>NC_069684.1:28408243-28715790 GCF_023699985.2 Odocoileus virginianus
CGATCTGTAGCCAGGCTCTGGGTCCCAGAGGCCACTGGGGACAGTGCTAAGTTAGGGGTTTCTGCTGGGCTGTGCGCTGCCTGCCCTCATGTGGCCCTGCCCTCGCAGCCTCCTGCTCTTTGTGGACGAAGCAGATGCCTTTCTCAGGAAGCGAGCGACTGTAAGTATCTAGAGGCCCCATCTGTCCTGAGCTGGGTTGGCTGCTGGGGAGCGGGTGGGTAGGTGGCCTGGGCCGCATCTACACTTACGGGAAGGTTGTTGGGAGCCTGCTCCACAGTCACACTTCGGTCATACATTTCGTTTGAAAAGCAGAAGTTTAGCATCTTTTCAAAGCTAAGCTTCATTCAGCCTTTGAGCTTAGTTCTGTGAAGGCCTTGCCATGTTTCTCTCCTGGATGAGGGATCCTGACTGTTTGCATGGCTGCTTACAGCTTGACCCTTCTCTGCAGGAGAAGATCAGTGAAGACCTCAGGGCCACCCTGAATGCCTTCCTGCACCGCACGGGCCAGCACAGCAGCAAGTGAGAAAGGGTAGCCAGCAGCCTTGCCTCGGCTCATGTGGTTGCTGCAGGGTAGCCAGCCCACACGACCAGACAACCTCCTGTGTCCTCCCTCCATGCAGTGGGATGGCCATTTGGGCACTGGGGGACATTTGTGGGCACCCCTGAGACATGCTGTAGGCTGAGGCTGAGCCCAGTGGCACATGCTCATCCACAGGCCTTTGGCACTTCTGACTGCCCCCAAGATGCATTGTCAGGCCACTACACCGTCAGGTGACCCTGGGTTGGGCTGCCCTTCTGGGCCTCTGATCTTGTGCTCTGCGTGGGCAGGACCCCTCCAGCCCCCTGCCTACTGCAGCTGTTGCCCGTGGAGAGCCCAGCCTGGCCTCTGGGAGGCATGTTGACTTCCTCCTGGGTTGTGCCTCTGCTGGGCTGAGCGCCAGGCCTTGAGACTGTGCACTTGACTGGGGAGGGGCAAGGGTCTGTCTCCATCCTAGGTCCCTGGGTCCCTGCCCTTCCTGCACATGGAGGTTTCACAGCCCTCCCCCCAGGCTGGGCCATCAGTCAAGAGAAGTGGGAAATTGGGGCAAGACAGGGAGGGCAGGTGGTAGAGGGTGATGCTAGTCTCCCCAGTTTTGTGGGCTGAGAAGCTGCCCAGTAGACCCTGCTGGACATCAGCCCGCTCTTGCCGTGTGTCGGCTGCAGGTTCATGCTGGTCCTGGCCAGCAACCAGCCCGAGCAGTTTGACTGGGCCATCAATGACCGCATCGATGAGATGGTCAGCTTTGAGCTACCACAGCGGGAGGAGCGGGAGCGCCTGGTGAGAATGTATTTTGACAAGTATGTTCTTAAACCAGCTACAGAAGGAAAGCAGTAAGTGTCCTGCCACCATGGCACCCCCTGCCTGTCATGTTGGTCCCTCCCCCCAGTGCCCACATGGGCATCTACCCTAACCCTGTCCCTGGGGTTTCACCACGGGGTCGTAACCAACTGTTATTGGAGGCCCTGCCCTCCTAGCCTATCCACTCATTGATTACTTGCCTCCATCCTGCCTTCAGACTCCTCAGATCAAGGCCACACTTGGGTCCTGGTAGTGAGGGGCCATGATAGCCCACTTCTGGACTCTTTGAGCCTTGCTCTGGGCCCCTCACTGCACACAACGGGGCCCACTGGCTGGGGTAACCCTCCTTGCTCATCCAGGATCCCCCCGCCCCCCACTGCTGTGCTTTCAGGAGTGCTCCAGATAAGCCTGCTCTATTTGTAACCCTCCCCGGGGACCGGATCTCAGCCCCACTGACCTGGATCCACCTGGCACAGCTGAGCCATCTTCTGTGCTCAGGCAGACTTTGCCAGTCCTCTGCCACCCGCCCCCCAAGCTCTTTCTCCTGGGCCTCTTTCCCCTTTTGCCCCAGCTGATCCCAGTCCCCTTAAGCTCCTGAAGGCACGTCCTGGCCCAGCAGCAGCCCAGGCACTGTACACAACCTGAGGAGCTGAGGCTTTTCACAAGAGTTTGAGCGGTCTCTCTCGGGCTTTCAGCCAAGCCCAGTGGGGCGAGATCTGCATGCAGAGGGCTCAGGAGTGTCAGCTGCTGTCTGTGTGCTGGGGGGTCCAGGGGGAGGGCACATGGCCCCCAGCCCCCTGGCCGGCGGTGGGGCTCGAAGCAGGCTGGGACCCCCACTGCCCTTTCCTGAGCAGCCCCTCGGCTGCCCCTGAGCACAGCCTGTGCCCCCCCCATCCTTACATGGCCCCCGCTGGGGCCCTGTCTTGGGCTCCCCAGGGAAGGGACATGCCCAGCAGGGGAGGAGGTGGAAGGGTCGCACCTGTGGACATTGGTCAGGGTGTGGCTTATTACAGCAAGGGGCTTGGACACTCCTCCTTGGGGTTTCCCAGCGCAGGCTCTGTCCTGGCCTCTATTAATAGAAGCCAGGCCCTCACGGGCCTCTGGTCGCTTGCGGGTCTTGTGGGCGCCCAGGCATCACTCGGGAACTCCTCACAGGCGCTTGAAGCTGGCCCAGTTTGACTACGGAAAGAAGTGCTCGGAGATTGCACAGCTGACGGAGGGCATGTCAGGCCGGGAGATCTCTCAGCTCGCCGTGGCATGGCAGGTGAGCTGAGACATACCCTGCAGGGCAGAGCCCAACCGAGCCAGGGACCCTCGGAGTGGTTGGAACGCGGTTGGGCTGGTTCCTGAGCTCCCACTGGGGCATTTCTGAAGGGTTTCTGGACAGATGTGACGTGACGTCCTGCTTTCCTGCGTCACCATCCTGGGGCCCCTGCAAGGTGGGGAATGAGCCAGAGCCCTCTGCAGCTTCACATTTTCTGGCCTCCCTATTGTCGTTCTGGTCCAGGTCAAATGGGGCCCTCTAGATCAGTGGCCTGTCCTGTGGCCAACATGTGCGCTGTCCCGGGAACCACTGGGCTTTGTCTCCAGCCAGGGCCCAGGACAGTCGGCACAGGTGATGGCACATGGTGCAGAGTCTGGGGCTACAGCCTGGGAGGGCATGGTGCGTCCCAGGAGCTGTCTGTGGGCACAGGACAAGACTGACCTGATAGGGGGTTTCCTTCCTGGCTCCTTGCAGAAGCCCGCAGCCTTTAGGATGATCTGCAGGGCCATGAAGGCAGTGGGTGTCCTGGCTTTCAGGACAGGTTTGTGGAGTCGCGAGAGCCTGGGGGCAGCGGGACGATGGCTCTGGTCACACAGGTCAGAGTGGCCCTGGTCAGTCCTGACACCAGGCTTTCTTCTGAGGCATCCCGGTGGCAGCTCCCTGCGTGTGGGGAGGGGAGCAGCCATTTAGCACGTTTCTCCGTGGTCCTTGCTGGGTGGAGTGTGCTGAGTGAGTTGTGTCTATGGTCACATGACAGCCTGGCCACTCTCAGCTGAGCATGAATGCATCTTTTATGAAATTAGGGGACATCTGTTGAATTTGAACATCCTGGTCCAGATACAGTGGTGGGGAGGAATACACGACTGTTAGTCAGGATGAACTAGGTTGTGCTGTAACAAACAGCCCCAGATCGCAAACCCCACTGTGGGAGTCAGGGGCTCTTCCCCATGCTGGCCTCACTCAGGAAGCAGGCCTCACAAGATTGGCTGTTTCTGTGACCAGCAAAGTGACCAACAACCCAGGGGCCGGGACAAAATGTACAGCCAGGGCTTGAACAAGCATCACCTCATGGTTCTGGAGGCTGGATGTCCTGCCTCAGGGTGCCAGCGAGGGGGTTCCTGTTGCTGTGAGGGCCTGCTTCCTGGCTGCCACGCAGCAGCCTCCTTGCCACCTGTTCATGCACAGCCCTGCAGGAGCAGGGTGCCATTCTGTGACCCCACCTGACCTGACCCGCCCGTTTCCAAGGGCAGCCATGCTGAGGTTAGCACTTCAGCGTGACCTGAGGGAGGACAAACAGGTGGTCCCAGCAGCAGGGGTCCTGGTGCACCTCCCCTCCCTGCTTCTCTTCCCAGTTCATTGAGGAGGCCATGAGACAGGCCTGCATGTGCTCTCAGGTGGGGAGCTGAGGGTCAGGAGACCTGGCGCAAGCACAGGAGGCTGGAGCCTGCAGGGAGCTCTCCCTGGGTATCCAGTCCCTGGTCAGCGGTGCACAGGCTGTGCCTGGTACTCATTACCACTTCCAGTACCTGTGAGGGCCCAAAATGCCACGGGGATTCCATCGCCTTCGACAGGACTTGTTGGCATCACTCTTTCAAGTTTTCTCCCCTTGTGGCCCCAGGTGCTTGGGGCTGGGCTGTGGCGACTCCTGCCCACCCTCCCACTCTCTCCGGCTGGGCAGCCTGGGGACCCGGCACCTACTCCCCACTTGCTGGTATCATGTGGGCTCTGTTGCAGCTGCCGCCCCTGTGCTGTGGTGTAACAGTCAGGTCTGTGCGTCTCACCATCTACAGTTCGTTACCCATCATGGGAACCTGAACTTTTTAACATAAAATTCATCATCTTCACCATTTTTAAATGCACAGCTCAGTGGCATTGAGCATATTCGTGTTGTTGTGCAACATCATCTCCAGGACTTTCTCATCTTCCCAAACTGAAGCTCTGTCCCCATTAAACACTCGCTCCCACCCCTGCCTCCCGGCCCCAGCCCCCACTCCCCTACTTGCTGTCTCTGAGAGTCTTGACTGTTCCAGGGACCTGTGAGGAATCATACTGGAATTGTCTTCTTAAAACTGACTTACTGAGTACAGTGTCCTTGAGGTTCATCCGTGTTGTAACAGGTGTCATTCTCCTTTCTCGTCAGGCAGCCTGACACCCTGGAGTGCAGAGGACACACCTCGTGCACCTCTCTGGCTGCAGGTGGACACTTGTGTTGTTTCTATATATTTTAGTTATTAACCTTTTATCAGACACATGGTTTTGCAAATATTCCCCCCCCCCCCCCCACCGCCACTGTGGGTTGCCTTTTTGTACTCTCTTGGTAGTGTCCTGCTGCTGCTGCTAAGTTGCTTTAGTAGTATCTGACTCTGCAACCCTATGGACTGTAGCCCGCCAGACTCCTCTGTCCGTGGGATTTTGCAGGCGTGAATACTGAAGTGGATTGCTATGCCCTCCTCTAAGGGATCTTGCTGACCCAGGGACCAAATTTGTGTCTCTTGGGTCTCCTGCATTAGCAGGCGGGTTTGTTATCACTAAATCCATTAGTGTCCTTTGAAGCACAAGTTTTTAATTTTGATGAAGTTGAATTTTTCTATTTTTTTCTTTTGTCACCTGCTTTTAATGTCACAGACAAGTCATTGCTAAATCCAATATCTGAAAGCTTCTCCCCTATGTTTATTTCTACCAGTTTTATAGTTTGGAGTTTTCCCAGCACCATTTGTTGGAAAGACAGTCATTTCCCCCCCAGTGCATGGTCTCGGCCCCCTTGTTGGAGGTCACTGACAGTACACGTGAGGGTTTCTGTCTGGGCTCTCTGTTCTGTTCAGTTGGCCTGTGTCTGTCTTAGCGCCAGTACCACTGTCTGTTAGGTTTTAAAACGAGGAAATGTGAGAATTCTGACGTTCATGACTATTTGGGCTACTTGGGGGCCTTTGAGACTGCGTATGAATTTTAGGGTGGATTTTTTTTTTTAATTTATGCAAAAAATCATCATTGAAATTTTAATAGGGATTGCACTGAATCTGTAGATTGCCTTGGGAAGTATTGGTGTTGTTACAACATTGTCTTCCGTGCATGAACACAGACATCTTTCTATCTTCTGGTATCCTAGATTTAAGTAACATTTTCTAGTTTTCTGTGTACAAGCCTCCCACCTCCTTGGGTAATTCCTAAGTATTTTATCCTTTTCAATGCTGTTATAAATGGATTTTTTTTTTTTTTTACTTTTAAAAAGATTTATTTATTTTTGGCTGTGCTGGGTCTTTGTTGCTGTACATGCTACTCTCTAGTTGTGGGGTGCGGGCTTCTCGTAGTGGTTTCTCTTGTTGCAGAGAATGGGCTCTCGCTGCATGAGCTTCAGTAGTGCAGCGCATGGGCTTAGTTGTTTGAGGCATGTGGGATCTTCCTGGACGAGGAATCAAACCACTGTCCCTTGCATTGCAAAACAGATTCTTAACCACTGGACTACCAGGGAAGCCCCTGTTTTCTTTCTTTCTTTTCCAGTTGTTTAGTGTTACTGTAGAGACACAAGTGGTTTTGTGTGTTACTTCTGTGTCCAGGAACTTTGTTGAGTTTATTACTTTTAACAATTTTGGGGGGATCTTTAGGGTTTACCGTATGTAATAAGATCACATCATCTACAGACAGATAATTTTATTTCTTCCTTTCCAATGTGGTGTCTTTTATTTCTTTTTTTGTCTAATTGATCTGTCTACAATTTCTAGTGCTTTGTTGACCGGAAGTGCTGAAAGTGGGCATCCTTGCCTTGATCCCAGTCTTAGTGGAAAAGCTTTCAGTCTTTTATCATTGAGATGACGTTTGCTGTGAGTTTTTCTTATATGGCCTCTATTAGGATGAAGAAATTTTCTTATATTCCTGGTCTATTACTGGTTTGTCATGCCTTATGGCTTGCAGGATCTTTTTCTCCCCCGACCACAGATCATACCAGGACCCTTGGCAGTGGAAGTGTGGAGTTCTCACCACTGGACCACCAGGGAATTCCCCCTAGTTTATTGTTTTCATCAAGAAAGGGTACTGGACTTTGCCAACTTTTTTTCTCATTAACTGAAACGCTCATGTGGTTTTTGTCCATTTTGTTAATTATTTGCCTAGGTCGATTTTCTCTAGGTGAGCCATCCTTGCACTCCAGGAATAAATGCCATTTGGTTGTGATGTATAACCCTGTCAGTATGCTACTGAGTTTGGTTTGTTAGTATTTTGTTGAGGGTTTTACATCAGTATTCACAGAGGATCTGGACCTATAGTTTACATGTGGTGTTTTGTCTGGTTTTAGTATCAGGGTGATGCTGGCCTCAGAATGAGTTGGGAAGTGTTCCTTCCTCTTCCGTGTTTTGGAAGAGTTTGAGCAACATTAGTGTTAGTTCTCCTTTAAGGTTTTGTGTGTTTTTTTGTAACGAACTTCTAAATTTTTTAATAATTCCAAGTTCACAGGAATGTCACAAGGCCAGCACAGCCCCCACCACACTGTGAATGTCTCACCACATCCCTCAATTCCACTTCAGACTTGATCTTACCCAGAACCCGCCCAGATGTCCATGATATTCCATCCTACTGATTCAGGCTTCTCTGTGTGGGCTGTTCTGAGCATGATCCTCACGGTTCGAGGAGTGCTATAGAGTGTCCCTCCTTTGGTCTGTCGGATGTCTTCGACTGGGATTGTGGGAGTGTGGAGGAGACCCTAAAGGTGAGGTACCCATCTGGTCATGTCACACTGGGGCATTAGATGTCCACACAACATCACAGGGATGTTGGCTTGAATCCCCTGGTTACATGGTGACTGCCTGGCTTCTCCATGGTGATGTCACTGCATACCTCTACCTACCTTCCCACCATTGGATCTCCTCTGGCTGCCTCCACCCAGCCCACCGCCTCTGCTGTCCTCATGTGTACCTCGCAGGAGGCCGCAGGGGCAGTCCCTCCCTCCTTGGCCTGGCTCAGGTGCTGAGGACAGCCGTGACTCAAGGCTGGGGCCACCTGGGTAAGCACAATGACTGGTGGTTTCAGATGGTGGGAGCTTGCTCCCAATACCCTGCGTGGCTGAACCTCCTCAGGGAGCTGGAGAGAAACAGCCAGCCTGGTTTGAGCCCCCTGCTTGGTGGGCACTTGAGTGCTATCCTCAGGATAGGCACATGTCAGAGCCACTGGCTGCCTGACTGGGAGCAGAAGGGATGCTGGGTCATCTGGGCGGCATGTGGCCTGGCCAGAGGACCTGCTTTGGCAGCTGTAATGCTGTGGACCACACTGGGAACTGATTAGCAGAACTCTGGTTCCCTGAGCCACGTGCCAAGGCTGGGGTCCTGGGTATGGGGAATGCAATGCTGCCCACAGCAGCCCCACAGTTCTGGAAGCACCATGTGTGGACAGTTGGGGGCCTGTGAGGGGCAGGTCTTGGTGGACTGTGCATGTTCCCCATTTAACCCCTGGAGGGCTTTGCTTCCCTTTAGTGTCAGGCCTGTGTTGGTTCTGCTGACCATGCCCTGGGCCTGGGGGAAGCTTGGTTATCCACAGAGCAGGGCGTGCAGTTGAGGGGCGGGGCTCCCTCCTGAAAGTAGTCCTCTGGGTTTCTATTTTTAGAAAGTCATTGAGAAACTTAGTGGAGCAGGCAGAACCACAGAATTGAGGGATGTTGGCCACACTGGGCTGCAGATCTGCCTGTGAGCACGTGTATGTGGCACACTCTAGTGCATAGGGAGTCAAGGCGTGTGCCGTTGCCACGTCTGTCTGCATGTTTGTCCTGCTGAGAGGCCAGGCCCCTCCTGAGTCTGAGCACCAGCCCATGGGAGCACCCTGGACTTTGTCCCCGCCTGCCCTGCCTGCAGGAGGGCTTTGGGTTCTGTGGGGTGGGGGCATGTCTTCAAGGTGGGGGGTAAGTGGCAGCAAGGAAGGGGCTGGCCTACAGGCTGAGTGGTTCCTGGTGACTGGTGGGCCCTGACCAAGTCACCTGGGAGCCTCAGGCCTGGCCCTTTCCCTGTGCGGGCAGCCCCTCTGGTGCCCTGAGTCAGGACTCTTTTCTTTGCCAGGCCATGGCATATGCCTCTGAGGACGGGGTCCTCACTGAGGCCATGATGGACGCCCGGGTTCAGGATGCCATCCAGCAGCACAGGCAGAAGATGCAGTGGCTGAAGGCAGAGGGGAGCCAGCGGCCGGCCCCGCACACACAAGCTGAATGAGCTGGCCTAGACACCCAGGCACACTGGCCAGGTGGCTTCAGCAGGAGGAAACACCCAGGTGCCCGATCTCCTGGCAGTTTTCATCTTCCTTGGTCAGGAGCGAGGCAGTGTCAAAGGCCTCTGCTAGGGACCAGTTGCTGCTCAGGACCTGGGCATCTTTGAGGTGGGGTTGGTTCCTCTGCCCCCAACATCCAGGCTGGTGCTGACTGGGGCCACCCCCAGGACACCCCTGGGAGATATGTCCCTGGCCAAGCCCAGATGGGGAGAAGGCACCGTTCTCCATGCCCAGGGGCAGCAGCCATGCTAGCAGCACTGCTTCCCAGCAGGTGTTGGCTGCTTCAGCTGTGAACAGCAGTGGCGGCCTGGCCAAGGGAGGGGACCTGACTTTGCCGAGTCCCACCCAGGACCAGAACAGAGCCGTGAGCTGTTCTGCCATGAGCAGAGCTGGTCCCTCTGCAGCCCAGTGGGGGTGCCCACCACTCTCCTCTGGAGGGGTGTGCCCCTCAGGTCTGTGAACCTGTAAACCCAGGGTTCGGGAACTAGCCCACCAAGACCTCATGGCCAAGGATGTCCAGCGCAGGGGGACTGGCCAGCTCACAGAAGCCACAGCTCTCCCTGACTGGAGTTGGTGTCTTTTTAATCCAGAATCTAATTAAAAAAAAAACAAAAAACTGGCAGATATCACCCAGTGTCTGTCTCATTCCTGCCGTGGGGGGTCCCGGGGTCAGAAGTGAAAGAAGAGGCAGAGGCTGGAGCTTTCTGGAGAATTTACTGACCAGCAGGGGTGGGAGTCACAGTGAGGCGCCCGACCGGGATGCCCTGGGCAGGGTGGCCGCACTTGCCACAGCAGGGCTCGGGGGCCTTATTGCTGGGCCGGGGCTTACCCCGGGACCCTGCCCCACGCCCCTACTGCGGGCCCTGCGAACGCACACGCCTCATGCACGTGCTCCCGTGTGCAGACGTGGGCGCACTGGTGTCCCACCCCTTCCCTGCCGCGCCCGGCTCCCCTCCAGCAGAGCTGGCTCCAGCTCTGGGAACCAGACAGATGGACAGAGAGACAGACGCAGGCGCACTGGAGGCCTCTGGCTTCAAGCGGCAGATGTGGTTCCAGGCTGGGCACGCGGCCCCGCCTGCATCCCAGGTGCCGCCGCCCCCGCCCCACCCCGACCCCCTTTATAAAAAGAAGAGGAGACAGCACCTTCCGCCGGACGCGCCCGACGGCCTTGGGCGCCCTGGCCCCGGCCGGCCGTCCAGTCCCGTGAGCGTGGGCGCGGTGGCCGGCGGCCCCGCGAGTCCTGCGCGCGGCTCAGAGGTGCCGCGGGCTCGGGTGGCCGTTGTGGTAGAGTTTCTGCTTCACGTGCACCATGTTCCCGGCCGCCTCCTCGAATGGCCTGTGCGGCCGCCGGCCCAACTCCCGCAGGCTGCACAGCTTGGGCAGCCAGGTCCACGAACCGTCTGCGGGACGGGGGGCGCGGTCAGGGTGTGGGCGTGGTGAGCGGGGCTCGGGTGGGTGGGGCTTGGGGAGGGGCTGTGGGCGGGGCTCGGGTGGGGCGTGGCCCCGGCAAGGTCGGAGCCCTGCCCGGGTGTCCGCGCCCGCACTCACCGTAGCGCCGGCCGGCCCTCCAGGCGCGCACGGCACAGTGCAGGACGCCGTCCATCCACACCAGGAACCAGCTGATGCAGAAGCCGAGTAACAGCCCCAACATTAGGTCGATCTCCTGCTTGGTGACGTTGTCTGTCACGAAGTAATTCTCGGAGGCGTCCACCACAGACTGGTCCCCGTCGTACGGGATCACGTAGTGGACGTGGTGCCTGGGGGCGGCAGGGCGGGCTGGCACCTGTCCCGCGGGGCGGGCGGGGACCCCGCAGTAAGCCGCACCCGTTCACCTGCTGGGATCTTTGAAGCAGCCCTTGTGGGGAGCTGAGATCGGAAGGGGCCAGCGCACTCGCCTGGGACCCAGGTCACTGGTGGGTCCCAGGCGGGAGGCGGGAAGCTGCCTGGCCCAGAGGGTGGGAGTGTGCGAGGTCAGAGGTTAGTGTGAAGTTCAGTTGCCCGCATACCCTCCTCCCTTCTCCCTCCAGCCCCGGGCTCAATGGCGACCCCTACAAGGTCACAGGCACAGAGCGCAGGTAAAGGCGTTCCAGGGTGAGAGCCCAGGCAGGGTAGGGTATCCCCGCCGAGTGAGTCACAGCCCACCTGTGGGCCTGGCTCCTGGCCACTGACCCCTTGGCCTCTCCCTCCCAACCCTGCAGTCACCCTGCCCTCTCCTCCAAGGAAAGCCACAAGTGATGAGCCTGCCTTGGGAGTCTGGTCCCCTTTGGCGTCTGGTCCCCTTTGGCATCTGGTTCCCCATCCCTCTCAGGAACCTCCCCTGCCCCCACTGTCTGTGCTGGAAGCCCAAGGGCACCCCTGGACCTGCCCCACACAGGTTCCTGATCCTGGGATGGGAGCCGTAAATGACCTCCTGGACGACCACGGCCCCTGGCATCCCAGCACCCACCAAGGCTGGGCTGTTCCCCTCAGCCTTCCCTCCCTCGACAGTCCAATCTGAGGCCACTGACCCCTCCAGGCCCTCTCCTGCCTCTGACGGCCACAACGAACTTACCCCCACAAAGCTCTCTCCAGCCTGCCCAGATTCTCTCTTCCTCCAGGAAGCCCTCTGGGCCTAGCAATCCTGGGGATCCTAGGCGAGGTGGCCCTGCCCAGGAGACCAGTACCCAGGACACCAGACTCTGAACTCCAGGTCCTCCACTCTCGCAGGAGAGCTGGAGAAAAGGAGCTGCTGGCCTTGGGTGCCCAGTGCACCCTGAACCCCCAGTCACCCTCACCAGCTGTGGCCCTCCTCTGGCCCTGAAGGGTCGTTGCCACCCTGGGGTCCTCCTGCCTGGTTCTCTTCCTACTGAGCCCCTCAATTGGCTTCTTCAACCCTCCACCCCCACCAAGTCCCCACCTCCCCCCCCTACATCTGCTCCAAGCTCCAGCTGCCTACATGGCATCTCTACGTGGGATCTACAGACACCTCAAACTTGCACCTAAAAATAGCTCCTCCCTCCCCAAGCCCGCTTCTCCCCATCTTCCCTTCAATTACATGTCAACACCTCTGCCTGTCTCCAGCTAAGAGTCCCCGTCCCCACCTCACAACTGGACATGCTCCATGCCCCCTCCCCTGCAAAGGACCTTCTCAAAAACAGTAAACCCTACAGGTCATCCCTGACCCCAGGCCCCTACAGTTCCTCCCTCACAGACACCCCCACGCTAGAAGGGGCCACCCAGCCCCTTCCTCCCAGTGGTGACGGCAGCCCCTTTTCACACCCCTCTGCTACCCCTGGGGACTTCTGGGGCCCATCCCCCTCAGCTAGTCTGGAGTGTGACCAGGCCTAGTGGTCGGGGGAGACACCTCAGCCACCACAGCCCCATAAGCAGACCCAGGTTATTTGGCAAGGACTGCCTGACACATGGCAGCCATAGCTCATGTGATCACATTTCACCAATAGCTCTTATCAGTCATCAGTGAGAGATGGAGAATTCTTGACTGCCCACAGTGTGTAGCAGTGGCCAGCACCCAGGAGAGGATGCCTGTAGTCACCTGTTTGCAGTCCCATTGCCCTGACCAGGCCAGGCCTTCTGGCAGCTGAGAACACTGAGCCCCTGCCTCCTGCACTCCTGCCTCCTGGGCCCCCATAGGGAAGGTCATCCTTGGGACCACGACTTCCCACCCATGGACAGGGCAGGAAACTTGAAGATGGGGTTGCTAAGGAAGCCAGAGATGCCCCTGCAATTAAGAAGAGGCCAGAGCCCCTATTTTACCTAGGGGCCTGGGACCTCCAGGGGATCGAAGGTCATGATCTGTGCCCCCATCGTTGGTCTGGCATCTGCCACTCATCCCCTGCCCCTTGCCCTCCTTCCTCCCAGACCCTGGGGGGTGGGTGGGGGTTCAGGTCACCCATGTGCACACGTATTTCTGTGATGTATACATACATGTGTCCTGCCTGGGCCACGCATGTTGCATGTGTCTACCTGAGGTTGGACGCATGTTGTGTATACACGCCAGCCACATGCACAGGACCCGGCGTGTATACCATGAATTCGGCCCATGAGCTCCACACTTGTGCATGGGCACACGCGCCTGGGGCCGAGCATGGTGTGTGTCACATGGAGATGCACATGCACTGGGCTTGCACACAGCCCTCCTCTGTGGGCCCCACAGCATATGCATGGTGAGCGCCCATAGAAAGCCTATTGGCACGCACGCTCCACAGCATTTATACACATTTCCTCTGCATAATATTCTCCATATTGGCATGTGGAAGGCACAAGTGTGTGTGCGCTTTCTCTGCACATGGGGTGTGCACACAGGTAGACTCCATTGTGGCAGTGCATGTACATGGTTTGTACACAGAGGCCTCATATGCAAGCCTGTGCCCTGCAGACATTCACCACGCCCACAGGGCACACACGGTGCTGTATATTGTTACACACATGTACTGCGCATACACATACATGTTGTCAGTGTACAAGAATAGTTTGTACACTGAATTTTACATCCTGTATGCAGCAGTGTGTACAAAGCACACACACATGAACACATACACACGCGGAAACACTCAACGCTACAGTTGGGTGACTCTTGTGTTATTTGTGTCTAAACTGTGCACGCAGGCCTCGCTGCAGCTTGCACTCCATGGGGATTTCTTTTACACCATTCATGTGTACTCTGGACATTACATATGATGCATACACACACCCTGTCTGCCCAGACAGGCCCGTGGTGTGATGTTCCTGGCACATATGTGCCGGTCAGACTACCACAGCCCTCACATGGAAAACGGTCCTTATAAATGTCGATGGAGCCGAAGCTAGGGCCGGTGCCGGGCACACCTCCAGTGTCCTGGAGGGTCTCGGGACCCTGCTCACACCCCAGTCCACGTTGGCCCAGTTAGTGTGGAGCTGACCTGCCATTCCTTGGCCTCAGAGTGTGTCTTGGGTCAGGAATACAGGGACCTCAGGGGGTGTGGCCACCCAGCCGACACTCAAGATGATTCTTGGCCAGCACACGGCACACGTGAGGGCCATTTACACGCCTGTCTCCACCTGCCCTGATGCCCGTGTTCTGCTTCAACACCCAGTCTGCACACACAGGCGTGTAGCGTGTTTAGTGAGGCAGGAAACTGATCTCTCACACACACCCCTAGCCCAGTATGTGTGCACACATCCCTGGAGCAGGAGTGCAGGGCAGGGTCAAGAACACAAGTTTCCTACCGGCCACACGGCCTCGGGCAAGTCCCTCTGCTCAGCCTCTGTCCACTCTCATGGCCCCAGCGTGTGGGCTTCCTGTGGGGCTGAGGGACTGCTGCATGTGCGCACATGTATATGCACAGACGGTACACACATGCGTGTCTCATGAGAAGATGTTTATTTCATACATGGACATACAAACATGCATGGCCAGGAAGACTCCATCACTACATGTGCACAGAATTGGGGGGGGGGCTGTCACAAAGTGGGCACAGGGGCCTGGGCGCTCCCCTCCCTCTGCTTGACCTTGAGCAGACTCCACCCCCGGCCTCAGTTCCTCCTGGACAACCGAAGGGGTTGGGCAGATGCCCCTCAAGGGAGGCCTTGCCCACCTTGACCTTCTGCTCCTCCCCCTAGCTGGCTCCCAGGAAAGTTCAGGGACAGAGCTGGGGGCCCCGGGAGGAGGGTGTCCTCTGTGGGCAGGAGCCCTCCTGGGACACCAGGCTGGGCGGCTGCTCCCTTGGCCTCCAGGCCTTGGACCAGTTCTGCACATCACCCTGCGGGCCCTTTCTCTAAAGGCCATATGGAAGGGGGTCCTCTCCCCTTCCGGAACACCCTGTGCGGAAGGAGCCTAGCAGGTCCTTCCCCCACCCAGCCTGGCAGAGCCTCGGCAGCCCCCACCAGCCTAGCCCAGCTGGGCCCTGCAGCCCGGCCTGCTTGGGGCTCGCCACTTCCACCGACATGTGTGATCACGCGTGTGCCCCTCTGGGCGCAGACTCACCGGCCACAGTTGCAGTGGCAGACGCGATCCTCGCCCCGCAGGTGCGGGAGGATGTAGTTGTGGAATCGGTCCAGCAGCGCGTTCATGTCCATCAAGCACGCGATGGCCTGGAAGAGCCCATGACCGGTCAGCGCCGAGGAGCGAGCGGCTGGGCCGGGGCCCCCAGGCCGGGGCCGGCGCACTGGGGACTGGGGAGCGCAGGGCAGCCGGGGATGGGGGAGCGCAGGCCGCGCGGGCCCGTAAACAAGGCGCGGGAGGGGGAGGCGGTGCGCGGGCGCGGGAGGCGGGAGCGGGGAGCGGGCGCGCGGGAAGCCCCTCCGCTCACCATCACGATCGACGCCCCCAGAATCATGAAGATCATGGTGTTCGCGCTCATGGACATCGGGCGGGGCCGGGCCGGGCCGGAGCGCCGCCCCCCGGCCCCGGCGCCCCCCCGGCCCCGGCCCGATGCTGAGCCCCCGCCGCCTCCGCAGAGGTCAGCTCGTCGCGCACCCACCGCTGCTGGCCGGGGAGGAGGCGTGGGGCTGGCGCGGGGCAGGGGACGCGGCGCTCCTGGGGTCCTCGGCTGCCCGGCCCGCGCGCTCGCCGCGCCCGCCGCGCTCCGCTCCGCCCTCGGCCCTGCCTCCCGCCCTGCGCGCGGCGCGGCTCCGGCCCCCTCCCCCTGCGGCCTCCCCCGCGCCCGCCTCCCGGGAGGGACCTCGCCGCCCGCGGCCGCCCGCCCCCGAGACGCCGGCCGGACCCCTCCCCGGGGGCCGCAGGGCCCGCTCGCCCCCATGTGGCCAGGGCCGGCCCTGGCTGCCAGCCCAGAGCCCCGGGACCGCGGGCCGCGTCCCGTCCCGACCCGCCGGGGCGATCCTGGAGCGGCCCGGGCTTCCTTCCGCTCTCCTCCTCCCCACTTCTCAGCTGGAGGCCCCTCCTCCCCGCCGCCCGGGGTCGCGGGGTGAGGGTCTGCGGACCGGCTGGTCGGCACCCAGCCCACTATGGCAAGAGGCTGCCTTCAGTGGAGGGGCTGCAGGGCGGCTGCCAGCTAGATCACTCCAGAGCCATGGCCACACGGCCCAACGACCGAGCTCAAAAAGGGCCAAAGAATCCCCCGTTGCGGGGGGAGGGGGGGGGCGGTGCAGGGCCAGCTTCAGCTCCAGCTCTCCTTAGGAAAGTCAGAGGCCTGATCTGGCTGCCCCATTATGCTGGAGGAGGAGGAGGGGGCCCTGCGCCAACCTGTCATCTGCAGCCCAGAACAGCACTACTTACACAGGACCACTCCCCCCACCCCCGCCCCCCAACTCCCTGCCCAGCTTCCTGCAGGAACTCAAGATTTTCCACTGCTGCAGAAATCAGGAGGGCTCACCAGAACAGTGGTCCCAAACCCCCGGGGCAGAGGCTATATTCCAGGGGCAGGGGCTTGTGAACAGGAAGCCCTCTGGATGGTGCCAGGGAACTCCCCGTGACCCACATGCCTGGGACTGTTGTCTAAGTGCCCTAACTGGAGGGCCAGGCAACTCAGGATGAAGCCAAGGTGACCATCAACATCTATTTATTGGACAATGGCAGGTTCTTTCCCAAAAAGTACAGCCTGTTGCTTTATTCAAGGATTTGTACATTCCAGCCAGTTAGGGTAGCCAGGAAAGGGATGCTCAGTGAGAAGCGGATGTCTTGGGGGTCATGTGCTATGAACCGTTTTGTGTTTTTTTTTTTTCAGTTAAAGAAAAACTTAATCAAGATCCCACTCCTAAGTGAAAGTGGGATGGGAAAAACTTGATTGTGATCTGGCATGTATGTATCTTCTCATTTCATATGTACAGTTTATTGGGTACTGCTACCGTCCACCGGCAGAATACCTAAAGGTAAAAACAAATATCAGGGAGGAAAAAGTATTAACAAAAGGAAGTTCAAAAAGATGGCTTCAAGCGGGTGGTGCCCAGGTGCCGGGCGGGCTCAGTAGAAGCAGACAGTGTGCAGGAAGGTCCTGCCGCTCTTCTCCTCGAACTCCTGCAGCAGCTCGTCAATCTCATTCTCCATGTCCTCTGTGTGCTGGATCTGGAGTGGACAAGAGACCCGCCTTGAGCCGCTGTGCTGTGAGGGGAACCTGCCAGGGACAGGGACACAGAGCAGCAGCAGCCAGAGGCCAGCCTCTGAGCTCAAGCAAACACACACTTTAGACACTCGCCGCTGCGCTGTCCCCACAAATGGCAGACCCAACCTGCCCGCTGTCTCTCCGCGAGGAAGCCCGAAGGCCGTCCTGTGCACAGCAGGTTGCCTGCCAGCTGCCACTAGTGTCTCCCAGCTGAAGCCCACTGTGCATGCAGATGTGGTGAGATGGTCCCTGGTGGAGAACCACTGCCTTGGAAGGAGGAGGCATGACCAGGGGCAGCCCTGGGGTGGCCTGGGGCTGGCCTAAGGCAAAGGCAGCTTGGTGCCCTAGTCTCAGCCTGCAAGCACTGCCTCTCCTCTGCAAGCTCTCACAAGCATGAACCAAGTGGGTGTCATGTGTGCTATTTCTAGGAAGTGTCATCCCCTTCAGCCCTTTCTCTTGCATGATGGCCAGATCATAAGTGCAACGGCTGGAGCTTCAGCAGCCACCCTGGACCATGTGACACAATGGGAACAGAAGTTGTGCTGGGCACAGTAACAAGAGAGCAGGGGCCTGGGCCCCTCACACAGCAAACACATTCACGCCTGCCTGTCTATACTTCTTGGTTAAGCCACTTGTTTTCCTCATTTTCCAAACACTCAGTTAGCTGGCCTAAATGCAGAAACCACGGGTGAAGGCAAGACAAAGCATAGCAGTTTCTCCTTGGATGGGTTCTTTTGCACCTCTAAGAGGAAATGTCTCGCTCTGAGCACAGCTACACAGCAGCCATGAAAGAATCTGAGGTTTCCTGTAGAAGGGAGGATGTCCAGGCCACTTGCGGAGGGCCAGATGTCTGGAATGATAAGCCCAGAGGAAGAAGAGGACCAGCGCCCTTTAAACACCATATCTGGGGCCCCCAAGCTTCGGTAGGTGTTGGGGTACTGGCAGGAGGCCTGTGTCCATGGAACCAGCCCCTGGTGAGGTGCTCTCTACTGCAACTGATCAGTTGCAGTAAAATGCTCAGAGGGGGATTCTCTAGCCAGAACCAATTTGCTGACCCTCATACCTTTGGAAATAACCTCAACATGAACTGAGTGGCTCATCAGTTTCCTGCTGAAGCCCTGGTGTGCAGGAAGCAGCCGGGGCAGGCCGATACTCACACACTGGCAGAGCTCACAGATGAGGAATGCCCCCAGCGTGGCTTCCTCGTGGTTGTCCTGGATGTCCACGTTGATCACGTGCACGGGCTGGCAGGTCTCCTGCTCCCTGGAATTCAGATCTGACCATAACAGAAGGACAGAAGTAAGAGGCTTTGGAATCAGAGGGCAGAAGGGTCTGTGATACCCAACTGCCCTGGCCTCTGGGGACTACAATTAAGGACCCACATCACACATCTAAACAGGCTGCACACTCCCTGCCACCCTGGAGCCTCATGCCAAACACAGCTGTGCTGGGAGGAAAGCTTGTGCTCAAGTGGGATCCCTAGCTGCTTGGTCACACTCACAAACACCAACCAGCCTACTGTGCAGGGGGCAGTAACAATGCCCTCATTCGCGAAGGACCAGGCCCTGGTTCCTCTGCACCAAAAAGACCCTTAACGCACATGATGCTGTCACCAGCATGGGTGGTTTTGCCCCTATGAACATAATCATCCAGAAGGCTACCATCTCCTGTCCAGGGCCACAAAGGTCAAGGATCCTCTGTTCACCTCTGTGTGGCCTCACCCAACCTCCCCTGCTCGCAGGAGCCCACAGACACATGGACTCTTTAGGACCCCATGGACTGTAGCCTGCCGGACTCCTCCATCCATGGGATTCTCCAGGCAAGAGTACTGGAGTGGGTTGCCATGCCCTCCTCCAGGGACAGACACCAGGAATCCTTAATCAGCCCTGGGTCAGGACCAGGGACTGCCCACAGGAGCTGGGATGCATCAGAAGCACTGGATATACAGCAGGGTGGAGGGTGTGGCCTAGGTCAGCTCCACAGTGCAGGGGCTGGCCCTGGGGCTGGCTCACCTTCCACCACCTGGTCGTACACTCGCTCTTCACAGGTGAGGATCAAGTCAAACAGGTCTTTGCAGTTCTGGAACCTTTCTGGCCGGGGCTTGATCCTCTTATTTCTGTCCAGCATGTGTAAAATGCCGTTCTGCGTATAGCTGAGTACTCGAATTAAGGAACTTTCGATAAAGACCCTTGTCATTAAGTGCAGCAGCCCCACACCCCAGCGAGCTCAGCACCCCAGGCAGAGCCACCTCCCCAGCAGGAGCATCAGGGTGGTGCAGGTACAGGGTGGGGGTGGTAGAGGGTGGCGCGCAAAATGTGCTACAGTCCCCGGAGAGGCCAAGTCAGGTGGGGGTGAGTGCCCCCAGCTCAGTGTCTGGACACACGCCCCTCAGTGTACCAGGCTGCCTTTAGAATCACACCTTTCCAGAAAGCAGACCAAGTGTCTACAGCCTTCTCTTCTGTGTCCCCCAGATCACAGACAGAACCCCTGCCCCGTGAATTGGAAGTGCGGAAGTCAAGTCCCTAATGGCTTCTTTTGTCCTACAGCATCTTGGCCAGCGCCGCCATGAACTGCAGCCCTTCAGCAAAGACTGAGCTCACATGGACACCCAAGTCTGGCTCAGTCACTGCAGTGAGGAGATCCAGAAACCCACCCAACAAAGGACACGTCAGTGGCAAGCAGTGTGTCCAGGAGAGAGAAGCCTTGGGTTAACTGAGGGCAGAGTCAAGGAGGCCCAGGCCCAGGTCCCTCAGAGCTTGGATAGGCCACACAGATCTCACAGTCAGGGTCTGTGCCAAGCAGGTGGCCCCAAGCTGGAGATGCCTCCCCAGGGATCCACACAGGGCCCCACCCAAAGGCCGATAGCTGTGTCCTTGGCCCCACGGGAGGGCTCACCACTCCAAAGATAGGGCCTGTAGTCTCTAAGGGTCATAGTGTGGAAGAAGCATGTCACCCACTCTACTCAGGGACACAGATTAGCTGATTTAGGAACTCTGAGTGGTACATTTACTGTCTTTCCCAGATTTTAAATTAAGATAATTTATTTAAACAAGCTCATATTACTCAAAACACATTTCCTACCATCCTGGATGGTGAAAACTACCTTTAACATGTATTTAGTTTTTACTTGAAAAGATACCTGTTAGTGGGGAGGGGGGGTGGGGGGGTGTTTTTGGCTCTGGCCATTTTCTAGAAGAGTGTAATGACTGTGGCACCACACTCTGGCCTGCTTCCCTGGCTGCCCGCTGCGATTTTGCTGCCACACCGAGGTCAGCCTTCCCAGAACCCGGTCTTTTGGACGCCTGGCACCCATGTCCAGGGAACATGGGCCAGCCTGGCATCCATGTCCCATGGAACACAGGCCAGGGAGGCCCTATGTGGGGCAGACTGGTGGAGAAGGCGCCTATATCACCACGCTGGCTGAAACCTGCTGCCAGGCAGCCCAGCTTCGGAGGACACCGAGACTCACAGTAACAACCACAAGAAGGCCACGAGGCACTCAGGGAGCTGCTCATCAGGGTTCCCAGCAGCCCTGCAAAGCCCCTCCTCCTTTCCTCAACCCTCAGGTATTCACAGAGATGACCTAACAGATGAAATTCAGGTGCTGTAACTAAGGAGAAAGGGCTGAGTTGAGAGGTCAAACCCGCTCCCTGGCCAGTGCAACAGGAGAGGGGTAATGGTGGCCTCTGGGGCTATTATCCAGCAAATTTCTGAGATGCAAGGCCCAGGCCATGCTGGGCAGGACCAAGGCCAGCATGTGCTTGAAGCCCTTGAGGCTGAAACTGCAAACCACCGGATTCACAGGGACCCAACTGAACTCCCACTTCACACATGGGGGAAAGGAAAAGTGGGAAACAGGACAGGAAGAGTCGTCTGCCACCAAGATGAAGCCTTTATTAGGGTCTGGCTTCTGCGGGAAGGCCCACCCATCCGGGGTCTGACCAGGCGGGAAGGACGTGTTAAGCCCCACAGATCCTCAGGTGGCCAGTGGTGACCCTGGGCCCAGGTGCAATGGTGAGCCTGGCTGAGCATAGTGGGTCAAGGGTCAGCTGACTCGCCAAGGCAGGGAGCCTCCTAGAGGAAGGGAAGTTGGCTGGGACCTCCCCTGGAGCCCACACACTTGTCAGAAACTAACCCCTTGATGGGTGTGGAAAGTGAAAGTGGCTCAGTCTTGTCCGACTCTTTGCAACCCCGTGGACTATACAGTCCATGGAATTCTCCAGGCCAGAATACTGGAGTGGGTAGCCTTTCCCTTCTCCAGGGGATCTTCCCAACCCAGGGATCGAACACAGGTCTCCCACATTACAGGTGGATTTTTTACCAACTGAAATATGAGGGAAATCCAAGAAGGCTCAAAAGTCCAATTCAGGTGAACAGAGGCCCTGGTGGGTGCAGGCAGAGAATGCAGCGTCCAGGCTCCCACCCCGACTCCAGCTCCACCCCATTCCAGGGGTGGCGGCCATGCATCCCCAGCTCCTTGTCCTTCAGACAGCGCATCCCAACTACTCTCACCTGGGGCTGGTGAAGGATGACTGGGGTGCCTCCCCTGCTGTGTGATCGGTGGCATCTTGGGGCGGGGGCTGGGGGGTGGTCCTGGGGGAAGACAGGAGGGTCTGCCTCCTGCCAAGGGAAGCACAAGTACAGAGGATGGTTTTGAGACACTCGAGGGTCTCAGCCATTGAAAGACACATACCCTGTTGTCAGAAGAGATGTGCTCTTTAACAGCTTCTCCATGAACAACCATGGGTCACTAAAACAACCCCATGGAGGAGCGCCTGGTTCAGGAAGGGGTCCTCAGGGACTGTCCTGACAGTGCAATAAAACACAGCAGGCACAGGGTGGCTCATCTCCAAAGTTCAAGAGCAAAAGGAAAAAAAAAGAGCAAAAGGCAGGCACACTGATGAGTTGGAGACACACCCGTGGGCACCATGGGCTGGCCTGAAGGCCGCCTGCTAGGGAAGCCACACCTGCTCATGACTGGAAGGTCCAGGGCCTCCGGCTTGTTCTAGGCCAAGGTAGCTTTTCAGAAGTGAGGTTTGGCCCTTACACGTGTCCTCGGCTCACAAAACAGGTTCAGTTGAATGTTTTTGCCTCAACAGCAATTCTCAGAGAAATGGGTCTCAACAGTCCACCTGGCAACCATGACAGACAGACATCCATGGGCAGCACCTTACTGAGCCCTCAGCAGTGTGAAGCAGCCGACCCTGTAGAATGCAAGCACGTGGCTGCTCCTGCCTCCTCAGGAGCGGGGGGCGGGGGGGGGGGGTCGGCTCAGCTGTGCAGAGATTCCCATCAGACGAGGGCCCAGGGGGGTGGGCCGGGCAGACACAGAGCAGGGCCCTGGCACACAGCCCATGCTGGGAGCTGGGGGTCCAAGCAGAGATGTGCCCATGAAGGCAGATAGCTGAGGGTGGGGTGGGGGTGGGGGATGAGCAAAAGTGAAAGTGTTAGTTGCTCAGCTGTGTCCAACTCTTTGCGACCTCATGGACTGTAGCCCACCAGACTCCGCTGTCCATGGAACACTCCAGGCCAGATGCACGAGGCAGACAAAGAGATTCCAGGGAGGGTAGAGACACGAGAAGAACCCCAAGTTGGGGTTAGATGCTCCCCTGAAGGGTATGGGTTTAAGAGTGGAGCCTGGACCCCATGTCCCCACTTAGCCCAGAGGCCCGCCAGGGTCTGGCTTCCCCAGGGATGGAAACACTTCCCAGGTGAGAAACACTTCCTAGGAGGTGAGACAGCTCAGTTTGGATTCCTACAAACATTACCCAGTGCACAAGACGGAGACAAACCCAGGAAAAGCAGAGCTCAGAACACTGAGAAGAGAAGCAGGGTCTCCGGGAACAGAAAGAACCCTAAGGAGAAAGGTGGAGGGCCAGGGCGGTGCAGCTCAACACCAGTCAGAAAGGGGCCTCAGGACAATACTGTCCACCACCAATGTTCACTCCCCACAAGCAGGCTCTGGAGCCCAGCTCTGACCACACACTGAGGGCTTTTGGATTGGGCAGGTGGGGCAACTTGGGCAGGTCCCAGTCTGACTACCGTGATGGGAGCTTCACCAAGGATGTCTCGGTCTGACCACCATGATGGGAGCTTTGCCAAGAGAGGACACCCTTGTCCAAGCTGCGACCCGGACGCTGACCTGTTAGAGCCTGAGGACATCCTGGCCCATCTACATCAGGACCTCTGCTTCTGCACACCACCAGGCCAAACCTGTGATTTCCTGTTTCGGGGCTGAGCCTGGGATGTGAACCCTGATCCTTTGGCTGGGCTTGCCAGGTGGGCTGTGACCCCAGAGGACACTCAGTCCAGGCATCCTCCTACCTGACACGACTTCCAGTTCTGAGCTCATTCCAACTTTAACGGAAGCTGCAAAACCCCTCACATAGGGGCCCAATGCTTCTGGGGAAGGTACTTGAAGGCAGGCACCAGCCTCCAGCTGCGGAGCTCAGGCACTCGCTGCCCCGGACAGGTGACAACTGGCCGGCCACGCCCTGGGCAAGAGCTGAGGCTTCTGCAAACCCTGCTGGGCCAAGCACAGCACCAAGGTCAGCAGGACCTTGTACCCCTGGAAGCCCACAGTAACCTCCCAACTCCAAGTTCAGCAGTCTGGATCTCTGGTAAGCTGCCATGCTCTCTTCTCTGCTGATTCAAGAGGGTCAAGATTACCCTCAGACCCCTTCCGGTCCTGAGGGAGGCAGCCAGGAGCCCCTTCCCTGCACATGATGCCTCCAGGCACAGAGGGATGGCCAGCTCAGCAGGGAAATGAACTTTCCACCCCATCTGGGAACAATTCAATCATTTCACTCAAATTTTAGCCTCATTACATAGCGACAACCTTGCCACCTTCACTTCGGCCAACCCTTGCCCATGGCTTCCCCATGCCACTTACAATCTGCTGTCACAACAACCCCAGGGTTTTGTGTCAAAGCCACTGGCCTGGTAAGGCCCTGTAAAAAAAACACAAACCCAAGAAGCACAGGTGCTGGCAACTGCAGGGCAGGCTGGGCCCAACCCTGTCTCCACGGGACCATTTGTGACAACCACACGCTTGTTAAACAGTCACGTCCCCAGATAGAAGACTTCAGATCACAATGGGTGTCTCACACACACATGCTGCAAACGGGACACCCTGGAGGACAGCACAGGGCAACACGGGAAGTGTAACTGTGCCATTTTTAGAAACAGGTATTATGTAGAAAAAGGATAAAAATCAGAAAAGCAAACTCTTGGACAGAGAGAGTGCTCCAAACAGCTGGAGGCCACAGGGACAAGAGGGGACCACCCGAGGGGACTGGGCCTGGGCCGGCGGGGCTACAGGAAGCCGGGAAAGGGCAGGGTAGACAGAAGCAGAGACCCGGCCACAACTCCCCAAACTGCAACTTGGGAGCATAGCCGTTGTTGTTGGGCCAAAGTCAGTAAAGAATGGACTGGAAAGCAGCAAATACATTTCATTTGTAATCATGTCCTACATGTAACCAGCTGCACACTATTCACAGGCCTGGGCTCCAGGGCACTGTTGCCCCCATCCCCTGCACGCACGCACACACACACACACACACACACACACACACACACGGAACTCGGCCTGGGCTCGCAGGTGGGGGTCTGATCAACCAGCACTGGCCCCAGCGCTCCCTGGATGGGCACAGCATCTGAGGGGCTCCATGCGCCTGGCCACCTCCGCATGGGTCCTGGTGGGGTGAGAAACCACCATATCTCTTCTTCATAGGAAACACTGCCACCCGCCCCCCCTCCCAAATGATGTTAAAAACAAAACTGGGCCAGAAGAACAGACTGCGACCCTCAGTGTAACTGGAAGGATCCATGAGGTCAAAGGTCAGGGACTCATTCTTAAGTCAGCCTGAAAGGAACAGGTGGCAAGCTTATCGTTAAACCAGAGCTGGTATCAGCAGACTTTTAAACGAGGTCAACCACTATCCAAATCAGGTAAAAGGCTACATTCATTTGAGAGAAAGCTCAAGAAAATAGAACTTTAAAAAAATAAATTAGCTGGATAAATAAAAATGCAATGGGGAATATATCTTTTAGTCTTAGTGTTTTGTTTTAAATAGAAACATATCTGTACCCCAGCTATCTGTGTGCAACATCATAGAAATGTTAAACTCGAGACAAAAGAGAAAGCTTGAGCCCTAGGTTGGAGAATTTTAGTGATAATTAACTTATTTTTTAAAAACTTTTTGAGCAAAAAATCCTCAGATGATGAATTAAGTCTACAAACATCAAATCACTTCTACACAGAATGGTTGGTTCGAAAACAGAAGAGATCCCAAGCACTATACAGTGGGTGAGGGCAGGGACATGTGATGACACTCCAGGAGCTGCTCTTCTGGCCATCCACCACCACCCACCCTCCCAGCAGCACCGGGCAGGAGATCTGCCCCGAAACACTTCGAGTTCAAGGAGAAGTAAAATGACCCCCTCCCTCACTGAAATTCCAGTTACTGTTTGAAGTAGAAACAGCCCCAAGCCCAGGATGGCCTCTGACCCAAACGCCCCCAACTGAGCCCGCACAGAGAGGGTTGAGCTTGGCCCTTGAGACAATGCAATCGGCATGAGAAAATGAACTGTCTGGATAAGAAGAGGGTTGGGGGCTGATCCCAGACACCAGTGGTCACTGCAAACCAACCCACCTGTGCCCAGCAGGGCTCCCCTTGGGGACCTGTGGGAGCAGCCAGGGTCCGGAGGTGTCTGGGAAGCATGGCAGCCAAGGGAAGAAGGGCCGTGAGCCCCAAGGGCAGGACAGAAGCTGAAAGGAGGCCACGGGAGGAGAGGTGCTGCCCCATGTTCCCTGGTACCTATGGGACCCTAACCCAAAAGTGGCCCGGCAGAGCCTGTCCCAATAGGTCTCCTGCTTTTTTTGGAGGTTACAGTGACAGCATGTGTCCTGACAGGGCAGCTATGCCCCTCAACATGAGTCAGGGAGATGCTCCACTAAGTGGTCACAGAGAAGGGTTCCATGCCAGAGAAAAGCCCTCCCTGAGAGCACCTGTGACACCCCTCAACCTCCACCTGCTCCTGGAGCAGACATGTGCTCCAAAGATACCCTGGACAGGTCCCTCACTTCAGAGGATGGCGTTGGGAAGGTACAGGTTCACCTGTGGACAAGGGATGTGAGGCCAGTGGAGGGAGCACCTGCTGGCAACACAGCGCTGGCCTGAGACTTCAGGCATGCTCTCCCCCCCAGTCCACATCACCTTGAGGAGGGATCAGTGCTGGAGAGGACATAGCTACACCAGCACCCCAGCTCAGGGCTTCCTCAGGAGACTGCCCCCACCAAGGTCAGAAGCCATGTCCACCGTGCTCACACAGTGCTGGGGCCCAGGCCCACACCCACCCTCAGCATGGCCCATCCAGCCCTCTCCCACACCTCCTGCTCCTTGCAGCCCCAGGCCCAGCCCCAGGGTGGGGGGTAGAACACACTGCTGATGCCTACCCAGCCCCCACCTCACACCCGTCATAGCTCACTGGGATTCCCAGCCAGCCAGCCCTCCGACTGGTCACAGGTTACCTGGAGTTCAGATTCCAGATGCAAGTCAAGTGCCACTAGGAGTAGACCAGAAGCTGACTGTGCTCCCTCCCCCTGGAGAGCCCTGATGACCCCTCACCTGCTGTGGATGCAGGAGGCACCCTCTCCCCTTGGCACCCAGTCCGCCTCTTCACAGAAAAGCGCTGAGCAGCAGCAGGAGGGTTTCTCTTGGGCCTTGGGGCTGGGGCAGCAGGGCCGGGCTGCAGCTCCTGTGGCCGAGTCAGCCCTTCCTCCCCAGGGGCTGGGGATAGGCCAGGGCTCCGGGAACGGGTGGCAGTTGGGGGGTGGTGCAGCTGCTGTGTGTCATCATGAGAACACACTCAGCCCACCGTTGTCAGGGGGATGCCCTCCACACACAGGTGTGAGCAAGGCCAAGAGCAGATGGCTCTAGACCGGGATGGTCTCAGGGTCCAAGAAGGCTGGGGCACTCCTGGAACATGCCCTGAGGACTGCTCAGCACAAGCTGTCACATGGAACTTGCTTGTGTTGAAAAAAATATTCATCAGGGTAACTGTAGCTGCCCTGCAATGAGCACCTGGCCAGCCCTGGAGGGAGCTCCCAAAGCCACTGAGCTGCCGAGTGCCTGTCCCACTGCTGCCCAGGGCTAGCGGCAGGCACTCTGGCACCGAGGCCTGCAATGGCCTCACCACCCTGGACACCAGGCAGAGAGAAAACACTGGTGTGGGCCACGGTGTCACCTAGTCTACACACCTGCTGCAGGGACCAGGCCTGAGGCTCCGTATTCACTCGGAAGGGACCCAGCTGGCCATTCAACTTGGGGCATCATCTGGCAGACGAGAGAGCTACTCTTCTGGCCTCATCTATCTTAAGGCCATAATTTTTATTTTAAGCATGAGTGCTTTTTTGAAACCCAACAGCTTAAGCATCAGCAAAACTGGATCAGAATTTCCCTGGGCGCCAGTGTCTGGCTTAGGAACACGCTCCCATGTTAAACAGACACCATTTTCAAATACCACTTGAGACCACAGCTGCCAACCAGGATGAAATGAGATGGGGCCAGACAGGCAAGTTTGTGTCCAGGCAGGTACAGGGCCAGGGAAGGTGACCAGGGACTGTGAGCAAGGTGGGCAGGCGGGACATGCCGACAGTGGGAGCCCGAAGGAGCCTGGGCTTCAGGTGCAGAGAGCATCTCCAGGGCAAGGGCCAGGAGCTGGGCAGCCACCCCTCCACACCCCTCTCCCCGAGCACAGCACGAGAAGGTGGTTAAGAGTCTGAGAGACCACAAGAATAAGGTTCTGGAAAAGCCTAGGGGCCTTGGAACAGGACGGAACTGCTGTGTCCACTAACCTCGAACCCAGGATGGAGTCCTGGAGGCTGTGGGATTTACAGTCTTAGAAATCACCTTTATTTTTATCTTTTAGCCCAAGATAACAAAAAGTACACAGTGGAGAAGTGAGTGTAAACATAAATCTAAGGCCTAAAAAACAATGAAACTGAGAAGATGAAAATGAATTGTTAAAAAAAATCTAAACCCCAAAGGTAATTAAATTACAAAAGATCCACAAGATAAACTGGGCAAGTCTGCTAGATACAGCTAAACAGGCAGCCTCCAGCTCTGAAGACAAGTTGGAATCTGGGAATGTGTTATAGTTACACTAGCACTTCAGCTCACCATTTGGGGAGCAAAGTGGTCACACATATTAGAAATCACATTAACTGCATTTATAGCCACACATTTCCGTGCTAAAACACGTGGTTTTTTAATTCACAAAGCAATTACTTGAAACATATATATAGAGATGACCCTCTAAGGAGCCCTAAGGAGCCCCAAGGACCCCACCTGCCTCTCCTTTCTGAGCAGCCCCTCCCATGACTGGGCCCATGGACCCTGTTCATCAGGTCGCAGGCAGGCCATCCTTACACTTAGAAGAAAACCACTTCTCTCTCCCCAAAGGTGGCCAGCAGGCTGACGCTAAGCCACAGAGTCCACACAGCTGATGCTGGGAGCTAGGGAGGAAGTGCAGTTGTGGAAACTGGCTCTGGCAGGAAACGAAAACCTGGATGCCTCCACCAACTTGATCCCAGAGCCACATTAAAGCCCCACATGGAACACCAAGTTTGCAGTGGGTCTGTTTCCAAAAGGACTCCAAGGCAGAGGGGGTAAAGAAATTAAGGTCAAGGGGGAATTTGCACTTAAGGCCAGCTGAGTACCCACTAAAACTTGTACAAACTTCAGGTGTCAGGCAGAAGCCAGCTGCTACAGACCCAAGTCATATGACCTGATGGGTAGGGGTGGGCCAGAGGCTGTGGGGGCTTCCTGGGGTAAGAACCTTCTCTGTCTGCTGGTTCTACAATCCTAGGACCCACACACTTGGAAGTGGATGGACCTCCTTATGGTTAAGGACAGGTCCCACCTTAGAGGCGTCCATGTCTGGGAGGGTGAGGTGAACCTAGACTTCCTGCACTACCGAAGACACCTCACCAGGTGTCTGGCTCTACTGAATGGCTGAGCGACATTCAACAGGTGCTCTTGTCACACCTGTCGCCAGAGGCTCAAAGCAGGCAGGCCCCCAACCCCACTCTTGTTTGTGAACAGAAGACCAGAATCAAAACCTCTACTTCTAGCCAAGTAATTAACATCACTGAGGGCTCAAGAACCACAGGGTCCTCAGCCCTCTCTTGTCCCCACCAGCACCTTGGTCTCAACTCCCGCCTCTGCCCAATGACTGGCTTTTCTCTCCCCTGAAAATCTGAACATTTACTGAATGTTGGTTTACATCTTACAGTATTTTCCTAGCTTTTCATTGCAAATTACAAGAACCACCACTTCTGCAACAGTCCCGGCATTCATGCTACAGTCCTGGGTTTTCAGCTAGTCTGCTGTGTCCCAAACACGTGGGGACATGGGATTCCCAGTCCCACTTGTGATCACCAACCCGCCCAAGTCAGCAGACCCTCACCCTGCCATTCCGTTTATGCATGGAGGCCTCAGATTCCCCACACTCCTCCTTTAAAGGTCAAAGGCTGACTTAGGAAGAGCCAAGCACTGCATGTCTTGCCCCTTCCCACCCCAGCTAGGTGGCAGAAATCCCACCCAAGTGAAGATAGTTAACCAATGGTCCCTCCCAGAGCCTCATGAGGGTGCCGACAGGGCAGTCAATGGGTGTGACTGCCAACAGCAAAGACAGCTGTCCCCTGGACACTCCTGGGGGCAGAGTCCTGTGCAGCTGCCCTGGAGGAGCATCTGAGCACTCAAGAGGCTGGCCCCTGCCCCTTCGTCTCAAGCCACCAGGGGCACACACACACCTCCAGATTTGGTCTTGTTTGAATGCTTATTCCCAGAGAGCGCTCTGATGTGAGAGAACCTGAGTTACAGTAATGAAGGGAGCACAAGTGCACTACTACCTGTTTCATTTCTCTTGTTGAGTTTAAGAGCTTTTAAAATATGAATGGTGCTAACTGAACAATAATCTTCAAAAACAGACAAGGTCTCAAGATAAGCTAACAACACGGAGTGTTTGCGGTGCAAGTACCAAAAGCGTGGAGTCGGGCTCCCAGCTCCGCCCTGGGGCAAGGCCAGGGAGGCTCTCACCGCTCAGACCTCAGGGACGAGTCTCTACCAGAGCCCGTCACCACCACGGAGGCCAGGACACACCTGGGAGCTCGCCGGAAGTGCTCCCAACTGTTTCTAATGTGGGTTCTGGGGCTGAGAAGGGGACGTGGGGCAGGTGCACTGGGGGGGCCCTAGGGACTGTGCAGAGAGTGAGTCCCAGACCCAGGCATCAGTGCCTGGCCTAAGTGCTGACAAGAAACACCTGTTTCTGCCCTGATGCGTCCACCCGATGTTCCCCCTGCAACTGGGAAGGAGCAGGTGCAGTGACTGGGCATGCAGCAACCGCCTGCATCCAGCGCTTTTGCTGGAATGGCCTCTGGGGTCCCTTGCACCTAACTAATTTACAGGTGTACAGAGGACACTTGTAGTTATTAAGACTGCAAGGGTGCCAACGTGAAGACAGCTTTCCACATGGCGTCTACACTCCTTCACTTGGAACAAGTCTGGGCTCTACCCCGAGAATCACCATCACTTGAGGTAATGCGAGGAAGCCCAGGAACCTAAAGCACTCGGGGTGAACCTGAAGGCCCTGGCCAAAACCCAGCCAGCAAGGACGGCCTTGCCGCCCGCAGCCTGTGGTCATGTGCACAAGAACCTGGTGGGTCTCAGGGAGCAGACCCAGTCTGCTTTGTGCCTTCCTGCAATGAGATGCTCTCAGATTACCTGCTTCTAACATGCTTCCTCTGCAGCCAACGCGGCCCTCTTGTGATCTCCAGACCACCACCAGGGTGGGAGGCACCCCTGTGGACCAGGGCATACCCGCACGCACACCTACCTGCAGTGCGCGAAGCCACGGGGTTCGGGCTCCCACCTTCCTCACCTAAGCTGCTCTAACACCGCACCAGAACCTTAACCGACTGTGTCCACGTGGTGTCCAACCCCTGGACTGTCCCTTAAGCACAGAGACAGAAACCCAGTGACCCCGCACACCTCGCAAGGGCCGCCGCATCCCCCGCCTCACAGGTGCCCCTGAGGGGTGCCTACAGGTGACACGTGCCAGAGACAAGCCCTCGGGGTTAAAGGGCAACCACTGGGATGCAGTTCTTTGTCTTTCCTAAGGAGATCGTTGTACATCTGGTCATATGTGGTTTTGAAATCATAAACGTTTGGTTTGTCGGGTGCTGGTCCTGGAAGCTTCACGTGAGTTCCTGTTCCGAAGGACCGGACGCTGAATCCTCGTTTGCTGAAAGACACAAAAGGACAGAGAATCACAGTTGGATTAAACAAGACAGAAAATGCTAAAAGGGAATAGGAAATGGATTTGAACAATTATACCATTCTCAGAAAAAATGTTCCTCAGTTTTTTTTTTTTTGATGTGAACCATTTTTAAAATTTTTTTGATTTTGCTACATTATCATTTCTGTTTTACCTTTTGGATTCTTGGCCATGAGGCATGTGGGATCGAAGCTCCCCTGACCAGGGACTGAACACACATCCCCTGCATTGGAAGGTGAAGTCTCAGCCACTGGACCACCAGGGAAGTCCCTCCATTTTTAAGTATTTTATACTCAAATTTTAAAAAATCCTGCAGCACATTACACAAGCTAGATGAAGCCAATCCAAGCACAAGATAAGAATTAATGAATTCTGGGGAACGAGGCAGGTATCTGTGAAAGGCAAGGGCAGACACACAGTTGAACGAAGATTCACCTAGAAAACCCTGTTTCTGATTGTTGTGTGACTTTTAAAAGGAAATTGTTTGCCCAGGTTCCCAGCTGCCCTGATGCTGGCTTCCCAGGACCTAGACAGAGGCCCCAGAGCCCCCAGGGTAGGAGAAGCACCCCCACAATGGCCTCCTGCCTCAAGGCAACACCTGTGAGTCCTGAAGACAAGGGGACGGCTGAGTGTCTCCTGATAAATGGTCAGGCAGGCAGCACCCACAAGCCGCACATGGCACCCACGTGGCCCCATGGCTGTCCTCACTCTAGGGGCTCTGCTGCAGACCCCGTGTCCTCTCAAACTCACAGGCTGGGAGTGCTCAAAGTGTCTGCGTCAAACAGCCCACTCACCCTAACCTTGTGTTCACACACTACTGCACGTCCGTGTGGATGCGTCCCTGCCCACCGACTTGGTAGCTGACCCCAGGACTGGCAGCACTGATGTCCTCCTCACAGTGCTGTGGGCTCTGCAGCCGCCTCTCAATGTCTCAAGCTTTTTTGTACAAGCTTTTTTGTACATTTTATTGTAACTCAGGGGTCTGGCTGCTTCTGGAGGGATTTTTGGTTGTCACAACGGGAGGCCCACGGAGGAGCCAGTGCATCTGGACACTCGAGGCCCAGCACCCAGAGAAGTGCCAGCCTGCGGTCCTTCCCCCACCACGTGGGCACCCTTGCCGGTCGCTCTCTGCTGAAAGGTGGACAGAGGAAAAAAACCTCACTGGGCTGTGGTGCCCATGGGGCGAGACCCACGGTCCCTTCCCACTAGACACAGCACTTCCAGAAGCCCAGTTGAGTCACTGTTCTCCCAGAGAAGCAGGAAGGACCTGCAGGTCACTCAGGGGTGCCACTGTGCAGATGAGGGGTCCAGGGGCACAGCCACCATGCTTGGCACCACAGAGCACCATGGGCATATGTTTGAAAAGCATCTCATCAGGTCTCTGTCAAACACCTCGCCCGAGCCCTCTGAGGTTGGTAAAAGCCGAGCCCTGTCCTTCCACCCCTAGAAGGCCCAAGCTGTGCCCCCACCCATGCCCTGGATGTTGCCCATGATGGAGAACATGGACGACAGCAGAGATGACTGAGCATACAGGGCCATGGCCACTTGAGATGTAAATAGACCTCAAAGAAGGGTGGCTGGGATGCAAGGGCCCCCAGCAGATGCCCGCAGACCATGGCACCAGTATCTGAACCCATTTCCTCAGCAGGTCAGAAATGTACAATAGAAGAAATGTTTTCTGTCAGAGCACCAACAAGCTGGGGATGAAGGTCTCCTTGACAACAGCCCAGGAGCCACTCCCTCCCAACATGGTGACAGAGATGGGTCACAGTCATGACCCCACAGGAGAACAGAGCAGGGGCCATGCTGGTCTTGCTGGCTTCACGGTGGCCTCTACTCCACAATAACTGCCCAAAACAATCACTGTATCCTCATAGAGCCAACTCTCCCCATCCTGGAAATACCCTGGAGTCAACAGGTCCACCAGGGAGGGATGTGTGCTATGAAAAAACACGCACCCACAGAAACACAGTCCCCAGGGAGTTGGGGCTGAGTCCAGCTCCCAAAGAGAGAGCCTAAGGTGTGACACCATCAGGAGGCAAGCCAGGGGGCTGCGTGAGCACAGCTGTTGGACAACCATCTAGGACCACCCTGGGTCTGTCCCAAAGTCGCACAGGTGTGCACAGGATCTGGGGAGAAAGGTCTGTCCTTTGGTGGCAGCCCTGATTCTTTTAAACAAGTCATCTGAGATCAAATAATGATAAATTAATTATGGAAGAGTGCCTGTGAGGTCAGAGTAAGAAACCATGGTTAAGCCCATTTCTCTCAGCTACCTATCTACGAAGTTGGCTCCAAAAGGGGTCCCCAAAATCATTCTGGGAAACAATGGAGAAATAAAACATTTCCCAACAAAGGTACGTGAAAGATTCATTTAGACACAGCTCCTCCATCACTCTTTAAAAAAAAAAAAGTATCTCTATATCTCAGTCATTTCCTTGTGGTCATTCTTTTGAAATATTTATCCGTTATTAAAGAACTTATTTACATGAGCCTAACTCTTAAATCTGGGGCTTCCCTAGTGGCTCAGATGGTAAAGAGTCTGCCTGCAATGCAGGAGACCTGGGTTTGATCCCTGGGTCTGGAAGATCCCCTGAAGGAGGGCATGGCAACCCACTTCAGTGTTCTTGCCTGGAGAATTCCTTGGACAGAGTAGCCTGGCGGGCTCACAGAGCTGCAGAGTCAGACACGACTGAGCGACTAACACAACTCTTATATCTAAGTTCAAATTTGTTAAAACGGGTCCAGGTACAACTACTCTTGAAAGACATTTATGAAATACAGTAAACAAACCTTAATTAAGCCCGGCAGCAGTGAAAGAGATTATTAAAACCCCAATGGCTGAGGTTTTAAGGAAAACAATGACCATTTCTACTGGTGGTTAAGTCTGTCCTAACACCTTGATCCAGGAGTATTTTCTGGAGCTTGCTATGTGCTGGGATTCAGCAGCGATCAAGAGACCCAAACCCCCTCCTCAGATACTCTGGGAGCATGGCATAAAGGGACCCTCCAGGACCCAGGTGGCGGGAAGCACAGGTACAGCAAAGCCGTGGCACAGGGGTGACAGGAGAGTGGAAAACAGGGTGCCCTGGGGGCCCCGGCACACACTGTACCTGTAATGCAGACCCCAAATAGGACCCCAGGACGTGTCAGGTTGGGGCAGGGCAGGGCTGCCACTGAAAAGCTGCCCACAGGGTTTCCAGGAGATGGAGAGGCCCCAGCACAGGGTCTCTTGTGCCCACCTACTCTGTTACTGCTGGGGCAGCAAGTATGAGCTGCCTGGGTGGGTCACCTGCTGTTTTCCTCTCCTATCACAGGGAGTCTGAGGTTGGAGTTAGGGCCCAAAGGAAACACTGTCCATATGCTAAAAGTAAACTACCCCAAAGATAATCTAGGCTAATCTTTCAGTCGGCTGACTCCCACCAGGGTGTCTCAGAGGATGCCTGCTGGTGTCTGAAGGCTAGATGCCGCTCTCCCCACTAGACTATCCGGCCGGTGGGGGGCGGGGGTGCCAGCTGTGCCCTCTCCTTGCTGCCTCCCCAACTGCCTGAACAGTTAGTTACCCAAACATATTTAAAAGTAAAATGAAACCCCAAAAAACAGGAATTCACTGGCAGAAGAATTTAAACCACACACACAAAAAAAGAAACTCAGCTTGTTCTTCCCCCAACAAAATGTTCACAAGTGGCAGAAAGGCTAGTTAGCAACAGAAGTGCTATCTCTTCTAAGCTCCCGTAGCTGACAACACAGCTTGTGTGACTGTGCACAGTGACAACGTGTTTCTTACATAAAAGGACTGAGCGCTATAAAAGTATTCCTGACAACCAAAAAGCTTTGACTCAAGGGCCAATTATTTCGTATGTTAAGTAAATCTTCCAGACAAGTTTTTATCAAACTTGTTTTTATAAAGGTATCAAAAAACTATCACTATCTGAGACATATACTTTAATTATGTTAAATATTAAGATATAAAAATGTTAAGTTAGAAAAAAAGATTATAGTATCATATAAAATGTTGAATTTTGGGAAACAGAATTGTTTCAACTATAATCCTGATATCTAAAGGTAAAATAATAAGTTAAAATGAACACTGATCATGAAAACACACAAATTATCAGCATAGGTTATGGGTTATGGTATTTCCCCTATTTTCTGTAGTGTACTTATTAACCTAATTCAAAACATTATTTTGGCTAAGACTGAAATCCTAGACCACTGCCAAACTTCTGAAAGTACGACCTGTCTCTAAGTAGGACACAATGTGCTTACAATCATGTCACCTTTAGTACAGGTAAAATCATCCATGACTTAGTCAGCCTAGTTTCTAGCTACACAATGACCCCATGTTTACTCAACACAAATCAACTGCTCACACACCATCACACTTCCAATGTCTGCCTGCAATTTCACTGTGGAACAGCTGCAAGCTTGAGATCAACTTCCTGAAATGTTAACATTCCAGTTAAGGTTGATGTCACTACTAGCAAAACACTTCTCAATAAATGTTTTCTAGGATTTATTTTATTCCTACCATCCCACAAGGTCAAGGAGAAACCAAGAGGCTTCTCAGCATGAGGTCACCGTGCACAGAGCTTGTGACAGACATAAATCATTTTCCGCACGAGAGCTCCTGCTTGGATGTCCCTGCTCCAGGCCGGCTCTTCCTCCACCCTGGCTTTTCGAAGGTCAACTTGCTCTTCTGGTCACTGCTGGCCTCCCCAGTGTGGGGGCCAGCACAGAGTAGGTTCTCAAGATCTAAACTTGAGTTGTCCCAGCCCCAACACTGCACTAAGCACCATTTATGACAGTGAACCCGCCCAACTATCTTCCCTTCTCTGGGCTTGGACCTGTTCTCACCTATATAAGGTTGGTGATGATCCTTAAGGCAGGAAAAATGTTTTAGCTGCTGAAGCTGATACTATGCTTGGTTTACCCAGTTTCGTTTCAATGTTAAGAACCAAACAGAAATCTACCTTCTTCCAACCAATCCTTCTGGTCTTAGTTCTGCCCCCTGAAGACAAAAAGCAAAACACAATGCAACGTCCCTTAAGATCTATGAAGGCATATGTGTCCCCTTGTAGGCACCTCTTCTGCCATCCTTAAAGACACAATTTCAAATCCTTCCACCTCCCCAAATGGTCTCCAGTTCACCTTCACCAAGTGTACCCAGAAAGGAAATATAAAAAATGAAGCCCAAGGGGCCTGGGGCAGAGCTAACCATCCCTCCCTGGTTTAGGACAAGACAAGGGAGAGTTCAGCACCATCATGGAGAGTGTGCTGTGTCAAGTGGCCCAGGGTTCAGATCCCAGGTACCCCTGGGAGAAGAGGTCTGAGCACCTCCATCCCACTGTGGTTGGGGCCGCACACTCCACTGAGGACACTGAGAGTTGAGCACCCCACCGCAGATCAGAGAGAGTATCACAGGGCCTCAGGTGCCTACTGTATCCCCACACCCCGGATCTTTCTCCAGCCCCTCAGATGTTACTTGTCCATCAGACTGGAGCCCCGTGTCCAGATCCTTGCTGTTACTCACCAGCTGGGGCTTCTGGCTCTGGGTCTTACCCCCTCACCTGTGTCGTGTGGACATCTTAAGAGTTGTGAGGATGAAATGACATGTGCATTTGTAAAGTACTTGGCACAGAGGAGCTCAAAGAGATGACTCTAACCTTCTTTCTTCCACATTTGAAGCCTGTCTGCTTATCTTCCCCAAATCACAATACCCAGGAAGTTACGATTGAAAACAGACTGAGAATTCACTTCAGTAGGTTTTACAAATCTTTAAAATTTGCTTTTAATTACTACAATTAAAAATATAGCTTCCAAAAATCAACATGCCCCTTAACATCCAGAGATAGTTTGGAACAAAAAAGTAATTTAATTGGCACCAAAGGGACATCTTAATCTGCAGAGTACAAAGAATAGGAGGCTCTGTAGAAACAAACAGTCTTCCTACACTCCTTTTAAAAACCTAAAGAATTCCCAGGACTAGTATTTCAAAAATTTAGTCTCAAAAGATCAAAAATGATTACCCTAGGGAAATTATGGCTAGCTCTAGAAAATGCCAACCTTTGTTAACACTTGTATTCAACATGTCAGAAAAATACAGCCTGAGCTGATTTTCAACAGGGCGAAAAAACTGGATTTCAGTAGTAAACAATCTAGCATGCATTTGTTTGGTCTGACAGTTAAGACTCCATGTTCCCGATGCGGGGGGCCAGGGTTGATCCCTGGTCAAGGAACTAGATCCCACATGCTGCAACTGAGACCCAGAGTAGCCTAAAAAAACCTATATTCCCTTTGACAGTTCATTCCAGAAGTTTTCCTAAGCATAGTTTTATGCAGTTGTAACCAAACTGCAAATGCAATTTTCCTGTTTTCACTATCATACTTTTTTGTTGGCCATGCCAAGGCAGTAGGACCTTAGTTCCCTCAGCAGGGATGGAACCTGTACCCACTGCACTGGAAGTGCGGAATCTTAACCACTGCTGCACCAGGGAGTCCCTTATCATGTCATTTTTTTTTTCATTTATTTTTATCAGTTGGAGGCTAATTACTTTACAATATTGTAGTGGTTTTTGTCATACATTGACATGAATCAGCCATGTATCATGTCAATACTTTTCACAATCATCTTTAAGATCTATGTCTCATGTCTCTAAATCTACAAGCTCTCCTGCTTGTAACAAGTCATCATATACATTATTTAAAGATGCTATTAAACCTTGTAAATTATCCAAATGGAGATAATACCATAGTTTCAAAAGTGAAAAATGACATGAAAATTTGTTCAACCTCAATAGCAATTTTAAAACTAAAGAAAAGGCAAGGTTCTTATTTTGCCCCAGCAGCATGAAAAGATGTAAATAACGTCCATATTGTGAGGAAATGGGGAGTTCTGTAAATAGGCACTTTTCTGGAAAGCAGTCTGGCAGAATGTATGAAAATGCAAAATATGCCTACCTTTTGACTCAGCAAGTCTACCTCCAGCAATTTATGGAAAGGAAATAACTAGAAAAGTGTACAGAGACATGAATGGCACAAGAATTTGGATATTATAAAACTGAGAAACAACCCCACGTCTGTCACTGGGATGATTACCAAAGTGACTACTGCACAGGATTGCTTGCGTACTCAATCACGGTTTTGAAACCACTGCCATTACTCAATCTGAACAGATATGTTTAAATCCAATATACTAAAATAAAAGCAGAAATGAACATTGAAATTAAACTACGTTCACATCCTGTGGAGAGATTACAGAACAGTATTTTGATCTCTCTTAAGTGTGTGTATGTATATACAAAAAACATCCAGAAAGAAGAATGTACACTGAAACGGTACTTCGAGTGATTCTTATCTTCTCCATCTTATACAGCAAGGACGTTTTGCAACATGTAAACACAATTATTTTAAAAAGGAAGACAGTCCCCCAAATGTAAACAACTTAGGAATTAAGATTCATGTCTAAGATAACTTCACACTGATGACGTAAATAATGTATGTTACTCTAAACTTACCTCCTTTGGCCCTCATTCTTGATTAAATTTGAAAGACAGTAAAATGGGTAAAAGTACACAAGCATTCCTACTTGGTGATTATCTGCAGGGGCTCTTCACCCTCCTTTCCACAGGAGCACCAAGGCTATACCAGCTACTTCAAACTAAGGAAGGGCTTGTATTTTTGCAGTGACTGAGGCCTATTAGCTAGGCAAAACTTTAGAAACGATTTAACAAATTTGCCAGAGGAAATTCAAAAACACCTCCTTTCGTTAAGATTCCATCCCAACTTTGTCATGCAGAGAAGAGCTTAAATAAAGGATCCAGAACCAGCCAGAGCCAGCAGAATGAGGTGGTCTCCAGGTCACTTGTTATTCTAACTGAAGATATTAAATTTCACTTTTCTTGAATAATTTTCCAGGAATGTGAACTTTGCAGTCTTTCCTTTATATTTACCACTAAACTATACATATTTTAGTGACTCTGAACAGATATACTCAGTTTGGGGATCAGATGAAGCACACTGTAATCCTCAGACTTTCCAAATTTTAAAACTTTAATTAAAAAAATTCTAGTTCAGAAACAAATTCCACATTAATTTGTTAGGTTCCCAGCATACCAACTCGACCAAAAAAAACACATTAACTGAATACTGTGGATAGTGTGGTAGACGTTAGGGAAGAATTAAACTCTTAACTAGCAGATCATGGGACACCTGGTATGTCCAGCTTCATAAAGAATGAGGGGTGCAGGAAAACTCTGATTTCACTGGGAGAGTCAAAGCTGACTGCCACGGTAGGGGAAGCGAGGCATGGCTGTCCTTTAATGTCCAAGTAAGCAAACTTCGGGAGAAAAGCAATTTCAACTTTGTTTTACTATCAAAGTTGACATGTACACCTAACTTTTAACTGTAACACAAGGGGTCAATCTCACATTCTGTGAAGTGCTTTTGAACGAAAAAAACTATCAAATGGGAATAAACTTTAATTAAACGTACACAACAGAGTCGCAAAAAGGGAGTTACCACTGAAATATAAACTAAACGCGTGAAACCAAATTCACGTGTGGTTCAGAAATTGTCGACTGGAGATTTTCCAAAGGAGAAAGGAATTCTTTGCATGAGACTTGAAAAATGTAAACAGGAGTAAACACACAAATGCATTAAAACAGGCCACTTTCGTGTTTTTAACGACTTGTTCTATCCTGAGGTTCTGTTGTGCAAGTTTTCCACGTTTGATACCAGGCGACACGCCCTGGACAGAGCCGGCCTGTCCTCTCGTGGACCCTAAGCTTCGGCTTGAAACTTACCACCTCACTGCAGAGCATTTAAAGGAGGTCACTGTTTTCAGATATAAATGTGAGTACTAAGGAGACACGAACAGCATAAGCCTTTCAGGTTTACTAGCAGCTTTTGAGGTTCCCGTGACCCGGAAACATTTCGGCTCACATTCTGAATTTTTCGTGACGCTAGGTACATATGGGGGAAACCGGACGGACCGCGCTTTCTCGAGTCCTCGCAGCACACGGGCCCGGAGCCAGTGAGCCCGGACGCGGCGCGGCCTCTACGGCCGTCCTTCGGGAGCCGCCACGTACCGCCCGCCTGAGAACCCGGGATGCCCAGCACCGGTCGGTGAGAACCGGGGCTGGTAACCGCCGTCACCCAGAACTGGTCGGGAAGCCGGGATTGCCCGGCACGGGTCAGTCCGAGCCCAGGATCCGGGGCCGCCGCCCAGCATGGACCGGGAAGGGCCGGGGCCAGCAACTGCGGCCGCCACCACCCAACACGGTCCAGGAACCTGGACCGCCCAGCGCGGGCCGGCTAGGTCCGAGACTAGGAACCAGGACTGCTCATCACGGGCCGGAGCCGGAAGGACGGCCTGTCGGCCGGCGTCCGTGGGGCGCGCTGGACCAAGGCGGAGGCCCCAACTACCTGAGGATGTTGTGCGCCTCCATGCTCCGGTTCTGGTTGCTCGAGCACACCACCGCCACCCGCAGTGGCGACGACGGCATGGCGGCAGCCGCACAGTCTGCGACTCCCGCTTCAGAACTCCCACCCAGCCGCGCCGCTTCCGCGCGAGCAAGATGGCGGCCTCCACGCCCGGAAGTAATGACGTGAAAGCGGGGGCGCCGGGACGTAGCGCGTCTGGACGCGCGGCGGGGGCGTATGTGCGGCGTCCCTGCGGCCTCCCCAGACCGCCCCAGACCGCTGGGCCGCGGACCGAGGGAGGCCCCACCCCCTGGGTGCCTGGCTGGCCGGCGAGCGCACAACCGCTTCTAGCTTGAGGGCCAGGGCCCGCACTCGACAAGGGAGCAGCCTGGCGCCTCGAACTGACGTCCTGACGTCGCAAGCCGCCGTCGCCGGGACTGACGCGAGAGGCGTCGCGCCGGCAAAAGTGACGTCACGCGCGCCCTCGCCGTCGCCGGGAGTGGCGTACGAGGCGTCGCGGCAGCTGGGACGTACGTTGAAGGTTGCTGGTCTCCGCCGGCTTCTCTCCCTAGCGTGAAGTCAGCCCCTGTTGTTTTCACACCTATCGCCCGAGCCGCCGTGCCTCCAGCTCTCTAGGCCGAGCCCCGTGCCCCTTGGATGACTACCCCAGCCTCTTACTAGCCTCTCGCAAACACCAGCGCGTGGGTGTCCTCTGAAAACCCTGCAAAGTTTGACATTTAAGTGAAGTTGTGAAAGTATTTTCAGAGACAGTTAGAAATGAGAATAGGAGGTGTGAGGAGACCTCCTGGGTTGGGAGAGCAAATTGACTTAAATCCTTGGGTTTGTTTGGAGGCACTGGCACAGTCGTTAAGAATCTGCCTGCTGATAAAGGAGAGGCGGGTTCGATCCCTGGGTGGGGAATGTCCCCTGGAGTAGGAAGTGGCAACCCACTCCAGTAGTCTTGCCTGGAAAATTCGACGGACAGAGGAACCTGGAGGGCTACAGTTCATGAGATCGCGAAGAGTCGGAGGTGACTGAGCACGCACGCAGTGCGGACCAGAGGTTTGGGGTCATGATATGTCGGTGAAACTAGTCAACTCGGTTTTGTTGTCCTCCAGTCACTTGGAGTGGCCACTGAGTTGATGTTTTGCAATGGAGGCGCAACAAAGGGAGGGGGCAAGGGAATGGCGATGCTCCACTATGGATCCAGAAGTGATAAGAAAGGAGGACGTGACGGGGTGGCAGCAGTGAAAAGGTACTGTGTGTTCTGAATTGGGGATCCCTATGGAAAAAATGTCACTGGAGCCAAACAGAGGTAGAACAGGATGCTTGAAACAGCGTCTGGGGAGGGGGCCGCATTTTATATCTCTGTAGACTAAGTGTGACCATGGGCACCAGTAGAAGATAGTCTTCCTGTTAGAGAAACTCAGAAACCAGGGCAGTGAGTGACCGCCCTCACTGATGTTCCAGTGTCCTATTACTACTGATGTTTTCACGGAAGAAAAGGCTGAGAACCAGACCCTTAGAGTATTTAAGGACCCTGGAGCATAGCATGGGGGGAGGGACAGTGCATGACTGCAACAAGGAATCATTTACTTGGAAAGACGGGGTTGAGGGGGTGGTGTGAGGGATGAGTGAGGAGGAATGAGAGCCCCTCTGCTCTCTATGTATTTAAATATACGTATAGCATAAGTCTAGGAGGACATAACACTGAGGCAGTGAGAACGGGGGCACTAGGGTTATGGGTGCTTTAAATAAAGCACCGTTGACTTTGTGTTTTATGTTGAACATGTATTTCTCTTACACCCACCACAAATAATAGTGATGTTTACGTTTTGAAAACAACACCTTCCCGCACTAATGTGCTTTCCCAATATGCTCCTGAATTCAAAGACATTATGGTCTGACCATCCCAGTGCAATACTGAGCTCTCCTACCTCACATTTTCCAGCTTCCTGTTTAGAACTTAAGGGACTACCAGCTGAAACTGCTTGTCCATTACCTTTTTTACCTCTGCATAAGCCAACCTCATACCTTAGGTCTTAGTCCAGGCCCTGAGAGTTGCAGACAGATGTCAGGGGCTTCAAGAAAGCTCACCCTTGTCGTTGTCTTCTCCCCCTGGCCTTTCTATGCTTCCAGTAGCACCCTTAACTTGCTCTTATGACTCTGAACAGTTTTTAGCACTCTGCTTCTCTTTCCCACTGCTTTCACAGACTCTGAGCTCAAAAGGGCTCGGGCCCCCTGTTCTAGCCAAATGGCTGTGTTGCATATGGGCCTCCTTTTCTAGCCAAGATGGCTGTGTTGCGTATGTCCAGTGTATTTAGAAATATCGTTCCTCTGGAGACACTCACCAAGTGCTCATCTAGCAGATACCTGAGGGAGAAGGTGCCCAGGTGGGTGAAAGAACGCTCTGTGCTTAGGCTACCAGCTTCTCTTTGAGGTTTAATTTTATACTTTGTTCATGGCATGGGAACCCCAAGCCGAAATAAAAAATATACTTAGTCTTGGACCATTGGAATCTCCAGGGCCCCAGTATAAACAGGACCCAATATTCCCTTAGGACACATCCATCACCAGGGTCACATGGGACAAAGAACACTCCATGAGCAAGTATTACCAATAAAATATTGAAAGCAGGGCGAGCTCCTACAAGGTAACTTGCATATTCATCAAGCAGGATAATTAATTCCTCAAGAGCTGGAGAATATAAAACAACCTGAGATGGATAAATAAGACAATTTAACGACATATAACTAGACATTTAAAGGGTAGTGTTTGACGAGTTCTCACATGCGTACATCCATGTGACAATAGTAACAACGGCAGTCCCATGTTAAGATTCTGCTTCCACAGCAGGGGACATAGGTTCTGTCCCTGATGGGGGAAGGTCCTGTATGTCAAAAAATAAATACAGTGGTAACATGTATCACCCTCAACAGTTTCCTATACCCCTTTGTAATTCCTTCTTGGGCTCCCCTTCACCTGCCCGCCACCCCCCCATCTCATCAGGTGACCACTGAGCTGTTTCCTGTTGTATAGTTTAGTTTGTATTTTCTAGAATTTTACATAAATGGAATCATAGAGTATGTACTCTTTTTTTGGGGGGGGGGGGCAGTCCCTCAGCACATTCATTTTGAGATTCACCAATAATGTTGCACATATAAATAGTTGGTTCATTTCTGTTGCTGAGAAGTATTCCAGTGTATGGGTGTTCCCCATTTCATTTATCCATTCACCTGTTGATGGACATTCGGGTTGTTTCTAGCTTCTAGCTACTACAGTGAAGGCTGCTGTAAACCTCCATGAATGAAACTTCATATGGACATGTTTTTTCATATCTCTTCAGTTAATGCTTGAGTACAGGATGATTAGATCACATGTTCAAATGTACGTTTAACTTCTTAAGGAACTGCTGCCAAATTGTTTGCAAAGCGGATGTACTATTTTACATTCCCACAAGCAGTGTTCCAGTTTCTCCACATCCTTGCCAGCATTTGATGTGATTAATCTTTTCAGTTTTAAATGTTCTTAATAGCTGATGTCTCATGGTATCTCAATGTGTTTTTAATGTATATTTACCTAGTTACTAATGAAATGAAGCATAGTTTCAGGTGCTTACTTGCTGTTGCTGTGTCATCTTTGATGAGGTGTCCAAATCATTTGTGCATTTATCACTGTGTTGTAATTAAGTTGTGCTGTGTGCTCGGTCGCTTCAGTCATGTCCAACTCTTTGCAGCCCTATGGACTGTAGCCCGCCAGGCTCCTCTGTCCACAGGATTCTCCAGGCAAGAATACTGGAGTGGGTTGCCATGCCCTTCTCCAGGGGGTCTTCCCAACCCAGGGATTGAACCAGGGTTTCTTGTGTCTCCTGCATTGCAGGCAGATTCTTCACACTAACCTACTTGGGGAGCTCCAATTAAGTTATGTGTGTATATATGTATTTTCCAGATATGTGATTTATTTTTCTCCTTGAGGTTTGTCTTGTTCTCTGATCAGTGTCTTTCGAAGTCAAAAGTTAAGTTTGATAAAGTATAATTTATCAATTGTTCTTTTATAGATTGCACTAAAATATTTGCTGTGAAAAATATACTGATGGGATTAATGGTAGATTAGAGATTGAAAAAAAGAAGGGCATTAAATAGAAGATATACAGATAGAAAGTATAAATGAAACAGAAAAAATGAACAGAATATCAGTGAGCTATGGGGTAGCCTCCAGCAGCTGATATACATGGAATCAGTGTCCCCAGTGGGTGGGTTGGCACTCTGGCTGGTTGTTAGCGACACTGCTCCTGGCCCTGCTTGAACTCGGGAATTTTGCCTCTAATTCCATTTGTTGCTTCCTTTCTTGGCCTGGTGATTCCCTCACACACGCCAGTCCGTCGTAAGCTACAGATCTTTATGTCCTCTTCTTCCAATTTCTGCCCCTCAATCTCCAGCCATCTTGGCCTCCCAGAGCCATCCACTCAATTCAGGACAGTACTAGACTCTGCCTGAGTCCCTTCTCTGTGCTCTGCATCATGAAAATCATCCAGACAGTAAGCTGGAACAGTCACAGAACTCAGTTCATCTCTTTCCTTTCTCATTAGGGGTCATGGCCCTTCATTGCATGATAGCCAATGTATTTAGAACTGTTGTTTCACATATTTTGTATGGTTTTTTAGTTGCTTCAGGTGAAAGAGTAATTCTGATCCCTGTTACTTCATTTTGGCTGTAATCATAAGTCTCACTGAATCCATTTTAAAAGAGAGGGAAATGTGGAAACTCACCCTACAGATGTTAAGATTATAATTATAAGACTAATCAAGAGTACAACAATAGGAAAAGACAATCAGATCAATGCCCGTAAAGAGACCCATGCACATGTGGGGCTGTGATATGTAATGTCGGGCTATCCACATACTGGAAAAGGATGGATTGTTGCTGCAGGTCAGATTGGGGTACTGATATAAAATGTTGGATCCCTACCTCACACCATATAGAAAGATGCCCTCTAGGCAACTAAAGACATAAACATAAAAAGTAAAGTCGTAAAGCCAGTTGAAAGAAATACTTTATGGGGACCACTTACGTATTCTTTGGGTATGCAAGAATTGCTTAAGACCAAAAAAATACATACAACTTACAGGGAAAAAAGGATAGGTCTGATATCATCAAAATTAAGGATATGTTTTCAACAAAGGACACTACTGACAATGTTAACAGTATAGGAGAAAATATTTGTGACATCTAAATGGTCAAAGGTATGTATCTAGAACTATGCTGTTCAGTACAGCCCCCACTAAACATATACAGATATTTAAACTTGACACTTAAATTAATTAAAACTTATGATGCAATTTCTCGGTTACACCAGCCACAGTATCCACAATGACTAATAGCTACTGACTAGTGACCACTGTGATTGAATTGTGTTCCTCAAAAGAATAAGTTGATACCCTAACTCCTGGTATCTGTGGATGTGCCCTTATTTGAAAATAGGGGTCTTTGGACTTCCCTGGTGTCCAAATGGTTTTAACCATCCATTTTTAACCGTCCAGTGGTTAAAAATCCACCTGCCAATGCAGGGAACATGGGTTTGATCCCTGATCTGGGAAGATTCCATATGCCGAAGGGCAGTTAAGCCTGTGGGTCACTACTAGTGAAGCTGGAGTGCCCTAGAGCCTCTGCCCTGCAACCAGAGAAGCCATTGCAATGAGAAGCCTGTGGACCACAACTACAGAGTAGTCCCTGCTCACCACAACTAGAGAAAGCCCACATACAGCAACAAAAACCCAGCACAACAAAAAATAATATTTTTTAAAAAAGGGTCTTTGCAGATGCAATCAAATTATAATCGATTAAAGTGAGCAATAATACAGTGAGTGGTATTATTGCTGTCTCTCAGTAGTACAGTGAGACTCGCAAAAGGTTTCAGGTCTCCAGCCTCCAGAGCTGTGAGAAGACAAATTCCTGTTATGAGACACCCAGTTTGAGGTTTTGTTGGGGCAGCCCCAGGACACTAAGACAGCACAGATAAAGCACATCTTCACAGTTTCAGAAAGTCCTATTGGACAGTACTGGGTATTTGCAGAGCTCTTGAAAACCAAGGGGGAAAAGCCATAGTGATGGGAAGTTGTACAAGAACGTGAATGAGCAGTTCATCCGAGGCGAGATTCAAACAGCTGATAGGACTGGGGAGTGGTAGGCAGCCTCTCCAGTGAGCAGAACAGACTCAAATCCAGTCCCTGCTGCACCGCTGACAGAAGAGCACAAGATAGGACACAGTGGTGCGGAGCACCTGTGAGACGTCAGTAAGTCAAAACCTCCCTGCATGGCTTTAGCCATTAAAAACAAGCTGAAAATATCGGTGAAATGAGGTACACACACCCCTAAGATCCACAGTTCTCTCGCCTAGAAAAATCCTCACACAGGTCCCTGAGAAGTATGGACAAGGGTTTTCATGGCGACACAGTGATCGGCATGGCGGCCACCCGTGTTCCACCAGGGGTGAGGACAAGTCAGCCTGAGGGACACACACTAGAAATTGCACATAATGGACAGAAATGAGATATTTGTGCATTCTGCAGCATGGATAAATCTCAAAGACACGGTATAGAGTTAAAAAAAACAAAACAAGGTGAGCAGCACAACATCAGAGTGGTTGCCAGGAGGGAAGGGAACAGGCATGGGGAGAATTTGTCAGACTGGAATCCTAATTGAGTGGAACAGAGACACCGGGGCAAAGGAAGAAGAGAGTCCAGATAAAGGTTGGGGAGGAAAAGAAAGGCAGGTCCCAGACAGGTGAGGCCATGTAATTAACACATGGTTAATAGCAGAGCTGGGACGTTATAGACACCAATCCAGTCAGCCCACTCCCCACCTAAGAGTGAGGGAAACCTGACTCTGTTATATGTGACCAAGAGGACAAAGCAGTGACTGACTCACATCCAGACTCTCAAGAAAAAAAGGGACTTCCCTGGTGGTCCAGTGGCTAAGACTTCATTCCCAATGCAAGGACGCCTGGGTTCAATCCCTGGTCAGGGAACTAGATATCACATACTGTAACTAAAGATTCCACATGCAGAAACAAACCCAGCACAGCCAAATATATTTTAAGAAAGAAAAAAGAAGCATGCTGACATCCCTATAGATAGAGAAGACAAACCAGAAAGACATGCCCCCAAGACAGACATTTTAACCAAATATTTCATTGTAAGCCAAACAGGAAAAGGATAGGAGTTATGAAAGAACACCCTGCATCAGAAATGAAGGGGACATTTTACTGAGACCACTGGAAAAAAATGAAGATTTGAAAAGACAGCCAATACAATGTAGAAATGAACTAGCATCTCTAAAGTGAAAGTGAAGAAAGTGAAGTCGCTCAGTCGTGTCTGACTCTGCGACCCCATGGACTGTAGCCTACCAGGCGCCTCTGTCCATGGGATTTTCCAGGCAAGAGTACTGGAGTGGGTCGCCATTTCCTTCTCTGGGGGATCTTCCCGACCCAGGGATTGAACCCAGGTTTCTCACATTGTAGGCAGATGCTTTACCATCTGAGCTGCATCTCTAACGGAGAAGGAAATCTGGGCCCTTGAAAGAAGTCTGTGCATGTGGCCCCTGGGTTCCTGCCTTCAGGTCAGGTGCAGCCTGACCCCTCCCTGGAAGGGGGCTGCTACCTTCTCTCTCAGCTGGCTCAGCGAGGACACACTCCTGGTCCCCAAAAAGCTGCAGCGAGGCTGGAGGAGGCTCTTGCTGTCAGGGCCCAGAACTCTCTAGACTCTCTAAGCTGAAGTGACCAAACCCCACATCCCCCAGGCCACAGTCTCCAGTGGCTCTCTGGCTGTCCCTCTGGACCAAGTCCAACATCCCGGACCAATGATCTGAGATCTCCAGGGAAATGCTAGCCCCACACCCTGCCCCCACGGAGGGATGTTTCCTCCACTGCACCCAATCCTGTCTGCACATTTTTGTGTCCCATAGCTGACCAGCCCCCAGGAACATGAGGTCCTCACAGGCCAGCACAGATGAAACTGGTTTCTCCTAAGAGGACGGAGGCCAGAATATCCAGTGGACCAATGGCACAAGCAGCTGCCTGAGGGCTGTGGGGAGGGGCCTGAGCAGGCAGGCAAGCAAGCAAGCATCTAGCCTCCAGGTGTCATTGCCAGGGCTCCAGTGCCAGCCACACAGGGCAATGGGCACGTGTTCACAGAATGACTGTGGATCCCTCCTGCTGGCTGAGTGTGGAACACAGGTCTAGGCACCAGAGGGCGTGCGTTTGGTAGCAGAATCTCAAGGACCCCAGGATTCTGAGCAGGATCAGGCTATGCATGCAGCCTTGGGGATCTCAGCCCAGATGCATGTCAGGTCATGGCATAGACAGTAACAAACACACTTAACTCTTCTCTGCCTGGCTGACCTCATGTAAGCCTCCAAACAGGCCTCTGAGTCTGGTCCTATGACTGTTTGCACTTCACAGATGAGACAGAGGCGCTGATGGCTGTGTGTGGCTCTTTAAAGGCCAGGCCAGGCCTACAGCCAGGCAACCCTTCAGTGTTTCTGAAGCCCAACAGTTCTTTCTGCCCCACAGCAGAAAAATCACAAGCTTAGGGAAGTAACCTTCAGGCACCAGTGAGGAGGGCGAAGTCCTGACCAAGGAATGGGCATCAGGACCCTACCTCCAGGGCATAGGGAAGACGTATGTTCCCCCACCAGCCCTGCATGAGTCAGAGAGGGTGGTGGAGAAAGGAGAGAAGCTCCTCCAGGACGTGGTGGGGATGGAGGACTGGAGACTCGGTAGGGCAGAAGCCTGAGTGTCCCTTGCACCCCCTAGGGAGGACCGAGGGGCCACTGGGGAAAGGAGCAGTTTCAGAGATGGCAAGGGTTCAGAAGTGGTCTTCCTGAACACCAGCTCCAGATTATTTCTGGAGCCTCTGCTCCCCCTGCCCCACAGCCCTGAGCTGGGCGCTAGGCCTCTAAGAAGCCCCTGAACAGAGCCCTGCGAAGTCATCTCTGAAGCAGAAGCCTGCAGGTTAGGGCTGACCAGTCTGAAGAATCAGCTGGGAGGATAGGCCTGAGGCTCCACCTGACATGAATACAATCAGGGCCACAGACCAGATTGGGTCCAGGTCAGACCTCCAACAACGTCATGGTGGCCCCAGCTCTGAAACCAGCTGCACACAGGAGCTGGAGGCTGGACTGCCCGCCTGTGGAAGACACCTGAGCGCCCTCACAGGTGGCAGGGGGATGCAGAAGGTCCCCAGGAAGCCAGGATGAAGTAAAACCCCTCCCACTCCCAGGGCTGTCTAGACACTGCACTACACCCCCGCCATCTGGTGGCAGGGATGAGTCACTCCTCAGAGCCTGGCCCGCCCACAGTTGTGTTTGCTCAGAAGGGTCACTGCCAGCTGCAGAATCTCAAGGACACCCTAGCCTAGGTGGGGGAGGCCCAGCATGGGGGTGGGGAAAGGGCCAGAGGGGCCCTGCTTGTGACCTGTGCCCCCTAGCCCAGCTCCAGCACCACGTGGGGAGACCCAGGCCAGGGAGGGGGCCCACCTGGAGGCCCCTAATTGCAGCTTGTCTTAGCTCCAGTAGATCATCCCTAAGACTGGGCTCTTTCAAACTGCAGCAGTGCCACCCTGCCCCCACCCAACAGAGCAGGCCGGGAGAAGATGCTTTCCCCAGCTCCCCAGGTGGACAGGCTAGCCAGGGACACGCCGCCTGTTCCTCCGCCACAAACTGCAAGGGCAGCATGCCTGTGTTGACCCCAGGTGACCTGGCAAAGGGTCCAGGGCCAGCCACTGGACTGACTGATGCCTGAGGAGCCAGGAAAAGAGGCTCAACTTCCCCCCTACCCTTTCTCTACCCTGTCACAAATAAGTACACAAAACAGTGGTTTTGGTCTAAGAATGATGGACATTTAGACACTGGCACCAGGCTCACACCTGACCAGTGCCACACCAGGGATGGGCAGAGCAAGGGCAGAGAGGTAGGGAGTGGGCATTGCGGGGGCACCAGCCAGGTTGCTGGTGTGGAGGTCACTGGTGGCTGCTGGGGGGAGCGGGGAGGAGTTAGCCACAGTGACTCCAGAAGTGCCAGGTCCAGGACGGCCAGAGTCAAGGGCTCACACACAGCCCGGAGCTGTCATGTCGTTGGTGCCCACAGAGGGGCGAGGCCGGTCTTCAGTCCGTGGTGAGAGGGTGGAGGGGCCCGGCAGGCAGCAGCATCTCCAGCAGCTCTAGGAGGGGGTGGACCATACCGTCCGTCATGCTGTGGTTGAGGCTTGGGATCCAGACCACAGTGGCAGGTCCAGCCGGGCAAGGTTGGCATCTGTCCTGTGCCCTCTGCACACAACACCGTTTTTTCAGACCAGTCCCATCTTCCCAGCCACCTGCCCCCAGTCACCAAGGCAAGTCCTCGCCAGAAACGCAAAAGGAAAGGGAAGGAACCCAGCCCAGGCAAAGCACCAGCTTCCCCCCAAGGTCAGGGACACTCACCCTGGATACAACAGCTGAACGCTGGGCCGCCTGCTGAGCTAAGCCGTGGCTTCCAACCTGTAGGATGCTCAAACGAGGAAACGCAGCAGGACCCTGCTTCCCCAGGCCAATCACTCCTGCAAAGCTTGAAGGGAGGGTCCCCAGGGGCCTCTAGCCAGAAGCACACACGAGCTGCCAGCATCGAGGCCTCAGATCCTTTCGGACAGTACTGGACAGGTGGCTGGCTCCCGCAATGGGCCCGAGATACTAAGGCACAAAGCTACCTAAACCCACTGGGGCGGGGCGGGGAGAGGACAGGCTCCGAGGGCCCTTGAGTTGGTCAAGTACACAGTGACCAAGCCATGACGACAGCCTGGCTTTTTCCAACTCGGCATGGGCTGGAGGCGCAGGGTGACGGCCAGGGGCTGCCGATGGCTCTTCTGAAAAGGGGCTCTGTGGTCTCACGGCCCCGCCAAAGGCCTCTGAAGAGCAGGGAGAGCCCTGGACACGGCTGGCACCTCACTTCAGGCCCAAGGGCCAGTACCGAACTGGAATCTGGGAGTCAGCTGCTCGGCTGAGAAGGTCGCCCGGTGACTCCAGGCCCTGGTAAGGGCCGGTGCCCCATCCATCTCCAGAAGGCCCTGTGTGGAGGTCCTAAAGAGGGAGCAGGAGCGACGAGGGGAGAGCGGGCCGAGGGCTCGGGGCCTCCTGCGCCCTAGTCGGGCAGGCAGAGCCCGGGCGGGCAGGCGTCTCGCGCTTCAAGGCTGCCTGCGTAGGCCCGGGCGCCCGAAGGCTGGGTGCATGAGGTTCTCGGTGATGTAGGCCACGAGCAGGCAGATGACCACGAGCATAACGCAGATAGAACCACCCACCGCCGTCATGGCCACCACGATCTCCCGCATGCCGGCAGGCTCGGCGGCGAACTCCACACACTCGGCGGGTGCGGCGGGCTCCGGGGCGCCGGCCGGCTCGGCTCGCAGCGGCAGCGGCTGCAGGCAAAGGCGGTAGCGCACGCCGTCGTGCACGTCTGGCAGCAGGTAGTCGCGGCAGGAGGCGCCGAGCAGCACGCGCTCGCATGGGAAGCGCGTGTAGGCGCCACGCCACGAGCAGTTGAGCGCGAAGGCGCGCACGCGGCGCGCCTCGGCCGGCCCCAGGCGCCACTGCAGCAACACGCTGCGGTTGCGCAGGACGCTGGCGCGCAGTGAGCGGCCGGCCGAGGCGTGCGCCGCGCAGCCGGGCGCCTGGCAGCGGAAGCCGCGCGCGGGGCTGCGGAAGCACAGGCGCCCGCCTCCCGCCTCGGGGCCCTCGGGCAGCACCTTGTAGGGACACCAGGGCGCGTCGGCCGCCGGCTCCCAGCCCGGCGGCGTCGGGGCGGCCGTGGCACAGGGCGGCGGCGCGCAGGCGGCCAGCAGCAGCAACAGCGGCGGGGCGCGCATCCTGCGGCTGGACCGGGCGGCGGCGGGGCGCGGGCTCGCGGGCACGGGCGGTGGGTCACGCGGGCCGCGCCGCCGCTCCCCGCGCTCGCCCGGCGCGCCGCGCCCTCCGCCGCCGCCCGCTCCGACCCGCCCCCGCGCCCAGTGCGCGCTCGGACCCGGCGCGGCGGCGGAGGCGGGGCCGCCCCACGTCCCGCCCCCCTTAACCCTCGCTGGGCCGCAGCCACCCGGAGATCGGATCTCGGAGAGGGGGCGGCCGCGCGAGTGGGGCAGGGGCCGGCTGTGGCCAGCTGCGCCGAGGCCGCTGTGCCTGTTGGCCTCTTGCCGTGTGAGCGCCCTTCGGAGCCCTGCCACTTCTCGCCCTGCCAGGCTTTTCTATGGCTTTTCCGTGGCTTTGGCGGACTGGGGTCTCGAGTCGTGGCCCACGGGGGCAGCTCCGCGACTCCCCTTGGCCATGCCCGGCGAGGACGCGGTGTGCCTCTGGGTAGGGGGAACCAGCGGCCTGGAGCGCGCGCGGCTTCACGCCGCCGCATCCCAGACCCACGGTGGCGACCGGCAAAGAAAGGGTCCCACATGCCCTAACTTGGAAGGGGTGAGGATGGAAACGCCCCCCATCCCCCTCCCCTAGCTTCTGCTCCTTGAGAGGTGGACAGCGCCGACCTGGGAGGGGCGCCAGCGAGAAGAGGCTTCTTCATCTGAAAACTATTCATTCTGCACCAAAGAGGCAGCTACAGGGTGGGCCACTCTAATTAATCTTTCCCTCAGCTCCTCGCAGATGGGCCCTGGGGCAGCCCTCTGAATCTCCGAGAAGAGAGCAGGACTGCACAAAAGGAACAACCCTCCATAAGCCGACCCGATGCAGCAGGCGGACCTCACTACCCCGGAAAGGAAGGGCACACACCTCCCCCCACTCCTGTCTTCAGCCTGGGCCGGAGACCGGAGCCCGCCCCCCTCAGTCGGGATGCCTCTCCAGTGCCAGGGGGCGCCTAGTCAAGCCCGCCTGACCTGACTGGATGTGAAGCAGGAGCGCCTCACGTGCAGGGAGCACAGCTCTGAGCAGCGAGGGGGAGGGGTCCCTGGCCACTGTCCTGTGGACCCTGGTCTCCCCCGCAGCCCCTTCCAGGTGCTGCTCTCACCTGAGAACACAGGGGAGGGACGAGGTGGTCTCCAGCACTCACTGAGTCCTTCCTCCCCATGCACCTGCCCATGGAGCATCCTACTTCCACCCCCCTCACCACTTCCTGGTCACCCCTCTGAATTCTGTGTCAGCACTGGATAGCAAGACCTCAACCCGAGCCTGAAGCCAGGGCTTAACGGCCCCCCTACCCAGGCCCAACACTCCTACTCCTCAACACCAGGCCTCTCTGGCTCCTTCAGATCCCGAGCAGGGTCTCCCCAGTTTTCTGCACCTGCTGGGGTGGTGTTGGGTGAGGATTTAGAGAGATGCACCCTGGCTTTGCCTCTGGCTTCTGCTCCCTCTGCAGGTGGGGATGGGGCTGGGTTCAGCCTCTTGCCCAGCGTCATGGGGGACTCAGGAGCTCCCCCAGGAAGGCAGAAAGTTACAGGGACCCCCATGTCCTCACCCTCAGCTTCCTGGGGCCTGGATCAGCTTGCTCACACCAGGTTTCCAGGGGGAGCTGAGGCTGCTGCAATTGCTCTGCCCGAGGGGTTAGTGGTCAGAGGGGGCCATGCTCTGTGGTGGTCCCAGTCTCCAATACCAGGCCCTCTGGGCCAGAGAGCAGCCGGGTAACCACTTCACCTGCCCACGCCTGAGATGTGTGGAAACAGGACTGTTCAGAGCTTTTGTAGCTGATCGGGGGTGAGGGGAGAAGTCCAGTTAGATCCAACCTCATACGTCCCTGGGGAGCCTGGCACCCATGCCCTGAGTTTGTTCTGTGGTTGGGGGCTCACACACCAAATGCTGAGCTTCCTGGTCTGGCAGCTCCTGGCTGGAGGGATGGGCCAGGCATGGGGTTGCGGGCTCTGCTGTTTCCCCATCTGTGTTTGACTCTGCACAGCATGTCTGGGCAAAGAGCAGGTTGGCGGGGGCGGGGGAGGGGGGGGGATATGTTCTGCTCGTCCTATCCAGGGTATGTGGAGCTGCTGCAGGCTTGGGGCGGGGGGCAAGTGTGACAAAGCCCTGCTTCCCAGTGGAGGGTTCTGGGCTGGTAAAGCAAACAGACTCCCCCAGAGATCCACTCTTCACCTCACATCAGCCCCCACACCCACCTCTGCAGCTGTCCCTGCCAGTGGCCAGCAGGGTCTCCATCTCTAGTTCTGCAAAGTCCCGGTCCTAGGGCTCAGCTCTGCAGAGGGGCTGGAACCCCCTCTGTCACCAGCCACAGCCTGTGAGGAATGTGGGTGGATTCTGGGTCCCTTCTAGCCCCACAGAGATGGCCCCTCTCGGATCTTGGATCCACCAGCCCTGAGATCCCCTCTCCAGAGCCCCTGCCTGACAGCCCCCCACCCAGAAGCAGGAGCTCATGGAGTTTGCAGGAGCAGCTGGAGCTTCTGTCATTCCTTCCCCACTAAGGGAAGGGGAGGAGAAGTCAAGGTCAGCACTCATGGCCCTTATGTAGCCAAGTGTGGCCCTGGTGGCCTCTCTCCCACCAGAAAGGGCAAATGGGCAAGACTGCAAAGACCAGAAGGCCCACCTTTAACCAACTGTCCACCCATCACGGTTGCTCCCTTCCCACAAAGAGACCCTACTTTGGCTGGAACCAGCTTCCTGGGCATTCCCACTGGAGACCAGAGGACAGAGCCTGGGTTATGCAGACATTGAGGCTGGCTGCTGGGCACAGGGAACAGTGGAGGGTCAGCAGACAGAGAGGAACCAGCATGTGAACTAAAACCAAACCCAACACCTCCACCCCCACCATGTCTTTGGCGGGTAGCACCTGCCTGCCCCACGTTTGTTCTGCCTTCCAGTGCCAGTGCCTGTTTCCCTACTGGGGGCCTCCATTCTCCACTCTCAGGCTGTGGGGCTTTAGATGGGTTCACCCACCTTACCCAGGGGTTGGAGGAGCACCCAACCTGGCCAGTCAGACGGTCCGCCTGGCCTGAAAGCCTTTGCCAAAGCTCACAGAAAGTGTGGTTGCTCCCCTGGCAAGGGTAGACATCCAGCTGCTGACCAGAAGGTGTTGTGGGAAGAGCCGGATGTGGATGAAGTCACCCCCAAAGAGAGGCAAGAAACCTACCAGAGTATTTGCACCAGGTGTCTGGATCCAACTTGTCTGAAGCAAGCCCACCTCTGAGCTTCACAGTCACAGAGGCCAGGAAAGCCCCTCTTGTTTAAATACTAGAACACCAGTTTTCTCACCATTGCAACTGAGTTCCACAAATGCGTGGCCTGCAGGCCCAACTGACCTCCCCAACTTGACCTCCCACCCTCCACCCTGACCCCTTCTCCTTCCAAGAACCCCAGGTCACTCCTTCTGCCTAACACCCCCTCCCTGAACACGTGAGCATCTTCCCTCAGCCCTACTTGCCCCTACCCTGGCTGGGGTCTGGGGGCCTCAGACAGCAGGTGGGCAGCCTGGCCCACTATCCCTTGGCTCCAGCTGTGAACTGTGGACACAGACTGATTGGGGGGCTGAGCTGCCTGTGAGGGGCCAGCCAGGCAAGGGGGAGGCCATGGCCAGTGATTGTGACAAGAGCGCAGGAAACAGGAAGCCGTTTCTGGGCAAGGAAAACATGGTTTCTCGGATCCCCTGTTGGGAGATCCAGCTGGGGCTGGCCCTGAGGACGTGGCAGGCAAGGAGGGGACAGGCCTCCATCCAGCCCCCACAGGTCCAGCTCAGGCACACTTCCCTGCCTGAAGCTCCACTTTTTGGTTGTCAATATATTTGGTGGCTCAGATAGTAAAGAATCTACCTGCAATACAGGAGACCCAGGTGTAATCCCTGGGTCGGGAAGATCCCTTGGAGAAGGTACTGTCAGCCCACTCCAGTATTCTTGTCTGGGGATCCCGTGGACAGAGGAGCCTGGCGGGCTAAAGTCCATGGGGTCATAAACAGTCGGACATGACTAAGCAACTAACACTTTGACTTTCACCAGCCGTGTGGTTATTTGCTGGATGTTCTTTTTAAATCCACTCAGAGGAGACTTCATATCACGACCACAAATAGAAGAAAAGTCAGTGTCAGACGGTCTTGTCTTCCTCCTTGGAGATGTCAGGCTGACCGTCTACGGGTGACCCCAGAAGCCTCTGTGGCCTTCATTCTCTCCACATGCCACCTGCCCCCTCAGATCCCTGGAGGCTGCTGGTCACCCATGGTGTCCCTGTGGTCCCTGCCCCTACTCGGGGAGGGGCATCCAGGGGAGCCCACCCAGCTCACACCTCATGTTGGGGCCGATCTCCAGGACCTGTGGGAAATGCTTCCGCCAAGCGGTGGTGGGGCAGGGGGTGGTTGACCAGGCTGGAGCAACCACAGGGGCATCCAGGAAACCTCTTGGGGGGGGCGCTTTTAGACAGGGTGGCCCCCTGCACCCCATCAGGGTCCTGAGAGAGCAGTTGGCATGGGGCCCCTCAGACTCCGAGCACGGAGGGTCATGGGATGAGCAGGTGACCGTGTTGTTTGGGTTGTCCGAACAAGAGAGGGTCGGGGCGGCAGCTGCCCTCCTGGGCCTCTGTGCTCATGGAACCACCCTCTCCACAGCCTTGGCATCCTGGGCTGGGTCCTCTCTTCATGGGGCCAGCCTCTGTTCATGCCCCAGAGGACAAAGAAGGACTGCTCCTGCGGGGTGGGGTGGGGGCCTGAAATCCGAGGAAGGGGGCCTTTTTGGGGGGTGCAATGTTCTCCTCTCGACAGATCTGGGCTCTGAGAAACAAGTTGTCAAGCCCAGGTTGGCCTGTGTGGGGCCATGTTTCTCACGATGCGGTTGGCCACCCTCCTCCCCTGCAGGACCCAAAGGTGCCTCCGTCACTGGCTGAACAACCCGGGCCTCTCTGCAGCCTTTGGGGCCTCCCGCCCCGCAGTGGCCCATCCTTAACCAGTGACCTGAGGGGGATAACCCGCACCTTGTGGGGAGGGAGAGCGGAGGGGATGCTAGAGAGAGGACTCACACACACCACCACTGGGGTGTGTCGAGAGCCTCTGCACAACTCACTGCCCCCTTTGCATTTGCAGCAAGGTGGCTAGGGCGGCCCCGGCACCCACCCACCCATCCAGCACCCAGCCCTGGCACCCACCTAGCCTCTGCACCCAGCCCCAGCTGTCTCCCTACCCAGAGCCCCTTCTTCTTTGTTCCCTGAGAACAAAGATGAGCTGGGAGGCTGCAAGCATATCCCCAGGGCTGCATGGCAGTGGACTGGTGTCTGTTTTCTCACCTGCAGAGGCGGGAGGAAAGTTTGGGCCTCCAGGAGCCCCTACCAGGGAGCTGGCCCACAAGGCTTGGAGCTTGGAATGGCCAGCTTCTCCGGGCCTCTAGTGATTCTATCAGGACAGCATGTCGTGGACTATTGGGGCAGACCCTGTTCCCGGGCTCCCAGGACATGCAGGACCTGGCCTGGGACCTGGCTCCTTTCCCTCCCTAGAGTGGATGAACAGAGAGCTGGCAGTATGCGGGGCAGCAGTTGGGCCCAAGCTTGCCTGATCACGAGCTTGGCAACTAGCAGAGACAGAACTGAGGCTCAGGGTTCCATGAGCCTGGGATGTGGGGCAGGTCCCACCTGGGGGTCTTCCCTGTGGAGGGACTCGCAGGGCTCCCAGTGGGTCCCTCCTCCCAGAACAGATCAGTACAGGCATCAGCAAGCTGGCAGTTTTTGCTGGAAGCACATTGAATTGAGCAAAAAGAGGTGTTGAACAGAGTGGAGAGGGCCTCCAGTGTGGAGGCCCCTGTGTGAAGTCATTTGGGTTCCCTTTGGCTTGTTTCTGCTTTTGTACAGAGACCCTCTTGGAGCCCATTGTGGCCGAGGGCCCCAGGGAGGCTGACGAGGGCTAAGCCTCACTGGCCAGCCTGGGCTTAGGGCATCAGCAGATCTGCTGGCCCTGATCAGCCTGGACACTTTACTGGCTTGAAACTATTCAGACGTCCTAGGAAGTTGTATATCTTGTTTATGTTTCCAGACTTATCGGCATGAAAACTCCCACAGTGCTCTCGCTCTGGCAAGACATGCAACTATGTTCTTTTTCATTCCTAACACGAAAGAGAAAGGTTACCGCTCACCACTTATGGCATGTGTTTAGAAAGAGTCTGCTCTGCCCTTCGCTAATCTCAGCAAGTGTGAGCTCTGTAGGCCCCTATTTCTGGAATGATAACTGGGGCTATCCAGCCTCTGACCAGCTGCTGGGGCAGGGGTCGGGGGAGAGGGGTTTAGAAGGGCAGTGGGAGGGAGGCTCAGCCGCCCCTGACCTGCTGCATCCTCAGAATTTCTGATTCTGAGGACATTCATGTCCCTCCTCTCCAGTCAGTGTGGTGAATGGGGAGAAACTTTTGTTCTTCTGATGCTATAAAGCTGCCCCCACTCCCCGGCTGCCTGCAGGTGGCACAAAGGCACCTCCTCGACACCCGGACTTTCAAGAGCAGACCCATGTCCCCCCAGATTCAGCCTCCTGATCAGGGCTTTGCCTGGATAACACTGAGCTGACATCTGTCAGTGTGATGAGTCGGCCTGGTCTCTGTGGGCATCCACCTCGCTACTCCATGGCCAGGAATGAAAAGGTGACAGTGCACTCCTCAACCTCATCTTTAGAGTCTTGCAAACTAGATCTCGGCTTCAAGTGTGGCTTTAGGCACAGGTGAGTATGTGAATAGAGGGTGATCTCCTTGCTTTTGATGAGTATGTGTGTGTGTTGGTCGCTCAGTTGTGTCCGACTCTTTGCGACCCCATGGACTGTAGTCCACCAGGCTCCTCTGTCCATGAAATTCTCCAGGCAAGAATACTGGAATGGATAGCCATTCCCTTCTCCAGGGGATCTTCCCGACCCAGGGATCAAACTCAGGTCTCCTGCATTGCAGGTGGATTCTTAACGTCTGCCACCAGCGAAGCTCTTTTGATGAGTATATAAATCTATTAGGAGATGCAGAAGAGATTCATTCAAAAATAAGGTCAAGGAAACAACAGGTGAATCATGCTAGAAGAGTATAACATTACTCTGCTCCAAAATGTCTCCAACCAGAAATTATCAACAAAGTGAGAAATTCTTGGGCATGTGAAACAGTTTTTTTAGGCATCTGAAACATTTACTCATATTGTTTATTTTACTACTGCATGGTTGATTTATGGTATTAGTTTCAGGTGTACAACATAGTGATTCAACATTTTAATGGATTATACTCCATTTAAAGTGATTACAAAATAATGGCTATATTTTCCTGTGCTGTACAGTAAATCCCCGTTGCTTATCTATTTTATACAAAGTAGTTTGTATCTGTTAATCCTATACTCCTGTCTTGCCCCTCTCCCTCCCTTCTCCCCACTGGTAGCCATTAGTTTGTTCTCATATATGTGAATCTGATTCTGTTTAAATGTATTCACTAGTTTGTTTTATGTTGAAGTTTCCATATACAGGGAATTCCCTGGTGGTCCAGTGGTTAGGGCTCAGTGCTTTCACTGCGGGGACCCAGGTTCAATTCCTGGTTGGAGAACTAAGATCCTGCAAACTTCATGGCCAAAAAAAGGCATCACATGTAAGTAATAACATGTGGTATTTTTCTTTTCCTATCTGATTTCACTAAGCATAGTAATCTCTATGTCTATCCACATTGTTGTAAATTGCAGAATTTCAGTCTTTTTATGGCTGAGTAATATTCCATTGAGTATATATACACCACATTTTCTTTTTAAAATATTTATTTATTTACTTGACTGTGCCAGATCTTGGTTGCGGCATGCAATCTCTTAGCTGTAGCATGTGGTATCTAGTTCCCCGAACAGGGATCAAACCCAGGCCCCCTGCACTGGGAACTCAGAGTCTTAATCACTGGACCACCAGGAAAGTCTTCAGTATACCACATCTTCTTTATCCTTTCACCTGTTGTTGTTTTTTTCCCAACAAAAGGTCTCACATATTTATCACTAAGCCAAAGCACTAGTGCAGAAACACTGACACAAAGAGAAGAATCATTTCCCACTAAAACTCATCCAGCTTTCCAGACAGTAGTGATGTTCTCAGAGTGATACAGTAAGATGCAAGTGACCTTGACACAGCATAAATCTGTGCCACCTCCCAAGGGGGCTCCTTATAGACCCAGCCTGCTTCTTCTCCAATGTCTTCTCTTGTAGTTGTACCTGATTTTATTACCAGTTTTCATTTAAATCCTTTGAGGAATGGGACAATCCTACTTTTGCTTCTTGTCCAGGAATTACTCGATCCTGAAAGTCTTGTGAGAAGACCTGGCAAGGAGTAAATTCAACCCTGATAGGATATGGCAGAGAAGAGACGAGCTCCATTCATCTGTTGATGGACACAGGTTCACAACATTTGTTCATATGATTTTGATCACACTTATGTCAAATGACAGCAGATTCTATGGAATTGTTTTTATTTTTTAAAAAAGAAAAAGAACAAGTTATCTATTGTTTCTTATGGGCACCTGTGCAATTTCTTAGTAAAACCAGAAGAAAGCTCTGGAATTCCTTCTTTTCTCTTTATGCAAAAAGTTATGCCAAATCTCACAGTTCTGTTGGTTTCCTTAGAGTCAAGAGTCTGTTTCCTTTCAGACTCAGATGCTTTCTTGGATGTGTCATGATTAGGATTACTCCTCCAGGACACATTTCTGGGTCAGCTAGCTGGGTTGTCCTGTTCATTCTGTGTCCCCAGTTCCTTCCTCTGTAAACCTTCAGCTTGAGTAGCCAGAAGTCTTCACGGGCAGAATCTACTCACTTGACATGTAGTTATTTTAAAGTGCTAGGCCCCCAATGGGCTGGGAGAAATGGGAATGAATACAGAATCCCACCCTGTTGATAAGCCCAGTGGTGTCCTCAGCCTCACCCCCTACCCTGACCTGCAGTTAACCTCACATTCTGCTTGGGTCCACTCCTCCCTGCCTGTCCCCTCCTCCTGCCGCTCCTCCAACACACAGGCACATCCTGGGGCTCAGCCCCCTCTTATGGTCCCCCTTTTAAAAAATTATTTGCTTATTATTTTTGGCTGCCCTGGGTCTTTATTCCTGCCTGAGGGCTTTCTGTAGTTGCAGAGAGCAGGGGTTACTCTTCCTTGGGGGCACTGGCTTCAGTAGTTGTGTCTCACAGGATTTGTTACTCCACTGCATGTGGGATCTTCCAGGACCAGGGATTGAACCCGTGTCCCCTGCATTGGCAGGTGGATTCTTAACCACTGGACCACCAGGGAAGCCCTATGATTACGATTTCATTATGTTTGGGCTTGCTATTTCCCTCCTGTTCTTTCTCTCAGTTTGGCCATGCATTTAAAAGGACGCTTTCTGTATTTCATACAGATTTTCCATCTTTTCAATGAGAAGGCCTTTCCAGTGACTGAAAACACCTCGTTGCTGAAAATGGGGCTCCTCGTTCCTAATCGTTGATTTATCTTTGGCTATAAACGCGCTAAAAAAAAAAAAAAGTGTATTGGATGAACCGGCTCCCTACTCCTCAGCCCTAGGCCCCGCCGTGGTCCAAGGCTCCGGTTTCCCGCACAGGCAGCTTCAAGGGCTGGAGAGGGGGTGTTCCCCCCACCCCGTGCTCAGAGAGGCAGCCTAGTAACTGCTTCCCACTCTGGCCTGAGGGTACACGTGGAGGCTGTGAGGTAGCGCCCATGGATGAAGGACCAGCCTTGCGTTCAGCTTCTGGGTTCCTAGCAACTCGGGGCATCGCGGGGAGAGTTGCCTCCACGTGCACCTGCAGGAAGCCGCGCCTCTGAGAGTCGCCAGCAGGAGGCGAGCGGCTGCTGCCCGTCGGGGTCGGCAGCACCGCCACCCGCTGGCCGCGCGGTGAATTGAGGCTGCGCGGGCCCTGCGCTCCCAGCGTCCCGGGGGTTGGCAGGGCTCTTCCTTCAGAAAGTACCTGGACTTTCTCCGGGAAGTCTGAGCCGCCCTGTGCCAGGAGTTCACAGGGGATCCTCCTCTGTTCCGCCCTCGGCTGCTCCGCCCTGCTTTAGCTCCGGGTGTGAAGACGCTCTACCCTCCGTAAGGCGAGGACCCCTTCAGGACTTCCATTTTCCAGAAGTATTCTTGGTGTTCTTGCTTTTTAAAATTTATTTTATTCAAGTATAGTTGATTCACAATGTTGTAGTTGATTTTATAATGTTGTAGTTGATTTACAGTGTTGTGTTAATTTCTTTCTTCTTTTTTTTTTTTTTGGTGGGGGGAGGCCTCTCAATGCAGCATGTGGGATCTTAGTTCCGCAGCCAGGGATTGATCCTATGCCCTCTGCATTGGAAGCATGGAGTCTTAACCACTAGACCATCAGGGAAGTCCCTGTTCTTGCTTTTTAATGTATTAATTTTATCTACCTTTTGAAAAGGTTATTGAAGTATGATTTTTAAAGTGAAATGCTTCCATTTCTAGAGTACAGTCGGATGAGTCAACAAATGTATCGCTGAAACGTCCCCAGCCGCTCCTCCCTGCCCCATCCACTCATTGGAGTCTCATTGTTTCTGGATTTCACGTAAATGGAATCCTGCTGTCCATCCCCTTGCATGTCAGGCTTGTTCTCTCAGCATAAGGAGGTCCAGATCCTTCCAGGGTGCTGCTCCTTTCAGCAGTTCACTGCCTTGTACCCCCAAGCAGCACCTAACCCACCACTCAGCTTGTGCTTCCTTCCCTGCTGGTGGACGCTGGGCGGGGTTTGCCTGGTGGATGAGCTGCTACCAGCAAGCATATTCAGGGCTATGTGTTTCTGTGCTTCCAGTTATCTTAACTGAAGACCTGGGTGCAGTGGAGTTTAGGGGATGTGGGGTATGGAATATGACTGACACTGTCATATCTGCCAGATCATTTTCCTAAGTGGCTCTTGTATAGTTTACATATTTTATATTTCACCAGCAAGGTGTGAAACCTCCAGTTGCTCTACCTCCTGGTTAACACTAGGGATTTCTAGTCTTTTTAATGTGTATTTATTTCTTTGGCTGTGCTGGGTCTTAGTTGTGGCACACAGGATCTTTGTTGCATAGTGTGGGATCCTTAGTTGCGGCATTCAAACTCTTAGTTGGGGCACACAAACTCTTAGTTGCTACAGCATGTGGGATCTAGTTCCCTGCCCATGGATTGAACTAGGGGCCCATGCCCTGGGAGCACTGGGCCACCAGTTCAGTTCAGTTCAGTTCAGTTGCTCAGTCCTGTCTGACTCTTTGTGACCCCATGAACCACAACATACCAGGCCTCCCTGTCCATCACCAACTCCTGGAGTCCACCCAAACCCATGTCCATTGAGTTGGTGATGCCATCCAACCATCTCATCCTCTGTCGTCCCCTTCTCCTCCTGCCCTCAGTCTTTCCCAGCATCAGGGTCTTTTCAAATGAGTCAGCTCTTCGCATCAGGAACGTCCCTATTTTGGTCTTTATAAAGCTAACAATTATACTCCAATAAAAAGAATAAAAGAAAAAAATAAAGATAGTGAGTGGGTAGTGATGCCCCATTGTGTGTGTCCTGGTTTTTATTTGGAAAATAATTTAAGATCTCAGAAAAGTTGAGAAATTAGTAGAGAGAGTTCCCATATAACCTCCACCTAGGTTCTCCTGGGCTTCCCTGGTGGCTCAGATGGTAAAGAATTCACCTGCAATGCAAGAGACATAGGTTCAATCCCTGGGTCAGGAAGATTCCCCGGAGAAGGAAATGGCAACCAACTCCAGTATTCTTGCCTGGAAAACTCCATGGACAGAGGAACCTGGCAGGCTACAGTCCACAGGGTCGCAAAGAGTTGGACATGACTGAGCAACCGAACACCACCACCAGGTTCTCCTAATGCTCGCAACTAACACAACCATACAAGATTCTGAAAAGCAGGCAGCTGATGAACATAGCACTGGTCACTACAAGACTTACTCAGGTGTGTGTGGCTTTCCCATAATGCCCTTTGCCCCGGACCCACATGGCCTTTGGTCGTCATGACCCTGTGTCCATTCCAGTCAGTCCTGGATATTCAGGGTTTGCCTGTTGCCCGTGACCTTGACACTTCTGAAGTTATTTTGTTGATTTCCCCTTAACTTGGACATGTCTAATGTTTTCTCCAGATTACAATGAGCTCATACATTTTGGCAAGAAGTGCTGTGTCCTTGGGCATCATAATGGGGATAACACAGCATCCATCTGTCTCTTGGCCAGCAACGTTCACCTTGATATCATGGTAAGGTGGATTTCTCTGCGGTAAAGTCACTATAATCAATAAATATCCAGTAGGAAGCTACTTAGAGACTCTGACAACATCCTCTTTCTCATCACACATCCTCATCACTGATTTCAGCATCTACCCATGGGCCTTGTCTACAGTTCTCACTGTTGTGGAGCCCCCTACCAAGATCACAGGTGTGAAGCCTTGTACCAAGGTCACAAGTGTGGAGCCCTGCACCAAGGTCATCTCCAGAACTGACTGAACCCCAGAGCAACCGTTGCCATGAGCCACTTGGATCTAAACCAGCCAGTTCTCAAGCCCCATATTAGGTAAAAAATACCCGCCCTAACTGTTAGGTAGTTAGAGTAGGAAGAAGCAATACAAAATGGCGGTGGCAAAAAGACAAAGAAGGGAAAAGCCCACGAAAATAGAACAAAGGAATGTCCCAGGACCAGAGTGAGGACCTCAGGTAAAACAAACCTCACTCCTGGCTAGCCCAATTTACATAGGGCAGACTCAGGGGGAGGAGACAAATGTGTAAAAGGAAGAAGCCTAGAAGGACTGGGGGCTTCTCTTCTCTTCACATCTTTCCAGTCAGCCTGCCCTCACGCCTCAAGGATATATTTTCCTTTGCTTTCTAAATAAAAAGCTGTAACATGGAGCTATAACACTGGTCTGTCTGAGGAAATTACATGGGGCTGTAACACAGGTCCATCCGTCACTTCAAATTTTTGCTGTGTTGAGACAGAACCGAGGAAATACACATTCCCCCAACGCTAACCAGTCACCTAATGCCAGCCTTCCAGCAGGAATGTTTTCTGTCTTGAGACTATAAAAATTGGCTACTAGCCCAGGGAAGGGCTTGGCTCTCCCTTGAGCCTGCCTGCAGTTTTAACAGTGGGCTCTCCCTGGTCTGTCAGGGGGTTGGCCTGCTGTGCTTGAAGTGCCCTCATCATCTCCACTCTTTGTTCTGAATAAACTCACTCCTTTCTGAAATACTCTATGTCTGGAAATTCTTTTCCACCTTGAGCTCAGACCAGGACAACTATGCTCTTTGTCTACTGGTGTTTTCTTTTTCTTTCATTCTTTCTGTATTTATTAGAGTTTTCCAGGTAGGGGCTTCCCTGGTGGCTCATATGGTAAAGAATCTGCCTGCAATGTGGGAGACCTGGGTTCGATCCCTGGGTTGGGAAGATCCCCTGGAGAAGGAAACGGCTACCCTCTCCAGTATTCTTGCCTGGAGAATTCCTCGGAGGAGGCTGACAGTCTATAGTCCATGGGGTGGCCAAAGAGTCGGACCTGACTGAGAAACTTTCACTTCACTTCACTTCCAGGTAAGGAAGAGCTGTGTCTTCTCCCCCACCAACTTATTTATTCCTTATAGCAATATGGAATCTTACACATTTAACTTGTTCTATGAGTTATAGTACTTATTTTATCATTATTTATTGTATTGCTCAGATTGACCTTTGCCCTTTGGGAGCTATTTCAATTGGCTCCTATGTCCTTTCGACAGACCTCCATTATTTGTTTTTAATTTAGGTGAAATTCACACAACATAAAATTAACTGTTTTCATGTGTATCATTCAGTGGCATTTCTCTCATTCACAATAATTTGCTACTGGTTACCACCAGTAACTAGTTCCCATACCACCAGTAACTAGTTCCCAAATGTCATCACGCCAAAAGGAGACCCCACAGCTGTTAGCATTTTCCAATCACTCTCCCTCTTGGTCCCTGGATTTATCTGTTCTAGATATTTCATTTCGTGTAAACAGGATCATCAGTGTATGATATTTAGTGTCTGGTTATTTCACTGAGACTGCTGTTAGAGGTTCCTCCTGTAACCTGTGTCAGGCTGCATCCCTCTGTGGCTGAGTAACACTCCTTGGATGGAGGCATTTTATCCTTCATCCTCTGATAGGTGTTTTGGTTGCTGCCACCTTTTGGTTTTTGTGAGTGTGTAGCTGTGAACATGTGCACAGTTGTGTGTTTGGGTACCCATTTTCAACTGAGTATTTACCTAGGAGTGGAACTGCTGGTCGTTCTATGTTTAAGTGTTTACAACATCAACTGCGCCATATTGCGTTCCCACCAGCAATGTACAAGGGTGCCAATTTTGTCGACTCCTCACCAATGCTTGTTATTATTTCTTTTTAAAAAGTATACTTATCCTAGTAGGTATGAAGTGTTGCCTAAATAATTTTTTTTGTATTGAATTAAAATTTATTGTAAAAGGCAGAGTTTTATATATCCTTTTAAAAAATGAAAATTCAAAAGTCTTAGAGTTAAGCAGTGAGGCTTCAACATTATAAAGCTATTTATAATAGTAATTAAAGTAGTGGTAACATTTTACCCTTATAAAAATGTCACAGCATTCAAATCACAACTTGGATCCTCAATGATTCAAGCGTATGATCTTATACAGTAAGGGTTTGGTCAGTTTTAAAGATAAAATTCCTCCAGATATGCTGTCCTCAAGTCCTCTACCATCACCATCCATTAGCTCACACAGTGGGATAGCTGGCTGCTGTGGCAATTCCACAATGGTTGTTCTGGTCTTTGGCCATTTTTACGTAGCCATTCCAGCCCCATTCTGGACCCCAGCTGTTCTTGACAATCCAAAATTTATTGTTATTTGAATCTGTTCCTTCAAAGCCATAGCCAACCACCAAAACACCATGATCCAGGTCTTTGCTGCTGCAGTCTGGATCATAATAAATACCTGATTTATAGAACTGGAAGGATGCATGGCCTGCATCAATAGCAACAGCGATGGGACCCACAGTTGCCACTGCCTTCATAAGGGCCTTCTCCTGCTGAGGGATGTCAACGAAGCCAGTGTCATTGGCAGCAGAACACTCAGGCTTATAGTTACAGCTATTTGTGTCCGTTGCAAGATATGGATAAGATTCCTCTGAGTCCAGGCCTCCGTTGTCCTTAATATACTGGAAGGCATTATCCATGAGGCCACCATTGCAACCCTGATTGCCTTGAGGCTGAGAGCAGTCCACCAGGTTCTGCTCACTCAGCGAAACAAGTTTGCCAGTTTTCCGGAACATCTGTCCTTCAAGAGCACCGGTGGCACTAAATGCCCAACAAGAACCACACTGACCCTGATTCTTCACAGGAGTTACATAGCCTTTCTTAGTCCAATCCACAGATTTGGGGACATCAATAAGGAGAGGTTCACGGAACACTTTCCCCTTCTTATGCTTCTGATTTTGAAAACCATTCATCACCTGCCTAAATTCTTCATTGGTCATGTCACCAAAGGCATTCATTGCCATGGTGAAGCCATGTTTCCCTTGGCTGTATTCCTGATTATGCAGGTCAATTATTTTCTTATTCCTTTCCCACACTGCTCTCCTCCATCCTTCTTCATTCTGCGGCTTCCAAAGCTGCGCAGGCGCACTCCACGGTCGCACGTATCTCTCCGAAGGTCGCCGAGGTCCGAGGTGCTCTGCCTAAATAATTTTATTTATTATTTATTAATTTATTATTTTTGGCTGCCTTGGGTGTTTCTTGTTGCATATGGGTTTTCTCTAGTAGCAGCGAATGACAAATACTCTCTAGTTGCAGAGTGCAGGCTTCTCCTTGAGGTGGCGTCTCTTGGTATGGAGCAGGGGCTCAGCAGTTATGGCACAGGGGCTTAGTTGCCCCTTGGCATGTGGGATCCCATTTCTGTGTCCATGGATTGAACCCATGTCCCCTGCATTTGCAGGCAGATTCTTAACCACTGGACCACCAGGGAAGTCTTTGCATTTCTGTAATTACTAATGATGTTGAAAATCTTTTCACATGCTTCTGCCCACCTGTATGTCTTCTTTGGGAAATTGTCTTTGTAGTCTAGTCCTCTATTCATTTTTCAGTTGGGTTGTTTGTCTTTCTGTTAGGTAAGAGTTCTGTATGTATTCTGAATATTAGACCCTTAGAAATGTGATTTGTAAATATTTCCTCCCATTCTGTGGGTCATCTCTTCACTTTTTGGATAACATCCTTTAATACACAAAAGCATTTAATTTTGATGAAATCCAATTTACCTTTTTTTTCTTTTATTGACCATTCTTTTGGTATCATATTTAAGAATGCACTGTCAAATTCAAGTCATAGGGACTTCCCTGATAGTCTAGTGGTTAAGAATCCATCTGCCACTGCAGGGGACACAGGTTTAGTCCCTGGTCAGGGAAGATACTGCATGCCACAGAGCAACTAAAACCATGAGCCACAACTACTGAATCTGCATGCTGCAACTACTGAAGCCCATGTGCCGAGAGCCCATGCTCTGCAACAAGAGTAAACACTGCAATGAAAAGCCTGTGGACTGCAGTGAAGAGTAGCTCCTGCTCAAAACTAGAGAAAGCCTGCCTGCAGCAACAAAGACCCAGCACAGTCAAAAATAAAATAAATAAATCCTCTAAAAAATTGCAAAGTCATATACACACACTGCTATATTTTAAATAGTTAACCAAAAAGACCAACTATATAGCACAGGGAACTCTCCTCAGTATTATGTAACAACCTAAATGGGAAAAGAACTTGAAAAAGAATAAGATACATATTTAGGTATAACTAAATCACTTTGCTGTACATATGAAACTAACAACATTGTTAATCAACTATACTCCAGTATAAAATAAAAAGTTCAGAAAATGATAGAAAATTCAAGATCATGAAAACTTATCCTGTATGTTCTTCTTAGAGTTTTATAGTGTTAGGTCTTACATTTAGGCCATTAGTCTATTCTAATTTTTGTAGGTGGTGGGAAGTTAAGGTCCAACTTCATTCTTTTGCATGTGGCTAGCCAGTTGTCTGGCTTCTCAGGTAGCTCATAAAGAATCTGCTTGCTAAGCAGGAGGTGTGCGTACAATCCCGGAGTAGGGAAGATACTCAGGAGAAGGAAATGGAAATCTGCCTGGGTCCTGCCCCGGCGGAGTCCAGGGTTTCCCTTTGGATGAGCGGCGTCAGTGAAGAAAAGAAAGGAGTCGAGTCTTGGTTGAGTGCAGGATCAAGACAACTTTATTCTTTTACATCAGTGCTTATATACCCTAAAACCAATAATCCTTTAAAGAGGTTTAAGGAGGGGGGAATGATAAGATTGTACCAGGTGCATAATCATGGGTTACATCAAACAGAACTTTCCAGAACAGTCAATACCTACACAGAACTTTTAAACAATTCAATGGCAGCAGCTAGTCAACTGTGAAAAGACATCTACAAACCTTATCTTGGGAAGCTCAGCCCTGGGCGGACTTAGCTCTGGTATGTAATCCTAAGGGTCAGAGGTCTCATGAATTCCCTCCTGATCACACCCTAAGGAATCTTTTCAATCTCGTAGTGGACTCTTTATCTACTTTTGTTTATGGGATAGATAGGCCTGTTGCTGGCAGACTTGGTTTTGTGCTGGAAGGGTTTTCGTGCAGTCATGAGCATTTTAGATTCTAAATTGGCAATCATAATTCCAACAGAGCCAGAAGAGGCAGGATATCCTGTGTAATATTTTCCTTACCGCTGGCCTGTTTATTGGGACCCATGTGCCCCCAGGGACTGTGTTGCTGCCATGCAAAGGTTTCAAGGAGGGATTTTAGGTAAGAGTCAGACTAGTTTTTAGGGAACATAGAAGAACGCCAAGCATCAGAAGACGAAAGGATGAGGGCCTGGGAGTCGATGGTGGGGCGGTCCGGAGAAATCCCCGGAGATCCGGACGCCTTTGCGTGCCAGCTCCTTGAACCCAGACCTTGTCACGGGTGGGGTTCCTCTCTGCCGGCTCCCGACAGAAATCCATTCCAGTATTCTTGCCTGGGAAATCCCATGGATAAAGGAACTTGGTGAGCTACAGTCCATGGTGAGCTACAGTCCATGGGGTGACAAAGAGTTGGACACAACTTATTGACTAAACAACAACAGCCAGGTGCCCAGCACCATTTGTAGAAGAGGAAGTTTTTTCTGCATTAAATGGTCCTGGAACCCTTGGTGAAAACCAATTTGCCATAGCTATATGTTATTTCCAGATACTTGGTCCTACCCCATTGAGCTCTGTTATCTGTCCTAGGCTGTTTTGATCATAGTAACTTTGTAAGTTTTGAGATAAGTATGTCTTCCAATTGAAAAAGACATATTGTTTTGGATATTCAGAGGCCCTTGCAGTTATATGTGAATTTTAGGATCAATTTTTCCATTTCTGCAAAAAAAAAAAAAAAAAAAAAGGATGAATCTTAATAGGGATATATAGACAGTTTTGGGGAGATACTGCTCCCTTACCAAAGCTTCCCAGGTGGCGCTAGTGGTAAAGAACCTGCCTGCCAATGCAGAAGATATAAGAGACTCAGGTTCAAATTCTGGGTTGGGAAGATCCCCTGGAGGAGGGCATGGCAACCCACTCCAGTATTCTTGCCTGAAGAGTCCCATGGACAGAGGAGCCTGGTGGGCTACAGTCCGTGGGGTAGCACAGAGTCAGACATGACTGAGCGACTAAGCATGAACACCCCTTTACCAATATTAAGTCCTTCAATCCACGAATGTAGAATGGATGTCTTTGCATTAATTTTGATCTTTTTTAACTTCTTTCAGCAATCATGTGTAGTTTCTGATGTTATTTACTTCCTTGGTTAAATTTGTTCATAGGTATTTTATTCTTTTGAATGTTGTTATAAATGGACCTTTTCAGGTTGCTCATCATGATTGTATAGAAATATAACCCATTTTGTGTGTTGATTTTGTGTTCTGAAATTTTGTTAAATATGCTTATTAGCTGTAGTAGTTATGGGAGAATTATTTATGACTTTTCTATGTATGAGATCAAGTCACCTGTGAACACTGATAGTTTTACTTCTGCCTTTCCAATTTGGTTGCCTTTTTTCCTTTCTTTCTTTTCTTTTTGCTTTTAATTGCTCTGGCGAGAATTTCCAATACAATATTGAACAGAAGTGGTGAGAGGGCAGTTTATCTGTTTGTATTCATATTTTAAGTTTTACTACAGAGAACAAGGAAAGGACATCTAAAAGGCCACAAGCCATTCAGAAAAGTTGGAAAGTTATTGGAAAAGAGACAGAAAAAGCAAAAATTTTCTGTTTTATCATGGGACAGAGAAAAATGTGTCATTGTGACTTTTATTAAATATTAAATCTGTTTAATTAATCCTATTTATTTATGTTCTCTTTTATATGTCTTACATTTATATTTATTAAGAATACAAAATATTATTTATGGCCAACAGATTTTTTATATAAAAAGTTAAATAATAGACAAGATAAATTAATATATCAAGAATAAAAAACATCATAAAATATTGTTATGTTTAACACATATTTTTGTTTAATTAGTTAGTCCTACTATTAATTACTACTAATGCCATGTTAATTAGTTATTGTTTAAAAATAGCATTTATGGGAATTGCCTGGTGGTCTAGTGTTTAGGACGCCCCACTAAGATCCCATAAGTCTTACACTGTGGCCTAAATAAATAAAAGTGCATTCATGTAACTGAGAAGTAAATAATATGGCCAATATTAGTTTAAAATAATATTATTTATATTAGTTTAAAATAGTTTAAAATAATATGGACAATATATAGTTTAAAAAACTCTTGTTTCTCATATTTTTATGTTAAGGTAAAACAGGTATTATACTGTATTATGTAATTATTTATTATGTATTTGGTACATATGTTGTTTTGTTTTCTTTTTTGGATTTTAGTTCCCTGACCAGGGTTTGAACCTACACGCTTGGTAGTAAATGTAAGTAGTCTTAACCACTGGACCACCAGGGAATTCCCTATATGCTGTTTTAGGTATTGCACATAGTAGGAAACGACACAGGGCTGGGTCCCTGGTTGGACAGCGAGAGGCTGGTCCTGGAGGTGGGAGCAAGCCTCAGGCACCACCTGGAGCAGACGTCTTGGGAGGTGTGCTTCCCTCTGGCCCAAGTGTGGACATGCAGGAGCCCTGAGAGAGGATCCAGGAGAGAGGATGGGAGGGGTCACCAGGGAACCCCACAAAGCTTGGGACAGACAGCAGTGCCCGCATGCGGGGACTGTGTCCCTCCTGCCCCAGGGTGCCTGCCCCTCCCAGGCAGGCAAGGTTCACTTCCCACTTCCACCCCTCTTTTGCTTCTAGAAGGAAACCTCCCAGGCTTCACATGGGGGAGAAAGGGAACTGTCTCAAGAAACAGAAAAGACGGTCAGCTCCAGGGGGTGGAGAATTCTTCACCCCTCTGGGCTCCTGGAGGTGTCCCAGGTGGTGAGCCCAGCCCACCAGTATCTGAGAACAGACTCCCCAACCTCCTTTGCCTTTGAGTAACTCCACCTGGAGCTGATCCATGTCCTTACTTTCCCAGCAGGTGGGCCAAGAAGTTCTGGCCAGGGGGATGTTGGCCATGGAGACCGCCCTCCTCCTTCTCCATCCTCAGCTCACAGGTGGGACATGAAGCTGGACAGGATCCCCTGACAAGAAAGAGAGTCAGATGGGGTCCCAAGTCCTGGGGACCCCTCACCCAGCCCTAGACCACCACTACTGAAGAGGGGCAATGTCTGCAGCCTTTTAAAGCCACTTCAATTAGATAGGTTCCCGAAACTGTCAGTCTAGCTGCATCCACCAAGGAAAATTCCTGAGACAGCAGGGTGAGAGGAGACCAGAGAAGACACAGGACAGGAGACTGGGAGGAAGTGTCAGTGCAGAATGCAAAAGAAAGGCCTTTAGAAATCTGTAATTGCACTAAAATGGGAGGGGGGGAGGGGGAGCTGTACTTGTGAAGGAACATTATCCATGAGAAAGTCAGAAAAAAACCAACCTGAACTCAGAGAGGTAAACAACCCAGCCATTCTCCACCTCTCTGAGGACACTGACCCCCATCCTACAGTTTAACTCAATTTTTTAAAACCAAATGAATTAAGAGCTTTATTGACATCACAGTATACTCAGGAATAATTTTAATTTACATTACAGCTGAAAGAGAATGACATGTTTATGATCTTGTCATGCACAGCTTTCTTTGAAAAGAAAGTAATACAAAGAAATCCTATTGAGTAACTTGGAGCAGCATTTGGGGAAAAAGTACTTCTATTTACAAATTTCAAAAATTATGATTTCACCTACACAGTCACTATGTTCCTCTACAATGAGACAAGCCCTTAAAGCTCATGTGACTTTGTTAACATCATGGCATTGTCATCACATAATTTCTTGGTGTTTTCCATGAAGAGGGTTGATCATCCTGAACAGGACTGATCCCACTAAGGTATCCATGCAGCTCATCAGTTTTGCTACCATCTGGACTCCTTTTGGACTGGACCATTCATCTGCCTGTCCCTCCAGCAACTGTCCTGCTCTGTCCTGACATCCTGTGTCACAGGATGGCCTGTGATTTCCTTTCAAGGCTGCTTCCCTTAGCCCTCTTCCTCCTTCTAATCCTTACACTAGACAGTTTGCTTTCACTCTACAAATAATAAATGTTGGAGAGGGTATGGGGAAAAGGAAACCCTTCTACACTGTTGCTGGAAATATAAGTTGTTGCAGCCACTGTGAAAAACAGTGTAGAGGCTCCTCAGGAAACTAAAAAGAGATTGCCATATGACCCAGGAATCCCACTCCTGGACATCTATCCAGAAAAACTCTAATCCAAAAAGGTACATGCATTATTCACAATAGCCAAGACATGAACACAATCCAAATGTCCACGAACCGATGAATGGATAAAGAAGATGTATATATACACAATGAAATACTTCTCAGACATAAAAAAGTATGAAATAATGTTGTTTGCAGCAACATGAATATTCTTAGAGATTATTGTACTGTTAATTATGTCAGACAAAGAATGACAGATACCATGATATCACTCATGTGTAGAATCTAAAATATGGCACAAATGAACTTATCTACAAAACAAAAACAAACCCACAGACATACAGAACAGAGTTGTGGTTGCCAAGGGGAGGGGCTGAAGGACGGATGAAGTGGGAGTTTGGGGTTAGTGGCTGCAAACTAGTGTATATATATATATATATACTAGATATATATATATTTATATATATATATATATATATATATATATCTAGTATACTAGAATGGATAAAAAACAAGGTCCTACTGTATAACACAGGGAACTATATTCAATATCCTATGACAAACCATAGTGAAAAAGAATATTTAAAAATGCATGTATATGTATAACTGAATTACTTTGCTGTACAGCAAAAATCAACACAACGTTGTAAATCAAGTATACTTCAATTTAAAAAAAAGTGGGACTTCCTTGGTAGCACACTGGCTAAGGATCTGCCTGCCAGTGCAGGGTACAGAGATTAGAAGAAAAAAAGAATACAAGACTGTTACTGCCTTGATTCTTATCACATTCCCTGACCAAGAGCACGTCTATAAGACCTCTCCCTATTCTCCAGGGAAGGGGCACAGTTCTTGAGGCACTAGCCTCCTGTGTTACCCCTTTGCCTGGCAAAGAAATAAAGCCATTCTTTCCTTCTCCATAACTATGTATTTCTGTTCAGCATCCATGCACAGCCAGCCAAGATTTTGGTAGCATTTCCCATCCACAGACTATATATTGCAGTTGTCTACAACCCCCTCCTCAGGTTTAATGTATTTGCTAGGGCTGCTTATAGAACACAGGAAAGCAGTTTACTTCATAGATCAACAGTTTATTATATAATAACAAGATGTAACTCAGGGATGGCCAGATGGCACAGGTATGTAAGGCCAGGTGTATGAGACAGGCATGGAACTTCCATGTTCTCTCTGGGCACAACATTCCCTGAATTTCTGCATGTTCACCAATCCAGAAGTGCTCCCAACCCTATCCTTTGGGTTTTTTATAGGCATAACTAGTTAATTAGCCATTGGTGATTGAGTTCAATATTCAGCGCCCCTGCCACCCTCCCCAGAGGTCAGAGGGTGAGTCTGAGAGTCCCAACCATCTAATCACTCAGATGGTTCTCCTGGCAACCAGCCCCCATCCCTAGGAGTTTTCCAAAGACCACATTGTTAAAATAAACTCAGGTGTGATTGAAAGAGGTATGTTATGAATATCAAAATGCACCTTTATGACTCTTCTGACTTAGAAAATTTAAGGGCTTTAGGAACATTGTGTCAGAAGCTAGGGACAAAGACAAAATGACTATTTCTTATTATAAATAATACTATCAAAGAGCTTAACTAACAAAAAGAAGGGATGAAAGGTAAATTTAAGAATACCTACTGGAGGGCTTCCTTGGTGGTCCAGTGGTTAAGAATCTACCTGCCAGTGCAGGGGACATGGGTTTGATCCCTAGTCTGGGAAGATCCCAAATGCTACTTGGGGCTTTCCTGGTAGCTCATTGGTAAAGAATCTGCCTGCAAAGTGTGAGAGAGACCCGGTTCAATCCCTGGGATGGGAAGATCCCCATCTGGGAGAAGGAAATGGCAACCCACTCCAGTATTCTTGCCTGGGGAATTCCAGGGACAGAGGAGCCTGTGGGCTATAGTCCATGGGGTCACAAAGAGTCGGACATGACTGAATGACTAACACTCACTGGGAATATCCCAAATGCCACAGAGCAACAAAGCCTGTGTGCCACAACTACTGAGCCCACATGCCAAGGGCCCATGCTCCACAACAACAGAAACTACCACAATGAGAAGGAAAGTAGAGTGGCCATGGCTTGCAACAACTAGAGAAAGTCTGAAAAGCAATGAAGACCCAGTGCATCCAAAAGTATTAATAAATAAAAAAAACTTTAAAAAAAGACTATCTACCAGAAATAGAGGTAAACACTATGTGAGAACAGAAAATTAAAATTAGAGGTCCAGTCAGAATGTAAAAGGAATTTCATCAAGACAGAACATAGACTATGGAAGGGGCTTGTTCTTCACAAAGTTCCAAAACTAAAGGACATGACATGTAGAATGGAGAGAACCACTGTGTGCACAGTACCATGAGTAAGGCCCACATCTACTGTGTTATTTGAGAACACCAAGAATAAAGATGTGATGAGAGAGTTGGACTATAAAGAAAGCTGAGTGCTGAAGAATTGATGCTTTTGAACTGTAGTGTTGGAGAAGACTCTTCAGAGTCCCTTGGACTGCAAAGATATCCAACCAGTCCATCCTAAAGGAAATCAGTCCTGAATATTCATTGGAAGGATTGATGCTGAAGCTTAAACTCCAATACTTAGGCCACCTGATGCAAAGAACTGACTCATTGGAAAAGACCGTGATGCTGGGAAAGATTGAAGGCAGGAGGAGAAAGGGATGACAGAGGATGACATGGTTGGATGGGATCACTGACTCAATGGACATGAATTTGAGCAAGCTCTGGGAGTTGGTGATGGACAGGGAAGCCTGGTGTGCTGCAGCCCATGGGGTCACAAAGAGTCGGACACTACTGAGCTACTGAACTGAAGGATAACGAGAAAATCCTAAAATCTTTCAGAGAGAACAAATATCACACACAAGTGGTGAGGAATCATAATGACTTTGACCTTTTACACAGCAGCCCTGGAAGCCAACAGTTAAAAACTATGACTTCAGAAAGGTTGAAGGAAAAGTATTTCCAATTTAGAATTCTATACCCTACCAAACTATCCATAGGAGATAAGTATAATAAACACATTTCAGACAAGCACCCTTCTCAGGAAGCTACTGACTTCAGCAAAATAAGAGAGTAAACCACAAAGGGGTTCCAGGGAAAGGGAACCAGAGAGGAGAAAGGCCAAGAGTCAGAGGGATGACAACAGAGGAAGGGTCAAGAGGGCAGTGCTGTGTAGTGGGTTGAGAATGCCATCAGTCTGGAGTGAAAAGGGGCTTCCAGAAATTAAATGGTTCTGATGTGTTTGAGCCTTTGGAAAATGTTATTGATAAGCAGGTGACAAAGAAAACTAGCCACATAAAATTCCAGGCATAAGAGAAATACTAGGTCACTATGAAAGGAAAGATTTCCCTGGTGGCTCAATGGTAAAGAATCTGCCCGCCAATGCAGGAGACACATGAATTCGAATCCTGAGTCAGGAAGATCCCAGGGAGGAGGAAATGGCAATGCACCCCAATATTCTTGCCTGGAAAATACCATGGACAGAGGAGCCGGTAGGCTACAGTTCATGTGGTCCCAAAGAGTCCGAGACAACTTAGCGAGCAAAACAAATGACGAGAAAGAAGAGGAGGAGGTGTGGTTTTTATGCCCTCATTGTGAACAGTTGTGAAAATGTGGGGGTGGGGAGAGGTGGGCAGAGGTGTTTGGAGAGCATGCTTCTCCTTGACCTTCTTGGGAAGTCCATAGAAATGTCTAAATTTGTTTTATGTTTTTTTATTTTTTATAAAGTAGTCACAAATATTTATTTGGCTGCACTGGGTCTTAGTTGTGGGCAAGTGGGATCCATTTTCCTGAGCAGGTATCAAACCCGGGCCTCTGCATTTGGAGCATGGAGTCTTAGCCACTGGACGATCAGGTTCAGTTCAGTTCAGTCATGTCTGACTCTTTGCCACCCCGTGGCCTGCAGCATGCCAGGCTTTCCTGTCCATCACCAGCTCCCAGAGCTTGCTCAAAGTCATGTCCATCGAGTTGGTGATGCCATACAACCATCTCATCCTCTGTTGTCCCTTTCTCCTGCTGCCTTCAATCTTTCTCAGCATCAGGGTCTTTTCCAATGAGTCAGTTCTTTGCATCAGGTGGCCAAAGTACTGGAGCTTCAGCTTCAGCATCAGTCCTTCCAATGAACATTCAGGACTGATTTCCTTTAGGATGGACTGGTTGGATCTCCTTGCAGTCCAAGGGACTCTGAAGAGTCTTCTCCAACACTACAGTTCAAATGCATAAATTCTTCAATGCTCAGCTTTATTTATGATCCAGCTCTCACATCCATACATGACTACTGGAAAAACTATAGCTTTGACTAGATGGACCTTTGTCAGCAAAGTAATGTCTCTGCTTTTTAATATGCTGTCTAGGTTTGCCATGGCTTTTCTTCCAAGGAGCAAGCGTCTTTTAATTTCATGGCTACAGTCAACATCTGCAGTGATCCTGGAGCCCAAAAAAGTAAAGTCTGTCACAGTTTCCACTGTTTCCTCATCTATTTGCCATGAAGTGATGGGACCAGATGCCATAATCTTTGTTTTTTGAATGTTGAGTTTTAAGCCAGCTTTCTCACTCTCCTCTTTCACTTTCACAAGAGGCTCTTCAGTTCCTCTTCACTTTCTGCCATAAGGGTAGTGTCATCTGCATATTTGAGGTTATTGATATTTCTCCAGGCAATCTTGTTTCCAGCTTATGCTTCATTCAGCCCAGCATTTCACATTATGTACTCCACATGTTAAGTTAAATATGCAGGGTGACAATATATAGCCTTGACGTACTCCTTTCCCAATTTGGAACCAGTCTGTTGTTACATGTACAGTTCTCATGGTTGCTTCTTGACCTGCATACAGATTTCTCACGAAGCAGGTAAGGTGGTCTGGTATTCCCATCTCTTTAAGATTTTTCCACAAAAAAGATCTTCATGATACAGATAACCATAATGGTGTGATCACTTAGAGACAGACATCCTGAAGTCTGAAGTCAAGTGGACTTTGACTTCAAAGGCTTTGGCATAGTCAATAAAGCAGTAGTAGATATTTTTCTGGAACTCTCTTGCTTTTTCGATAATCCAACAGACATTGGCTATTTGATCTCTGCTTCCTCTGCCTTTTCTAAATCCAGCTTGAACATCTGGAAGTTCTCAGCTCATGTACTGTTGAAGCCTTGATTGAAGTATTTTGAGCATTACTTTCCTAGCATGTGAGATGAGTGCAATTGTGCAGTAGTTTGAACATTTTTTGGCATTGCCTTTCTTTGGGATTGGAATGAAAACTGACCTTTTCCAGTCCTGTGGCCAAGGTTGAGTTTTCCAAATTTGCCGGCATATTGAGTGCAGCACTTTGACAGCATTATCTTTCAGGACCTGAAATAGCTCCACTGGAATTCCATCACTTCCACTAGCTTTGTGTGTAGTGATGCTTCCTAAGGCCCACTTGACTTTGCATTCCAGGATGTCTGGCTCTAAGTGAGTGATCACACCATCGTGGTTATCTGGGTCATGATCTTTTTTGTATGGTTCTGTGTATTCTTGCCACTTTTTCTTAATATCTTCTGCTTCTGATAGGTCCATACTGTTTCTGTCCTTTATTGTGCCCGTCTTTACATGAAATGTTCCTTCTAGTCTTTCCCATTCTGTTTTCGTCTCTTTCTTTGCATTGATCACTGAGGAAGGCTTTCTTATCTCACCTGGCTATTCTTTGGAACTCTGCATTCAAATGGGTACATCTTTCCTTTTCTCCTTTGCCTTTTGCTTATCTTCTTTTCTCAGCTATTTGTAAAGCCTCCTCAGACAACCATTTTGCTTTTTTGCATTTCTTTTTCTTGGGGATGGTCTTGATCCCTGCCTCCTGTAGAATTTCACAAACCTCCATCCATAGTTCTTCAGGCACTCTATCAGATCTAATCCCTTGAATCTATTTGTCACCTCTACTGTATAATCAACCATAAGGGATTTGATTTAGGTCATACCTGAATGGCCTAGTGGTTTTCTCCACTTTCTTCAATTTAAGTCTGAATTTGCCAATAAGGAGTTCATGATCTGAGTTACAGTCAGCTTCTGGGCTTGTTTTTGCTGACTGTATAGAGCCTCTAGATCTTTGGCTACAAAGAATATAGTCAATCTGATTTCGGTATTGACATCTGGTGATGTCCATTTGTAGAGTTCTCTCTCTTATGTTGTAGGAAGAGGGTGTTTTCTACGACAAGTGTGTTCTCTTGGCAAAACTGTTAGCCTTTTCCCTGCTTCATTTTGTCTCCAAAGGCAATCTTGCCTGTTACTCCAGGTATCTCTAGATTTTCCAGTTTTGCAATCCAGTCCTGTATGATGAAAATTACATCTTTTTTTGGTGTTAGCTCTACAAGGTCTTGTAGATCATCATAGAAGAATTGTTCAACTTCAGCTTCTTCAGCATTAGCTGTCGGGGCATAGACTTGGATTACTGTGATATTGAATGGTTTGCTTGGAAACGAACAGAGATCATACTGTCATTTCTGAGATTGTACCCAAGTACTGAATTTCAGACTCTTTTGTTGACTATGAGGGCTACTCCATTTCTTCTAAGGGATTCTTGCCCACAGTAGTAGTTACAACAGTCATCTGAATTAAACTTGCCCATTCTAGTCCATTTTAGGTCACTGATTCCTAAAATGTTGATGTACATTCTTGCCATCTCCTATTTGATCACTTCCAATTTACCTTGATTCATGGGTTAACATTCCAGGTTCCTATGCAATATTGTTCTTTACAGCATCAGGCTTTAGTTCCACCACCAGTCACATCCACAACTGGGCACTGTTTTCGCTTTGGACTATCAGGGAAGTCCCCAAAATGTCTAAATTTAATACATCAAAACCTAGTCTTCTCTGGCTGAGAAACGTAGAGGTTTCTGTCAGAAGAAAAGCTATTACAAGGGTTGGAAGTATTTGCCTCTGGGGGAGACTGGCATGTGACAGATGTTTTTCACTGTCTTCATTTCTGCGAGAATTAAAACCATACACACACACACACACACACACACACACACACCATGCACTGGCGTAACTTTGATTTTAAAATATATCAAGTTTAAAAAGTTGTGAATACGCCTCATCGCTACACCCAGAAGGCTCAGCAAACCGTCTCCACAGCAACCCAACGCGGCTCTGAAACCAGCTGCGCCACGTAGGGCCAGGCGAGGGTGACGCACTTCCGCATCTGGCCCCGCCCCTCCGCCGCAGGGGCGTGGTGGTCTGGTCTTCTCTTTCCCGGCCTACGCGTGCGCAGTCTTCCAAAGCCGGGCGCCTGGGGTGCCAATGTCCCCACGCCGCCCTGGCCGAAGCCCCACGCGTTGAGAGGCACGAGAATTGCCGTAGTTTGCAGCCTGCATTCGTCTCACGACGTGTGCACACGTTGTCAGACGCGAGAGCGGACCCGAATCATTCTCGCGGAGGCAAGGCTAGTGGCTCCCCTCCCTGTCGGGGCGGGGCTAGGGCCGTAGCTCAGCCCTCACTCCTCTTACGTCACGGCTCTGCTGGTCCTCCTGGGAGTTGTGGTTCGGGACCGCCCCTCGGCTGTGGTCCCAGGGGGCTGCGGACTACGGGTCCCGGCAGGCCTCGCGTTGGCCCCTGAGCCCCTGGCGCCGGGGGCTTCGGGCGGCCTCAGCCAGTGGGCTCTGGCGCTGCGTGGCACAGCTGAGCATCTGGCAGGTTGGCTGGCTCAGAGAAGTCTAGCTCGCGGGTTGGCCACCCCACACACTGAGGCCGCAGCCGACCGACTGACAGACTCGGCCCTTCTCAGGCCCCCGGAGCCTAGGCGCAGAGCGGCCCGGACGCAAACTTCCGGGCAAGTGGAAGGGTCGACAGGGCCACCAGGCCCGGGGTCGGCAGCGACGGGGCCCTGGGGAGGTTTCCCGAGGAAGGTGACGAATGACGGGCGGGACGCACCCGAACGAGTGAGGAAGGGGTCACTTTCAGGGTGGGCGCCCGGCTCAGCCTGTCCAGCCCCGCCCCCCCGCAGGCCAGCTGCTGGAGTCCAAGGCGCAGCGCTGGGCGCTGCCGGGTCCGCTAGCCCTCCGGTCCCTACCCCGGCGGCCCTAGACCCTCGGAGCCTTGCAGGGTAGGAGACAGGCCTTGGGGCAGCTCTGGGGTCATGAGCGTGGGCCGGGCATGGGCGTGTAGACAAACCAGCGAGGCGCTGATTGTGCATCTTGGCATTTCTCCCCCCCCCCCCCCCCCCCCGCCCCGCCTCCACCGCCGCCGCAGGGTCTGATGGCTCAGGGCTTGAGCCAAAGGTTAAAGGCCAACCCCCAAGTCTCCAGGCTTCAGGGCTGCAGCCCACCTGTCTGTAGGCGGGCGGGGGGGCGATTAGACAGCTAGATAAGAGAGCTCTTGAGGGGCTCAGATTTTGTCTGATGCCGTGTCAGAGAGGTTTTGCTTGTTTTTGAATGTGTCTAGGGTGTTGGGGTGTGAATAATCCTGCCTCTCTCCTTTTGAGTTCAGAACCAATAGAGAAAATAAGTAAAGGTGCCAGACAGGCTCCTGGTGGGCATCATCGGGGCAGGGGTTGCAGCAGAGTTACAGTGGAAACACTGGCACACCAGGTCCTTCCTGGCGGGTCCCCTCCTCTCCTTTTCCCTCTGGCCTGTTGCTCCAGGTGCAACAAGTATCTGAATGTCATGCTCCTGCCCAAGACTGGCCCTGTGCAGTGGTTGGGTGGTGACTGCCCTGTCTGCAGAGTGCCTGAGGGCTTCTGCCTGGGTCACCAGAATTAGGGTGATGGCCTCCCTCTACTTCCTTTAGGCCTTCTTCCAGCAGGTGACTGACAGGCCAGGCTCCCTGGCCACTCAGGATGTCCACCTCGGCTTCAGCCAGAGCTGCCACATGACTGGAGCCTGTGATTCGCCAAGTCTTGCCAGTTGACTGTGCCACACATGGTGCGGATTTAAACTCCATCATTAGACCAGCCGGAGGTGCCCAGAAAGGAGTGGCAGCCTCTGGTGGCCAGCATTCAGCACCCAAGTTGATTCTTCTCAATAAAGACAGTTTGCCAACTTCCTAGCTAAATGGGATTTACTCTTTGCAGCTTTTTAAAGTTTTTTTCATAAAATAATCAAAATAGTGCAAATACTTTATTTCTATATTGTCTAAATGTGTGCTTTAGAAATACTTCTGCCTTCCAAAGAGAAACTAGTAAACCAATAGAGCAGACCCAGGTGTCCACCCATTTGGTTGGAGTGGTAAATGCTAAAAGTGTAAGACTGCCTTTTAAAACCCATTTTTCCCCAGACCTGCTGACTGGCTACCTGTTTGGTTTGCTGTGCTCTGTGTCAGCCATGGATTCCAATCTCCAACAGGAAATCTTGGTGGCTGAGCAAAATTGTGACCCGAGAAACAGCAGCTAAGCATTTGGGATGCTGACAAGAGGCTGGTGTATACGCTAAGGTAAGTGCCAGCTGCTCATGCCCTGAGTGCCTCTGTGTTCGCACTTCGCTGTGTCCTGCTGTTGGCGACCCCTTGAATTGCTGGTCATCAGGCACCTCTGTCCATGAAGTTTTCCAGAAAGAGTACTGGAGTGGGTTACATTTCCTACTCCAGGGGATCTTCTCCACTGAGGGATGGAACCCCCATCTCCTTTGTCTCCTGCATTGGCAGGATTCTTTAGCATCACACCACCTGGGAAACCCTCATGGTCATCATAAACCTTTGCAGTGACAGCCTTTGGGCTTCTGGTGCCACCAGGTGCCTGGGTTGTAAGCTCTGAGGAAGATGTTAGAGTACGGTGTTTCTGCCAAAAGGAGAAAAAGGAAGAGCGCTCTGGGTGAATTTCTCACTGAAACAAGAGTTCCTTTCCTCCCTATCCCCTCCCTTCCCCTGACCCTAGTGGGTCTATTTCCCACTTGCCATCCCCTCCCTTCACACCCTGGGAGACCTTCTGAGGTGAGATAGTGAGCCCTGATTGTGGAAGGGCTGGGGACCTGGGGGTCACATGGAGCGTGAATGGGCATGCCCTGGGTCTTGGTGACAACAATGACAAAGACCAGGCAGGGAGGCAGGTGGCAGAGTAGCCGAGAGGCCTGGAAATCTCTGGGCTGCTTCACAGGTGTCCTACAATGCTGTGCCCGAGCATCAAGGTCTGGGAGCCAGGAGGGCAAGCAGGGGGCATTGTTGGGGGCCCTGCTTAGACCCAGCTGGGGTGATGCCAGGCTGGATGGAGGTGCTGTGGCACAGGACCCACCTGGGCACCTGGGGTGGAGTGCGGAGGGGAGGACTGCTCTTCTCTGTTCACTCTCTTCCTTCAGGGGCACTGGTCTGAGCGGGAGAAAGCCCGAGGCTCAGCGTGTCCATTCAGCTCTGTCCCCCATGGGCTAGTGGGCTCCCAGGGGCACATACTTAGGGAGCATGGCAGGTTGCTGGCCAGCACTGGAGAACTGCCTGCCCGTGCTATAAATAGGGATGTGAACACGACAGGTGCTGGTCAGAGGCACTTCCTGTGACAGGCTGGACTTTGCTGGTGACCTAGTAGAGCCACTGCTGGCTGAGACTTGGTCCTCTTTTCCCACAGACCTTGCTGGGCACCTTCCACCCCCAACCATTCTCTGCCCATCCCCCTGAGGGCAGAGCCAGGCACTGGCCACACCTGCTCTCCTGCTTAAGGTGTCCAGTCACCCTAAGTCTTGTTGGAGACAGTCTGCAGCCCATGGCCAGTGGATCTGTAGGCCTACAGGAAGGGTGGGTGCAGCAGCCGGCCAGGTGGGCTGAGAGGCTGGGCTCACAGGCTACAGGATAACTGTGGTGCTGACTCTTGGGAGAGTGCCCTTTCCTGCCCCTTTATCTCAATCCAGGGCCAGTTTCTGGGCCTTGCAGGTGGCATGTCCCCTGCAAGCAGGCACTCTCTCTGCTTATCGGCCCACACTTGTTTGGGTATGTGGTTGTCTGGCTGACTAGCTCAGCAGGAGCGCCTGGGAAGAGTAGGGGGCAGCTCAGCCCTGCCCGGGAGCCATGGCAATCCTGGAGGCTCCCAGCGGGAGGAGGGCCTGTGCCCTGAAGGGCAGTGCCTCCTCCCTGCCGTTGGGCCAGTGGCTCAGGCTGGGCTGCCCTGCCCGCTTGCACGTGAGTGGTAGTTGCTGACAGAGGGACGCCAGGCAGGAGGCAGAGGCCACACGTGAACAGCCCTCTAACAAGGTGGCAGCCCACAGGCCCTGCCCTTGTCTGGGGCTCGCTTGCACCGAAGAGCCACAGGCATCCTCATGTGGGCTTCTTGCTGTGGCTAGCAGGACAGAAAAACCCTGGTGCCCCGTCTTCAGTGGGTCCAGAGGCCATGGGGGGAGGGTGGCTGGAGGGCAGCGGGAGGCCTCATAGCCCCTGCGGGGCAGCCGTCCAGGTGAAGGAGCAGCGGGGTGTCTTGCTGAGACTAGGCATCGAGTCGGAAAGACTCGTCATTTTGGATGGTCCACCTGTATCTGGAAGCCCTGGCAGTCCTGGGCGGGGTGAGGAGGGAGTGAGCACAGACTCCTGTGGGGGCAGGGGAGGACTCATAGAAGACTGAGCTGGCTGAGGAGTTCATACCACTGAGAATCTGAGGTCATTCACTTGGACTCTAGGCTGGGTGTGGCCCAGGAGCCTCGCCCTGTAGGCAGTGCCCCTCCCCGGTGTACTCTGCTGGCCTGCAGGTGAGACTGAACAGAGGGTGGCTGTCAGGTGACCTGTGAGCTCAGGCCTGGGATGCTGATTGTTGGGCTGGGGTTGGGGGGGGGGGATGGTCCAGCTGCAGGGGTGATGCATGGGTTTCCTTCCCTGTTGCTGGCCGAGCCTTGGGCTGGCCTGATGGCCTATGGCTGCTCTGGGCCACTGGACACTAGAGGGAGCAGCTATACCCCAGCAGGCCTCAGGGTCTCCTCTGGCCTTCTAGGAGCCCTGCAGTGCAGTGAGTTTTGTTCAGGGATCCAGGCCTGCATCTTTCCCAGCCTTGGGGTCCTTATGCTGGGGAGGCAGTCTCCAGAGTTGGAGGGGTGACTGCTTTCTTACTGTCCTGGGGCCCCGAAATCCCTCCCTCTTGACTACTATCTTGGGGGGCCCCGAGTCCCCTCCCACTTCAGGTCCTATTGCTTTAAACTCTTAGGGGTTGTTAAAATCCATTCATGTTAAACCAATTTTATTGAGGAATCACATAATACCAGGAGGCACAGGTCATGAGTAATCCAGCTTTGCAAAGTGAACACATGTGTAATTGGCACCCAGATGAGGAAATAGCATGTCCCCAGTTCCAAGCCCCCGTGACTGCCTCAGCCACTGTCGCCCTGCCTCCAGCGCCCTGGGTTTGCTTGTTCTGTTTGTGAGCTTCCTACCGGTGGGGTCAGGTCCACGGCTCCTCTCCTTCAGCGTCTGTTTGTGAGCTCTCTTTTGTAGTGTGGTGGGTCATGCTCCTTTGAAAATAAATCTTGTCAGGATCTGGTTCACCCTTGAGCCTGCAAGGCGGGCCCTGCTGTGAGCAGTGCCTCCTCCTGCCTGGGGTGGCCAGGCCACACCTCTCAGAAGAAGGCCCAGCAGTGAGGCCCAAGTGACAGTGCACTGCTCACTGGGCTGTGGGTAGCATCAGCCCCCAAGTGTGTTAGGTGCTGGAGGTACCCAGGGTTTTCCTGTTTTCTGTCAGATAGTCTGCTTTGTGCATGAGGTCAGCAGGCTCTCTTTCCTCACTCTGGGTACACCAGTCTTAAGTGCCGGCCAGTGTTTCTTCGGAAAGTTTTGTCTTACCTTGCATATTGATGTCTGCAGTCCTAGTAGACACCCCCCCCCCCCCACCCATGCCAGCCACCCAGAACCTGATCTGCTGGTGTGTAGACCTCCTGACCAGATCTTATTCCCTGGTGCCTGGGGATCTGGAGTCCCATCATCAGGACTGCCCCCACACTACTGCTCCAGCTCCCCACAGCTGCTGGGGAAGGGGTCCCTTTCCAGAGAGGTGTCCCACCTGCCCACCAGCCCCAGGGCATTCCAACGTGCCCCCTCCCCCACACTGGTTTCCGCCTCTCCCTGGCAGTCCCCTGGTGTGACTTCGTGTGGCTTTCTCCATGTGGCCCGATGGTCCCCTCTCCCCGCAGGTCTCCACCATGGACCCAGACCCCCAAGCGGGCGTGCAGGTGGGCATGCGCGTGGTGCGCGGCGTGGACTGGAAGTGGGGCCAGCAGGATGGCGGCGAGGGCGGCGTGGGCACGGTGGTGGAGCTCGGCCGCCACGGCAGCCCTTCGACCCCTGACCGCACAGTGGTCGTGCAGTGGGACCACGGCACCCGCACCAACTACCGTGCTGGCTACCAGGGCGCACACGACCTGCTGCTCTATGACAACGCCCAAATCGGTGCGGGCCCGGGGGCGGGGCTGGGGCGGAGCTGGGCTGGGGGCGTGGCCGGCGGCGCACCTCACGCTGCGCCCCGCAGGCGTCCGCCACCCTAACATCATCTGCGACTGCTGCAAGAAGCACGGGCTGCGGGGCATGCGCTGGAAATGCCGTATCTGCTTCGACTACGACCTCTGCACGCAATGCTACATGCACAACAAGCACGACCTGGCCCACGCCTTTGAGCGCTACGAGACGGCCCACTCGCGCCCGTGAGTCTCCCCAGCCTTCCCAGTGTCCCACCCCACCGGCCAGCATCCAGGGCCTCCTGAGAATGCCTCCGACACATGACGAGCCTCAGTCCTGGAGGGCTGGAGCTGCCTCCTGCTGACTGCTCTGCTGCAGGTCAGGTCTGTCCTGAGCCATTTCCTGGAGGAGTGACCAGGCTCCTAATCACCTCAGGGGCCTGGGCATTGAACCAGCCCTCACCCCCTACAGAAGGTGACTGTGTCCACCTAGCAGGTCTGTGGAGGTCGGTGCTGTGGATGGGGCCTCCTCACCCTGTCCCTTCCTCTCGCCAGGCTCTCACTGGCCCCGCAGTGCTGCCTGACTGGGGCTCTGAGAGTGGCCTGTGTGGGGTGTGCTGCTTGCATGTGCTGTGGTCAAGAGGGCCCACGCTAGGGAAGATGGGCACCCAGAGGCGCACCCCTGCCCCCTGCACTGTCGCCCTCGCCTCCTTGACACCCCCACCCGGGGAGGGGAGGGATGTGCTGGCTAGCGAGGGAGCTGGGACACCTCTGGCCAAGCCTGCCTTCCTCACGCCTGCGTTTCCCACATGCTGAACCCTCCCCAGGCCAGCCAGGTGCTGAGCTCTGGGCATAGCTCTGACAGGATACCTAGCTTTCCAGGAGGAGGCAGATGTGGTGTGACCACACACAGGAACCATGCGGTGAGGGTGGGCCTGGAGCACCCGTCCAACCTGGTGTCATGAAAGGCCCCTGGAGGGAACCAGTCCGCAGCCCCACTCTAGGTCCAGTGTGGAGGGCACTGGCCTGGGGGGCCTTCTGTTCCAGGGGAAGAGAACCCGGAGTGGGAATGGGGAGCAGGGCTGCCAGAGCAGAGGGTCTGCTTCTGGCACTACTGCCCTTCATGGCCTGGGACCCACTCTGTCTCCTGTAGGGTCATGCTGAGTCCCCGCCAGGGCCTCCCAAGGATCCCGTTAAGGGGCATCTTCCAAGGGGCGAAGGTGGTTCGGGGCCCCGACTGGGAGTGGGGCTCACAGGATGGTGAGTGGGGGCCAGGTGGGAAGGTGGGGGGCTTACAGGATGGTGAGTGAAAGGGCAGGAAGGTGGGGGTTTCACAGGATGTTGGGGGGTGGGGTGGGAAGGTGGGGGGGCAGTTGTGGGAGGCGGTTGCCACCAGCTGTAGCTCATCCTTGTGGCGTGGGTTTACCCTGCTGGTGGGGCCACTGTCTTCCCAGGAGGAGAAGGGAAGCCAGGCCGTGTGGTGGACATCCGTGGCTGGGATGTGGAGACAGGCCGGAGCGTGGCCAGTGTGACGTGGGCCGATGGCACCACCAACGTGTACCGTGTGGGCCACAAGGGCAAGGTGGACCTCAAGTGTGTGGGCGAGGCAGCTGGCGGCTTCTACTACAGGGAGCACCTCCCAAGGCTTGGTATGGGTGGGCCGTCCACCACGTGCCTCCCCCCCAATTGCCCTCCGTCCTGCTCTGGACCTGGGGGTGGTCTCTGGAGTCACTGAGGTGCGTGGTGTGGGCAGAAGAAACCGCCTGAGCCAGCCCTGCTGCACCCCCCACCCCCAGGCAAGCCCGCAGAGCTGCAGCGCAGGGTCAGTGCTGATGGCCAGCCCTTCCAGCGTGGGGACAAGGTCAAGTGTCTGCTGGACACGGACGTGCTGAGGGAGATGCAGGAAGGCCACGGCGGGTGGAACCCCCGGATGGCCAAGGTGAGATGCCTCACCTGGTGAGTTCCCGTGCCCACCCTCCCCGTGTCCTCTGGCCCCCCGCCCTCCCTGCTCCACCTGGCCACTGCCTCCATGACCCGCCACAGTTTATCGGACAGACGGGCACCGTGCACCGCATCACAGACCGTGGGGACGTGCGTGTGCAGTTCAGCCACAAGACCCGCTGGACCTTCCACCCTGGGGCTCTCACCAAGGTGCATGGGGGGGCTGAGCTGAGCCCCTTCTGCTCACTTCTGCACCCCCTTTCATGTACCTTCTTGGCCCTGGGAGTGCCTTCCTCTAGCCCTGAAGGACGAGGTCAGGGCCTGGTGGGTCTAAAGGGGATTCAGTCCATGAAGAGGGACCTAGATGTGAAGGGGAGGCCCAGGGCGTTGTTGGAAGTAGGGGGCAGGAGACCAAGCCCCAGCATGTGTTCTGAGGGCCAGGGGAGCTTCGCAGGCTGCAGGTGGCATGGTTGGGCAGAGTTCCTAGAATGCTCCCGTGGGTGCTGCCTGAAGGGTGGGAAGGCCCCTTAGGACAGAGGGTGGGGAATGGTGAGAGCTGTTTGAGAAGCAGTATTTCTCAGAAGCAGGAGGGAGGAGGTGGAGGGCAGGTGGCAGAGCATCTGGTGATGGCCCCTGGACAGAATGCAGAGCCAGCACTCAGCTCAAGCTGGAGACATGTGGGCCTTCAAGGAGGGGTTGTGGTGGGGTCACAGGACAGGTGCTTTATAGAGTGAGTTCTGTCTGTGCAGGTGAGGGCACAGGTGTGGAGAAAGTTGCCAGGGAAGGTTTGGGGTGCGGGAGGAGCAGCCCCTGGCCCTGCCATGTTCAGGCTCTGCCCCCAGTCATCCTGGTGCCCCTCCTCCAAGCTTGGCTGGGCTGGTCTTGGCCATACTGCCCACCCCCCCCATCAGCCCGTGGTCAGGCCTGCCCCAGCCTGAACACCCCTGAGCTGGCTCTGACCATCACCCCTGTGGCTCTGAGGCTGGGCCAGCAGGGCTGTCCTGGTCACCTGTCACCCTTATTGGGTGAGACCCTCTGGTTGTGTTTTCAGGCAGGGACTGGGGTCCTGATGAGGTGGAGCTGAATGAAGTTGGGGGCCTTCCTGCTCTCTGACTCTGGGCAACCATGCCCGCTGGGGCTCCTCACGTGCTTCTCTCGTGCTCCTCTGTCACTCAGCAAAACTGCCTGGTGGGTGAGGTGGTGCGGGTTATCGACGACCTTGACACGGTGAAGCGGCTGCAGGCTGGCCATGGGGAGTGGACTGATGACATGGCCCCTGTGAGTCTCCCACCCTTACTTCCATGCCTATCACACTTACTCCTGGGAGGCACGCTTGTGACCCCACCCTCTCCTCATTCAGGCTCTGGGCCGCATTGGGAGAGTGCTGAAGGTTTTCGGAGACGGGAATGTGGGTGTGCTGGTCAGTGGGAAGCTGTGGACCTTCAGCCCCTCCTGCCTGGTGGCCTACCGTCCTGAGGAAGATGCCAACCTGGACGTAGCTGGGCGAGCCCGGGAGAACAAAAGTGAGGGCATCCAGTGAGCAGCTGGTTGGGGCAGGGCTGCCCTGGCCACCACTGACCCTCAACCCCACCTTCCCCAGGCTCCCTGAGCGTTGTCCTGGACAAGCTTCGAGCCCAGAAGAGTGACCTGGAGCACCCAGGGAGGCTGGTGGTGGAGGTGGCTCTGGGCAATGTGGCCCGGGCTCTGGACCTGCTGCGGCGGCACCCAGAACAGGCGAGCCCGAGACCTGCCTCCCGGCCCAGCCAGCCCCAGCGAGGGGGCCAAGGGCCAGGGACTGACCCTCTGCCTCTCCCGGCAGGTGGACACCAAGAATCAGGGCAGGACTGCCCTGCAGATGGCCACCTACCTAGGCCAGGTGGAGCTGGTGCGGCTCCTGCTGCAGGCTCAGGCGGGCGTTGACCTGCCGGATGATGAGGGCAACACGGCACTGCACTACGCAGCCCTGGGGTGAGGCCCGGCCAGAGTGCGAGGGGGCTGGGCCTATAGGTCCAGCCAGCGGGCACAACGCCCCTCCTGCTTCCTCTCCTGCCAGGAACCAGCCCGAGGCTGCCCGGGTACTCTTGAGCTCGGGTTGTGGGGCCAATGCTCTGAACAGCACTCGGAGCTCAGCACTGCATGTGGCCGTGCAGAGGGGCTTCCTGGAGGTGGTGAAGGTCCTCTGTGAGCGTGGCTGTGACGTCAACCTGCCTGTGAGTGCTGGGTCCCCTGGCTCTGGCCCTGGGGTCAAGGAGGTCGTGGCTGAGACCTCCTTGCCAAGTGATCACTGGCCTACCACCGGCAGGATGCCCATGCTGACACACCCCTGCACTGCGCCATCTCAGCGGGCACTGGTGCCAGCGGCATTGTGGAGGTCCTCACCGAGGTGCCGGGCATCGATGTCACTGCCACCAACAGCCAGGGCTTCACCCTGCTGCACCATGCATCCCTCAAAGGCCACACACTGTGAGTTTGGGGTGACACACAGCTCCTGCTGTACCACTGGGCCACCCTGGGTCGCCCCCGACCCCAGAGGCATCTCCCTGCTCCTACAGAGCTGTCAGGAGGATTCTGGCGCGGGCCCGGCAGCTGGTGGACGCCAAGAAGGAGGATGGGTTCACGGCACTGCACCTGGCCGCCTTCAACAACCACAGGGAGGTGGCCCAAGTTCTCATCCGAGAGGTGTGGACAGAGTCCCCTGGGCCGTGGACTGGGGTGTCAGGGCCCACCAGGGTCCCTGGGTTGAGCCCGTGCCCACCCCTCCCCAGGGCCACTGTGATGTGAACGCTCGCAACCGTAAGCTGCAGTCTCCGCTGCACCTGGCTGTGCAGCAGGCCCACGTGGGGCTGGTGCCACTGCTGGTGGACGCCGGCTGCAGCATCAACGCCGAGGATGAGGAGGGGGACACAGCTCTGCACGTGGCCCTGCAGCGCCACCAGCTGCTGCCTCTGGCAGCTGATGGGGGCGCAGGGGACCCGGGTCCCCTGCAGCTGCTGTCTAGGGTGAGGAATCGTGACTCTGGGTGCTGGGGAGGGGGACGCAGAACTGGGTCACAGGTTCCTCTGCCCTCAGGATGGCCGGACCAGGCCTCGTAGGGTGGGCAGGCTGGGCCACAATGGTTTGTTCTGTGACCCTGGTCACCACTGCTGGCTCAATGTTCCTGAGAGTCTGACCAGCTGGGGAGAGGGAGTGGGGTCTAGTAGGGCTTGGCCCCACCATAGGCTGAGTGGTGTGTCAGAACACGGCCTCCATGCCACCAGCTGCCCAGTGGGGCCCTTTGCCTTTGGCTCCAGGGGCCTCAGGGAGCAGGTGCTCAGGCCTCTGCAGCCAGGTACCAGCCGAGGCTTCCTTCAGGCCAGAGTTTCCAGGCGCTCGCCCTCACCAGCGTCTGTCCTGCCATCCAGCTACAGGCCTCGGGCCTTCCGGGCAGCGCGGAGCTGACGGCGGGCGCGGCGATCGCCTACTTCTTAGCGCTGGAGGGCGCTGACCTGAGCTATGCCAACCACCGCGGCAGGAGCCCCCTGGACCTGGCTGCTGAGGGTCGCCTGCTCAAAGCCCTGCAGGGCTGTGCTCAGCGCTTCCGGTGAGCCGGCGGGGCGGGGGGCGGGCTCGAAGCTCCGGGCCCTTTCAAGACCCCTGTCCCCACGCAGGGAGCGGCAGGCTGGCGGCGGTGGCAACGGGGGCTCGGCCCAGGGCCCAAGACTGGTGCTCAGTGCTCCAAACACTGTGACCAACCTGCATGTGGCTGCGCCGACGGGGCCCGAGGCCGCCGAGTGCCTAGTGTGCTCGGAGCTGGCGCTGCTGGTGCTGTTCTCGCCCTGCCAGCATCGCACAGTGTGCGAGGGTGAGTGCAGGGTGGGGAGGGGGGCGTGGCAGCCGGGCTGGACGGCCCCTCACTCAACCGTGGCCTCCCCCCGCAGAGTGCGCACGCAGGATGAAGAAGTGCATCAGGTGCCAGGTGGTCATCAGCAAGAAGCTGCGCCCAGGTGGGGCCCGGCGCCCGCCCCGCCCCGCTGCCCCCAGGTGTGGGCCACTGCACCCGCCCGCGGCCCCGCCCGCTGTCCACGGCCCCGCCCCCTGTCGTGGCTCACGTTCTGTTCGCGGTTCTCTCAAAAGACCTCCGCCCCGAGCCCCCGCCCCTGACCTGGACCTCTTCCGCAGACGGCACGGAGGTGGTCAGCGCAGCCCCGGTGCCTGGCCCGCCGCGGCAGCTGGTGGAGGAGCTGCAGAGCCGCTACCGGCAGATGGAGGAGCGCATCACCTGTCCAATTTGCATCGACAGCCACATCCGCCTCGTGTTCCAGTGCGGCCACGGCGCGTGCGCGCCCTGTGGCGCGGCGCTCAGCGCCTGCCCCATCTGTCGCCAGCCCATCCGCGACCGCATCCAGATCTTCGTGTAGCCTGCGCCCCCCGCCTCGTTCCGGGGCCATGCCCCGCGACCGCCCTCGCGAGCCCTTTCTCTGTGTTTTATAAAAAGATTGCTGGACTTTGTGTCTGGTTGCCTGTCTGGGGCGGGGCCGTGCGGGTCCCCCACCGTGGACCGTTCCGACCCGACCGCACCGCTTACACCGTTGGCCCAGCGCTGGGTTCTGCGATTTGGCCAGAGACCTTGCAAGGCCTCTCCCGACCGGCGTATTCTGCCCTTCTTCCCAGGACTCACGGGTCCAGAATGCGGCCCGGATCCTGGCCAGAAAGAACGGGGCCCCGGGCTTGCAGTGTCGTCCAGGGGCACTGAGTGGACCGAAACCCCAGCAATAGCCACCTCCCTTCCCCTGGGGTGGGTTACAGGGTCGGGTTTTGGCTAAAGCAGAACCTGGTCTCGCGGCAGACTGTGCGGTCCTGGCTAAGTGGGGAGTTGGGCGAGGCCTCCGGTTTCAAGCCAGGAGCCCCGGCAGGGTCTCAGGACCGCTGAGCGTGGGAGGCGGAATAGGGATTTGGGGAGAGGGCAGGACACAGGACGGAGAGGGTCGGTGTGGTGGCTCGAACTTCGTCATGAAGTGCGGGAGGGGGGGCTGCCCTCGTCTGGACCCAGCGGCCGGGCGCTTTCCAAGAACCACCAAAATGCTCCCCTGGAGCCTCAAGGCTGTCCGCCAGCCACTTGGCGCTGGCCCTGCTGGCCCGGCGCGCCACTGTCACTCTGGGCTCAAAGCCTGGATGGAGAATAGGGAGGGCCCGCACCCCCGGCCTCCTCTGGCTGGGCGCCTCTCCACCCGGAGCAATTCCCCCAGCCCCCATCCCGTCTCCCCTCCCCGCAGTCCGCTCCGCCCCGGCAGGCCTCCCGCCCGGCCCTGGATCCCGGTTCCCCCAGCCCAGAGGCGCCCGCGCCTACCTCCCGCCTAGCTCGGCTCCTCAGCCAGGGGCAGCCTGAAAGCCGTCCCGTCGAGTCTTCTGCTCTTAGGACACCCGGCCCCCAGCCCCTACTCAGAACTGTCCAGACTTCGGTCCTGCTTGCGCTCCGCAGGGAGCGCCTGGTGCAGACTCCTGGCTCCTACGGCCCCCACCCCCGCACCCTGTGCGCTTTCCCAGTCGCCCGCCAGGTCCTTCCGCTGGCCCCGGCCGGTTCCTCTCCCTCCTGGCACACAAACTTCGCTCCGCAGGCGCCGTCCCTCTTTCTCAGCCTGGTACTCACTTGCCACGTCCCCTCCCGTCGCGTCCCTCCCCTCTTGCGGGGTCCCTGTCGCCAGCGCCTGCGGGGGATATGTCCTCAGCTGACCAGGATGGAGTTTCCACTGCCGGGTCTCATGCGGTGTCGAGGGGCTTGGGGGGACTCCGTTTGGGAGAAAAGTTGCCGAGTCATTCAACTTGCAGCGCGTTTGGGGACCCCAGCTGACATTCCCGCCTAAGCCCGAGTCCCTGGCGTCTGTCCCTTCCCTGGCGTCCGGGGCCCTCCTCGCCCCCCCACTGCCAAGTGACCCCGCCCAGCGGGCCCTGCCCAGGCCACCGCCACCGACCCAGAGGCCCAGGTCCCCGCGCCCCAGGCTGGAGGCGGCGGGGGTGCTCCCGACAGTGGGCGGCCAGCTGGTTCCCTTCAGGGGCGGCCGCGCGCCCTCCCCCCGGGGCTGTAATCCGAGCCGCTGCCGCGCCGCCCCGCCGCCCCAGCCCCGACAGCGAGTCCGCAGGCGCCATGGGCCGCGGGGCCTGCGTCCCCTTGGCGGCGTCGGGGACCCGCGACCCAGCCCGCCGGCTTGGAGCCGTGCTGGGCGCACTGTGCCTCTTCCCCGCGCTCGTGCTGTTGGCCTGGCCAGGGACCCCGATGAACGGGGCCGGGGCGAGAGCAGCGCAGGTGAGAGCGGGCGCAGGAACGGGTGGGTCCGGCCCGGCTCCACGGTCCGGCCGCGAGTCCGCGTGTCCGCGGATGCGGGGGGAGGGGCCGGTGGGGGGGCAAATCTGCCGCCAGCTCCGCCCACTCCGACCTGGCGTGTTTTTAGTAACTTTTTCTGTTAAGTAAACCCGGCTCAGGGTAGAAAACCAGAAACAGCCGAAAGGCAGAAAGAGGGGCCATCAGCACTCCCTGGAGCGCGCCCCCTTTCCAGGCTCTTTTCCTCGAGACCTGGGGCTTGGGGACAGTCCCTACTGCCTCCCCACGGAGCACTTGCTTCCCTTCAAGGGCGACGCTGCGCCCCAGACTTCGGGCGTCCTGGCCTCCGGGAGCCTCGGTCCGCCCCACCCCCCGGGGCCCCGCAGACGCCGCTACACGCTGACCCCGGCCAGGCTGCGTTGGGAACACTTCAACCTTACGTACAAGTGCGGCCCTGGCCCTGGCCCTGGCAGGTGGGGGGAGCACGGTGTCTCCGGCTGCCACCCCTGACCGTGACTCCTACCCCAGGATCCTCTCCTTCCCGAGAAACTTGCTCAGCCCCAGCGAGACTCGGCGGGGTCTGGCTGCCGCCTTCCGCATGTGGAGTGACGTGTCCCCCTTCAGCTTCCGCGAGGTGGCCCCTGAGCAGCCCAGCGATCTCCGCATAGGTGGGCGCCGTGCCCCTGCCCCCGCCCCACCCAGAGGCCCTCTCTCAGGCCCATGCTCCCCCAGGCTTCTACCCCATCAACCACACGGACTGCCTGGTCTCCCCGCTGCACCACTGCTTCGACGGCCCCACGGGAGAGCTGGCCCACGCCTTCTTTCCCCCACACGGCGGCATCCACTTTGACGACAGCGAGTACTGGGTCCTGGGCCCCACACGCTACAGCTGGAAGAAAGGTGACACGGTCCTGGCCTCCCATGGGGCCCTGCACTACATGGGAACAGCGGGGGATCTTTGAGGAGTCGTGCAGGGGATTTGAGGTCAGGCTGGCGGGGAGGGGAAGGCTGGTTGGAGGCTGTAGGCCTGGGTTCCGGGAGTCCTGAAGCGCCCCCCACCCCCCACCCCCACACCGCTGGAGACGGAGCCGGAGCCGCATTCCTGGGGGCCAGCTCACCGCCTCGCCGGCCTGGAACATTCTTATCTTCCATGGCGGCGGCGGGGAGGCTCCCTGCGCTGCAGCAGCTGTGCAGGCCGCGGGGAGCAAGGAGGCAGGGTGGGGGTGGGTGCTGGGCTGGGTACCGGGGGCTGACCGGCCGGGCCCGCAGGCGTGTGGCTCACCGACCTGGTGCACGTGGCGGCCCATGAGATTGGCCACGCGCTGGGCCTGATGCACTCCCAGCACGGCCGGGCGCTCATGCACCTCAACGCCACGCTGCGCGGCTGGAAGGCACTGTCGCAGGACGAGCTGTGGGGACTTCACCGGCTCTATGGTGAGTGCGGGGCGGGTGGTGGGCTGCGGGAGGCGGGCAGGGACGGGGGCGGGGTCGTCCTGAGGTCAGTCTGCCTCCTCAGGCTGCCTGGACCGGCTGTTCGTGTGCGCGTCCTGGGCTCGGAGGGGTTTCTGCGATGCCCGCCGGCGACTCATGAAAAGGCTGTGCCCCAGCAGCTGCGACTTCTGCTATGGTGAGGTCGGGTGTCCGCCTGGCTTGGGTGCGCGGGGGCGCCCGGCGCTGATCTGGCTCCCCCACCCCGAGCAGAGTTCCCCTTCCCCACGGTGGCCGCCACCCCGCCGCCCCCCAGGACCAAAACCAAGCTGGTGCCCGAGGGCAGGAATGTGACCTTCCGTTGTGGTCAGAAGATCCTCCACAAGAAAGGCAAAGTATAGTGAGTGACCCGGCCCCGGTGCCCGACTGGGGGCGGGGCGGGGGGGACGAAGAGGGGAGGGCGGGACCCTCCCTGCCCAGCCCTCTGCCCTCTCTGCAGCTGGTACAAGGACCAGGAGCCCCTGGAGTTCTCCTACCCCGGCTATCTGGCCCTGGGCGAAGCGCACCTGAGCATCATCGCCAACGCGATCAACGAGGGCACCTACACGTGTGTGGTGCGCAGGCGGCAGCGCGTGCTCAGCACCTACTCCTGGCGCATCCGCGTGCGGAGTTGAGCGCCACTTCGGGCTGAGGCCGCTGATAAAGCACTTTGTCTCTCAAGTCTCCTTGCCCTTTCTTAGGAGGGTGGGTGGCTGTTCTTGCGCCCAGCGGGTGGGGAGCCTGCTGAGCCAGGATCTGGCACGTGCTCAGTGCTGGGGAGGCAGGGCCCCCGTGGCTGCAAGGCTTCCCTGAAGAGTGGGGTGATCTGGGGAGCAGGGCTGGGGGCACCAGCAAAAGGAACTAGTTTGGAGCATGTGGGGACGCCAGACAAATCCTGTCCAGCCAGACTAGTAGCTGGAGGTCATGCAAGTCAGGAAGAGATGGGCCCAAGCGGGGTTGGAGGCCACCCTTTATCCCCGCCTCCTCTCAAGAATGTGGGGGCCCTGGCTCCCCACACCCCCAGGGAGCACTAGTTCAGGATCCAGCACAGGACTAGCCGCTCAAAGAAGGATATATCAGACCTTTCCTCCAAGAATATTTTACTACATCTTAAAACACAGTAACAACCTTGTACAAAAACACACTGTGGCTTAGAGTTCACATGCCTGGTTCTAGGGGCCCTGCGTTGAGGAGCAGGAAGGAGCCCCAGGAGCAGCCTGAAGATTTAAAAACTACAAACATCTCCACAGTTCTGATCCTAGCGCCAGTGGTGACCGCCCGGCATGGCCCCTCCATGGCCAAGTGTGTGGGGGTACAAATGCCCACCCTCCCCTCACAGGGCAAGTCCAATTCATATGAAAAAATACAGCCTTTCCTCCCACAGCAAGGAAAATGTGATTTTAATTCTACAAATTTACAAGCCAAGAAAAAATAAAAAGAAAACGTGGAAAACCCCACGAGGCCAGCAGTCCAAGACTTGAGGTTGTACCCGTGGCAGCCCTGTGGCAGTGGCGCGCCGGTCCACAGTCTGGACCCAGACAGCGCCTCCAGCGCCTGCGCGGTCGGTGCTCCCCAGGGTGGGTCCAGGTCGGCTGGGAGCCTCAGAACTTGAGGCTGAAGCCGGGGCCCGCGGCCGAGGCCCCCTGGTTTGTGGTGGTGAGGTGGAAGCCTGTCTCCTTCAGGTCGTCGTCGCCCTGTGGACACAAGGGCATGTAGGGCCCAGGACGGGCCAGTCTTGCCTTGGGGAGCCCCTACCCCAGCACCTGCCAACCCCTTACCAGCTGGCTGTAGCCCAGGCCTCCCTCTGGAGGTCGCGGGCTGGTGCCTCGCTTCACCCTCTGCTGTTCGCTCTTGGCCGGCCACGTGGGGAACATGGAGGGGTCGATGGGGAGAGGGGTCTCGCGGAAATACTCGTGCTTGAGGCCGTCTTCTGCGTTGACTCTCCGCCCAGGGAAATACGTCAGAAACCTGGGAGAAAAAGGCGCTAGGTGCCATCAATAGGGCAGCTTGGGGGCAGGATCGAGGTGGGCAGGGGTGGGGCACAGGGCAGGACGCACTTGTTCATGAGGTCGAAGCCCTGGTCTGACAGCAGAGCCCCGAAGCGCTTGCGGAGGTTGTTATAGGGGTACTCGGTGAAGGTCATCTTCTTGACGGCTGGAAGGTCGTTGTAGCCAGGCCAGATTTTCTCACTGGGGGTCCCCAGGTCCTAGAAGAGGGAGCATCTCAAGACATTCGGGTTGTGCAGGGAAGGGTGGACCGGCCTGGGCACCTGCACATGCCCCCAGTGGGCACCTACCTTGAACACTTTGTTGATCTGATCAATTTCTGACTTCCCAGGGAATAGCGGCTTCTGAGTCAGCAGCTCCCCAAAGATGCAGCCCACAGACCACATGTCCACGGCTGTGGAGTACTCCTGGGGGGTCAGGCAGGGGTCAGGGAGTGCTCAGGGGGCTGAGAGCCGGTGTGCCCTGGGGGCTCCGGAATATCCACACTCACCTTGGCGCCCAGCAAAAGCTCAGGGGCTCGGTACCACAGTGTCACAACCACTGGGGTGTAGGCCTTCAGAGGGGACCCATACTCCCGTGCCAGCCCGAAGTCCCCCACCTGTGAGGGGAGAGGGTGGGCTGCAGATGGCTGGAGGCTGGGAGCTGTCCTGTTTCCAGCCGCCCGGCAGGGCTCACCTTGAGGATGCCTGCGTGGCTCAGCAGCAGGTTGGACGTCTTGAGGTCTCGGTGCAGGATCCAGTTGTCATGCAGGTGCTTCACTCCACGCAGCAGCTGGATCATCAGCGTCTTCACCTCCCCTGTGGCAACAGGCAGCACGGGGCTGGTGCCTGGCTACTCGCCGCCGTGGCAGCCACTGGCCTTTCCAGCATATGCACACCCAGTGGGATAGGGTCACAGTTCAACATCAGCAGCCCCCACCCCCCAACCCCCAATAGCCCGAGGGTGGGACATCCCTCAGGGGATGTGGGTCCAGGGTCACCCCATGGGAATGACTGGGACCCACCTGGCAGGAAAGGTTGCTTCATGGTCTCCATGAGGCTCTTGAGGTCGTGCTCCACATAGTTCATGACGATGTAGATCTTGTCCATGTTGCTGCCCACGACGATCTCCTAGGAAACAACAGCAGGTCCGAGAGGTCAGGGCCCCAGCCAGCCCTGCCACCACCAGCGCTCCCAAGAGATGTGAGATCCCAGGCCCGGATACCTGGTGACACAACAGGGAGCCCCCAAGTGTGATGGCCACCAAGGGTGTGGCACTGGGGCCCCTGGAGGCAGAGGTGCATGGGCCTCACCCTGACAGTGACGATATTGGGGTGCTGTGCCTTGAGGATGGTGTTGATCTCCCTCAGTGACGTGATTGGGAAGCCCTCCTTCTCCTTCTCCATCTTCAGTCGCTTCAGAGCCACAATTTCATCTGAAAAGAAAGTCACCGGAAGACAGACACTGAGGAGACCTTCTTCTACCCAAATGCTCCCATTTACGGCTGTCCCCTGGAATCACAGGACGTGGCCAACTGGCCTCCCTGGGGGCTCAGAGCCTGGACCGCCTCCGTCTCTGAGGCCCTGGCCCCGGTGCACACACCTGCTCAGGTGCTGTCACTCCAGGCCTGGCCTGGTGGACTCCATACTCACAAGCAGCACAGAGCTTCTTGGTCAGGCTGACTTCTGTGGGTGCAAGAGCCAGTTGCTCAGGTGTGCTCAGGTGTGCACCAGCCAGGTGAGGCCCCGTGAGGGCCAGCACCAGGGGAGGGGTGACTCCTGGGATCAGAAGGAACTATGCCCAGTGACTTTGACACTGAAGGTGACAGGGCCCTGTACACAGCCAGGGGCCTGTGGTGCTGGCTGGCACTCTGGGCCACCTGGTCCATGCCCTACACCCCCTTCCCTGTGGGGGACCATCCTGGGCTGCGTCCCACCTGTCTTCTTGTCCTTTGCTCTGTACACCACCCCGTAGGTGCCTTCCTCAATCCTGTTCAGACACTGGAACTCCTCCACACTCCGACAACCCTAGGGGAGGCACCAGCATGAGGGTATGGTAGCCAGGCTCACAGCCCACAGCAAAGCCTCAACTAGACATCTCTAGAGGCCCAGAGAGTGCTCAGGCAGGACCTGGGAGGAATTATCTTCTCAGCCTCTGCTTGCTCCTTCAGTGAGCAGGCGCCCTCTATCCAACAGCGGGCCCTGGGCACCAGCCCCCAGCCACACCTCCAGCCACTGATCCTAAGATGATGCCAAGACAGCAGGGACCCTCTGTGCTGCACCCTCAGCTGGCGCAGCAGCCCCTCAGGAGCAGTGGACCCTCAGTGCACCTTGGGCCCTCAACTTCTTGGGATCTGCCCCTCCCCCAAGTCCCTCCCTGCAGCACTTTGGTTACTGAATTGCAGGCCAACATGCACCACTGCCCTCTGACCCCTACAGGGCAACAAGCCAAGGGAAGTCAAGGGCCCGTCTTCCCAGGCCGAGGCAGAAGTGACTGCAGAGCTGACTGCACTCGAGGCGGCCTGACTCTTATGCATGGGGCCCCTTGTGGGCGTCCTGGCTGCAGTTGCACAAGCTTTCCTCCAGCAAGCCTGTTAGACAAGAGCCCAGACCATGACAGGGAACATGTCGGAGGCTAGGGGCCAGGCTTGGCCAGGGACAGACACCCACAGTGAGGACCCAGCTTCTGCTCTCAGCCACCAGCCATGTCCATGAGCAGCAAAGGGGAAGTGCCTCACCTGCAGGGCGGGCAGGTACTTGGGCAGCTCCTGTTTGAGCTCGATGGGCGACAGGGCTGGGGAGTCAGGCACAAAGTCCCCTTCGGTGAGGGCGCTGCTCTGAGGGGTGCCCTCACCTGCCTCCTCTTCCCCCTCTTCACTCTCTCCAGAATCGTGGTCAAACCGTGACTCTGGAACTTCAGAAATTAAACCCAATTTCAGAACCAGAAACAAACAAGTGTCACAACCCTCACCCATTCTGGGGGGACTATGAGCACGAGAGCCTCCAGGGGCCAGGACACACTGTGTCCCACCGCCCTGGACAGAGGGCGCTGTGTCCCGGGGCCACTGGCCAGGCCGGGACCACTGTGAGCTAATGACCAGTTGTCTGAGAAGGCCGGCCCAGAATAGGCATCCAGTGGCCCAAGGCCTTAGCCTGGCTGTTGGCAGAGGCCGCAAAGTCCCATGCCAGTGAATGGTCTGTGGTCAGAGCCCAGCTGGCGTTTTCCAGTTCCCATCCCAATGTCCAGGCCGAGCAGTCCCCAGAAGGGTGCCCAGGGAACCAGCAGCTGGGTCCTAGACATAGCAGCTGGGTGTCCCTGTGGCTTCTGGGTGGGGTGTGCCACAGACGAGGGTTATTTGTGGGTCACAGTCCCACAACAACTCAGACATGGGTCAAGCACCCAGGTCAGAGGTGGACGAGGAAGAAGTGAACCACCACTTGGCTTCTCACCAACCAAGACGTGGTTTTCATTCTCTCGCTCCTCATCTTCACTCATTTCTTCTTCACTCACTTCTTCTGCAAGAGAAACAGGCATCAGCTAAGACCCTCTACAAGAGGTAGCAAACGGCCCTCATATGATCACTGGGGGTCTCACGTGGTCCCAATCAGCAAGGCATTTTCAAGATGGATATTTGTTTACGTAGACTTTATTGCTCTGTAACTTCTAAGCTCCTATCACATTAAGCCTCAAGCTCGAACTTACCGGCTGACTGTCCGGACACATCCTCAGAGTTGCTTCCAGTCTCCTCCTCCTCCTCTTCTTCCTCTTCCTCCTCCTCCTCCTCCGACTCTTCACTGCTGCTCCCCTCTTCCTCCTCCTCCTCCTCCTCCTCCTCCTCAGAACCTGACCCCGACTCCGCTTTAGGAAGAAAACAGGTGGCAGTGAACTTGGGGCCCGCCCTGTGGTGGCCAAGTTGGGCAGGGCCGGGCAAGCAGTCACCTGACGAGGACTCAGCGGAGCTGGTCTTCCTCTCGCTGTCGCTGACGTCCTGCAGGTCAGACAGCAGGTCTCTCTCTTCCACTTTTTCTTCTTTCACTTATAAAATAAACCACTGATACATGTAAATCCATGGCTAATTCATTTCAATGTATAACAAAAACTACTGTAATGATGTAAAGTAATTAGCCTCCAACTAATAAAAATTAAAAAAAAAAATTAAAAAAAATTTAAAAAAATTAAAAAAAATAAAAAGATTATGCAAAATGAAAAAAAAAAATGTCATCAAAAGCAAAAAAAATAAAATAAAATAAAATAAACCACTGAAGGTGAATGTGGGGCAATGTTTTAAAATAACATTAGATGGTGCTTCTCATATAAGAGGACCAGCTCATCTACAGACAGTTGGGAGGAAGACAAGTCTTCAAATTCTCCAGCGCATGAACTTACACAAACAGCCCTGCACACACACAGGCGCTGCAGCACTCTATGATGTTGTGAAGCATCAGCCAGCCTCTGGGCTCAGGTGTTCCCCTAGCAAAGACCACCCCGCACTGGGCCTGCAGGCGCTGTGCGGCCTTACCTGGCTTCCGGCTGTCCCCCAGCTCAAGCCTTTCTCGAGGCGGCCGGAGAGGGCTCCGGCTCCAGTGGCTGGCTTTCACCTTATCGCTGTAGTCGTCTCTCACGGTCCGGTGATGTGCAGACACTGCGCAAGAACAGCACATGGGCTGGGGCCAGTCCCCTTTTCCTCTAGGCGTACACATGCCTACAGCCGGCGAAAGAGCCCAGGAAGCCACCAGAGGACCCAGGTGGGCATTCTAGACTGCTCTCTACTGGTCAAAGGCAGGGGACAGAACCCGCCTCCTCAAACCCAGGCCTATCACCCACTGGGCATTAGGCAGGTGGACACCAGACATGGCTATCCAGGATGCACAGCTCACACTCCAGGACCTGCAGCGTCGCCTAGCCCTCTAGCTCGCCCCCACCCACCTCCGGCCTTCCCCTACCCTCCAGCCCCGCCCACATCCCGGGCTCCACCCACCTTCGGGGCCCCGCCCACCTTCCCGCCGGGCCTCCCGCTCCTTGCGCCTCTCCTCGGCCCGCCGCTCCCGCTCCTTCTGCTCCCGCTGCTCCTTCTGCTGCTCCCGCATCTTGCGTTCCCGTTCTCGCTTTCTCTCTAACTGCTCGAGGCGGTCCCTGGAACAGGAGCATGCCAAATCTTTTCTCACCCCCGAAAGCAGAAGCTTTCTTTTTGGCCCTCAGTGCTTTTTGCTCGCATTTATAAACTGCCTCTCTGGCAAGCCATTTCAGTATTCTTGCCTTGAGAACCCCATGAACAGTATGAATAGGCAGAAAGCTATAACAGTGAAAGATGCACTCCCTAGGTTGGTAGGTGCCCAATATGCTACTGGAGAAGAGTGGAGAAATACTTCCAGAAAGAATGAAGTGAAGGAGCCAAAGCGAAAACACCACCCAGTTGTGGATGTGACTGGTGATGGAGGTACACAGTCCGAGGCTGTAAAAAACAATATTGCATAGGAACCTGGAATGTTAGGTCCCTGAATTAAGGTAAATTAGAAGTGGTCAAACAGGAGATGGCAAGAGTGAACATCAGCATTTTAGGAATCAGTGAACTGAAATGGACAGGAATGGGAGAATTTAATTCAGATGACCATTGTATCTACTACTGTGGGCAAGAATCCCTTAGAAGAAATGGATGTCCATCACCAACTCCTGTAGCTGGCTCAAACTCATGTCCGCGGAGTCAGTGATGCCATCCAACCATCTCATCCTCTGTTGTCCCCTTCTCCTGCTGCCTTCAATCTTTCCCAGTATCAGGGTCTTTTCCAACCTGTCGGCTCCTCAGGTGGCCAAAGGATTGGAACTTCAGCTTCAGCATCAGTCCTTCCAATGAATATTCAGGACTGATTTCCTTTAGGATGGACTGGTTTGCTCTCCTTGCAGTCCAAGGGACTCTCGAGTCTTCTCCAATACCACAATTCAAATGCATCAATTCTTCAGTGCTCAGCTTTCTTTATGGTCCAACTCTCACATCCATACATGACTATCGGAAAAACCATAGCTTTGACTAGACGAAACTTTGTTGGCAAAGTAATGTCTCTGCTTTTTAATATGCTATCTAGGTTGGTTAAAGCTTTTCTTCCAAGGAGCAAGTGTCTTTTAATTTCATGGCTGCGGTCACCATCTGCAGTGATTTGGGAGCCCAAGAAAATTAAGTCTGTCACTGGTTCTATTGTCTCCCCATCTATTTGCCATGAAGTGATGGGACTGGATGCCATGATCTTTGTTTTTTGACTGTTGAATTTTAAGCCAGCTTTTTCACTCTGCTCTTTCACTTTCATCAAGAGGCTCTTTAGTTCCTTTTCGTTTTCCGCCGTAAGGGTGGTATCATCTGCATATCCGAGGTTATTGATATTTCTCCCAGCAATCTTGATGCCAGCTTGTGGCATCAAGCCCAGCATTTTACATGATGTACTCTGCATATAAGTTAAATACAGTATGTGGGTGCAATCTCAAAAATGACAGAATGATCTCTCTTCGTTTCCAAGGCAAACCATTCTATAACACAGTAATCCAGGTCTATTCCCCAACCAGTAATGCTGAAGAAGCTGAAGTTGAATGGTTCTATGATGACCTACAAGACCTTTTAGAACTAACACCAAAAAAAAATGTCCTTTTCATCATAGGGGGCTGGAATGCAAAAGTAGGAAGTCAAGAGATACCTGGAGTAAGAGGCAAGTTTGGCCTTAAGAGTACAGAATGAAGCAGGGCAAAGGCTAACAGAGTTTTGCCAAGAGAAGGCACTGATCATAGCAAACACCCTCTTGCAACATAAGAGACTACTCTACACATGGACATCATCAGATGATCAACACTGAAATCAGACTGATTATATTCTTTGCAGCCAGAGATGAAGAAGCTTTATACAGTCAGCAAAAGCAAGACTTGGAGCTGACTGTGGCTCAGATCATAAACTCCTTATTGCCAAATTCAGACTTAAATGCAGGAAAGTAGGGAAAACCACTAGGCCATTCAGGTATGACCTAAATCAAATCCATTACAATTATACAGTGGAAGTGACAAATAGATTCAAGGGATTAGATCTGATAGACAAGAGTGCCGTAAAATCTATGGATGGAGGCTCGTGCATTCTACAGGAGGCATGGATCAAGACCATCCCCAAGAAAAAGAAATGCAAAAAGGCAAAATGGTTGTCTGAGGAGGCCTTACAAATAGCTGTGAAAAGAAGAGAAGCGAAAGGCAAAGGAGAAAAGGGAAGATATACCCATCTAAATGCAGAGTTCCAAAGAATAGCAAGGAGAGATAAGAAAGCTTTCCTCAGTGATCAATGCAAAGAAATAGACAAAAACTGAATGGGAAAGACTAGAGATCTCTTCAAGAAAATTAGAGATACCAAGAGAACATTTCATGCAAAGACAGGCACAATAAAAGACAGAAACGGCATGGACCTAACAGAAGCAGAAGATATTAAGAAGTGGCAGTAATACACAGAACTATACAAAAAAGATCTTAATGACCTTGATAACCACGATGGTGTGAGCACTCACCAAAATCAGATATCCTTGAGTCCAAAGTCAAGTGGGCCTTAGGAAGCATCACTACACACAAAACTAGTGGAAGTGATGGAATTCCAGTGGAGCTATTTCAAGTCCTGAAAGATGTCAAAGTGCTGCACTCAATATGCCAGCAAATTTGCAAAACTCAGCAGTGGCCACAGGAATGGAAAAGGTCAGTTTTCATTCCAATCAAAGAAAGGCAATGCCAAAGAATGTTCAAACTACCACACAATTGTACTCATTTCACATGCTAGGAAAGTAACGCTCAAAATGCTCCAATCGAGGCTTCCATAGTACATGAACCAAGAACTTCCAGATGTTCAAGCTGGATTTAGAAAAGGCAGAGGAAGGAGAGATTAACTTGCCAACAACGTCCATTGGATCATCCAAAAAGCAAGAGAGTTCCAGAAAAACATCTACTATTGCTTTATTGAGTACACCAAAGCCTTTGACTATGTGGATCACAACAAACTGTGGAAAATTCTTCAAGAGATGGAAATACCAGACCACCTTACCTGCCTCCTGAGAAATCTGTATGCAGGTCAAGAAGCAACAGTGAGAACCAGACATGAAACAACGGACTGGTTCCAAATTGGGAAAGGAGTAAGACAAGGCTGTATAATGTCACCCTGCTTATTTAATTTATATGCAGAATACATCATGTGAAGTGCTGTGCTGGATGACACACAAGCTGAAATCAAGACTGCCAGTAGAAATATCAATAACCTCAGATATGCAGATGACACCACCCTTATGGCAGAAAGCAAAGAATTAAAGAGCCTCTCGTGAAAGTGAAAGAAGAGAGTGAAAAAGCTGGCTTAAAATTCAACAGTCAAGAACTAAGATCATGGCATCCGGTCCCATCACTTCATGGCAAATAGATGGGGAAAATGTGGAAACAGCGAGACTTTATTTTTCTGGGCTCCAAAATCACTGCAGATGGTGACTGCAGCCATGAAATTAAAAGACGCTTGCTCCTTGGAAGAAAAGCTATAACCAACCTAGACAGCATATTAAAAAGCAGAGACATTACTTTGCCAACAAAGTTTCGTCTAGTCAAAGCTATGGTTTTTCCAGTAGTCATGTGTGGATGTGAGAGTTAGAAAGCTCTCATAAAGAAAGCTGAGCACTGAAGAATTGATGCATTTGAATTGTGATATTGGAGAAGACTCTTGAGAGTCCCTTAGACTGCAAGGAGATCAAACCAATCAATCCTAACGGAAATCAGTCCTGTATATTCATTGGAAGGACTGATGCTGAAGCTGAAACTCCAATACTGTGGACACCTGATGCAACGAAATGATTCTTTGGAAAAAAGACCTTGATGCTGGGAAAGATTGAAGGCAGCAGGAAAAAGGGACAACAGAGGATGAGATGGTTGGATGGCATCACCGACTCAATGGACATGAGTCTGAGCAAGCTCTGGGAGTTGGTGATGGACAGGGAAGTCTGGCATTTTGCAATCTGTGGGGTGCATAGTCCAACACGACTGAGCAACTGAACTGAACTGGGTTTTTCAGCCCACCAAGGGCTTTTATTTATTTTTTTAAAACAATATTTATTTTTTATTTATTTCTTTGACTGTGTTGGGTCTTAGTTGCAGCATGTGGGATCTACTTTCCTGACCAGGGATCAAACCCCGGGCCCCTGCATTGGGAGCATGGAGCCTTAGCCACTGGACCACCAGGGAAGTCCCCCACCAAGGGCTTTTAAAAACCAGAACTCAAGTCCTGTTAACCCCATCCCTAACGATGGGGAGAGTTAGGGAAGTTCTGGCCCAAGGAGGTTAACTGCCTGGGGCTGAAGCCCCACTTAGTCCAGAACATTCTGCTCATCTGATGCTCTGAGACGCACCAAGGCTTTCCCCAGGTGCGCACAATTTTAATCCACTTCTACTAGGAGGCAAGTCTTCCTGAGCCTCCCATCTAAGGAAAGGAGGGGAGCCACAGCCCCCACAGGGCTCTGGCTCAGGTGCTTGCAGCCGAAACACTGCACTCCACGTGCAAGGGCAGCCGCAGCTCCAGTTCCCACACCGCCTCTGTTCTCATTCACTGCAAACCGCCGTCAGGGAGTCCCGGGGAACCAGGGGTAAGGGCCAGGCGCGTCCACTGGCGGGGCCTGGGTGCGATCCCTGGTCAGGGAACTGAGATCCCACAAGCTGTGTGTATTTTTTGGCCCCGAAAAATAAAAAGTCAAATATTTTGTATTTTTCCTTATCATTTCTTGTGAAGGCCATAGGTTTTTCAGAAATGGGTTGTTGGATTTCAAACACCTGAGGATACCCCGCCTGGTCCAGTTTCTTTCTGTTGCTATCTTTAATTGAACTCTTCTGTGATAAGAGAGCATATTTTGTTTGGCCTCAATTCTTTTGAGACTCCTTACACAGCTTGGAGTTTTGTGGAAACACACCCTAGAAGCTTTCAGATGATGTGTGTCCTACAGCTGCATTGCTGTGCCCACCTGTCATGACGTTTGGCTGGTAGCATCTTCCAAATTATCTACATCCTTGCTGATTTTCTCCAGCTTTACTACTGATGACTGGCATGGGACCCCAATGCTTCCACCCAGAGTCAATGGACTGGTACTCCCTTCAGTTGTGTTCAGGTTGGGGTCCAACGCCAGGTGCCAAAACATTTATCCTGGTCACATCTTCCTGCTCTGCATTTATGTCGAGGGTCTCTACCTTCAGTGTCTCTCATAACATCCATTTTGTCTGACGTCAGTGTAGCCACTCAGGCCCTTTTACCGTTGTTGTGTGCATGGGCCATCCTTTCCCATCATTTCATTTTCTGGCTGCCACATGGGGTGTGGGATCCTAGTTCCACGACCAGGGATCGAACCTGGACCCCTTGCATTGGAAGCATGGAATCCTACCCACTGGACTTTCAGCAAAGTCCTCCTCCTTTACTTTCAACCCACTTCAACTCTAAGATGTCCCTTTGACACAGTACACAGCTGGATCTTGCTTTTCTGTCTGCCAGGCTCTCCCATATTTGGTGCAGAGACCATCTCACACTGAATGTTAACTATGGATACAGCTGGTGCTGCCCCCTGTACCCCCACCTTCTTTTGTCTTTTTTGGTTTCTCTGTTTCTCCCAGTTGGGATGGGTTCTTTTTTGGCTGCACCATGAGGCGTACAGAATCTTAATTTCCCAACTGGGGATCAAAACCAGGCCCCCTGCGGCAGAAGAGGGAGTCCTAATCACTGGAAACCAGGCAGTTACCCGTTTGGGGTTTAAATGAGGATTTTTAGCAAACCATTTTAATTCCTCTATTTACTATTTTTTAGAAGTTGCTCTAGAGATTGCAGTGTGCATCTTATGAGATCAAGCTCCAGGAAATGCAGATCGTGTTCACATACAGCTCCCAATCCTATTTCCTCCTGCAGTTTATACACATTATGGCTACTTGACCACACAGTGTTTTAATCATTGTTTTATGCAATCCTGTGTCTCTTGTAGTAATTCAGACAAGATGGGAGAAGCATGTTTACAGGGGCTTTCGTCTTAACCTGCAATTCAGCCACGCCCAGGGCTGGCCTTATCTTCTGGTGTCATATCTGCTCAGCTTGAAGGTTGTCCTTAAGCATTTCCCGGAAGGCCCACGTTGCTGGCAGAGAGCCTCTGCTTACCTGCCCTTCACTTGTGAGGCAGGCTGTGATGGACACAGAATTCTGGGGTACCAGTATTCCTGCCCTTCCCCAATTTCTCATTGGTTTTCCCAGTGCCACTGTTACTTTGTACTTATCCTATTCAGGGTTCACTGAGCTTCTCTGACATGTAGATAAATACCTTTCATCAAATTTGGGACATTTTCAGCTGTTCCCCCTTCCTTCCAAGAATACCGCTGTGCACATGCTGGTCCCGCAGACACTGTCCCTTGGTTCTTGAGTCTCTCTCAGCCTTTCTTCAACCTTTTCCTCACTGTCATTAGAAGGCACGATGTCCATCTTCAAGTTCCATGCTTCCAGGTCTTCGCCAAGTCTGGAACACACTGTTTCTATGGTGTTTTTCTTCCTTAGAAAGGGTTAAACCTTGTTTCTTTGTCTCAGAGCTCTGTGTTGAACACTGGACATTCTAGACAATGTCCTGCAGCAACCATGCCTTCCAACCTTTCCTTCCAGTTGCTGCCACTGAGTGACTGTGAGGCTAACCCTGTCAGCTCGTGTTGCCTTGTATAGTGTGGCCACTGCTACACTGTTCCATGTGCTTCTCTTTATTTTCAAGCATGGCTTCCTTGGGGTTACTACTGTGTCTGCATAGCTGTGTGCCCACACCACACTGGACAGAGCATGGGGCCTGCAAACATAGACCATTCTCACACCTGCCTTCCCTGTCCTTGGTGGGGCCCCAGCTGCTGGGAATGTCCACACCTTTCACTCCGCTACTCCCCTCCTGTAGAGCAGCCCAGCTCCCAAGCTCTCCCTGGAAATGACCACAGGACACAGAGGTAGTCTAGGGTCACACCTAGGCCATGGAGGATAGACCTGGGTTAACAGACGCTCCTCTGGGACTCTGAGCCCACAGAGAGGCCCCTGGAGACAAAAGCACCAGAGGCTGGTGTCCTAACTCCTGGCCATTTCAGGGCCTTTGGGGTTTCTTTGTCTTTTTTGTTTGTTTGTTTGGAAGAACTCGAGTCTATTTCTGCTGTAACCCCTGGGAACCTAAGCAATATGCCTTGTCGGTCAGTCTTCCTGGACAAGGTCCCTAGAACAGAGCAGGTGCCTAGCACACACCCACCAACCAAGCAGGCGGTTTAGTCACTCACACCGAAGCCTCTCCTTGCTGATTGTGCTGCAGGTGGTACACGCAGGGATGAGCCGCCTCCAGGACGGCTCCACTGGGATGGGACAGTGGCCTAGCCCGCCTCGCTCCAGGCTCGTCCCTTACCAACCCCACACGGATGTCATCTCAGGGTGTGGACAGCCCCCCACCTCCTATTGGCTGCCACCCCGCCCTACTCTCCTTCCCCCGCTGCTGCAAGTCTGAACCAAACCTTCACTCCTCACCTCTCAGCTCCTCCTAGACCCCCAGCTCCCTCCAGCAGTATCCCTCCCTGAGGGACCACCTCAGAAGCTGAGGTGAGGATTCTGCCTTGAGTCAGGACCACACTCTCTCACCCGCTCAGCCGGGCTCCTGGGCACCTGAGCAGCCTCCGCCTGGAGGAAGCTGGTGCACAGGTTTTTGTTCCCCTCATCAACTTCTATCACCTCACACGTGCAGTCCCATGTGCAGGGAACCCTCACTTCCTCCGGGACAAGCCTCTGGGCTGCTTCCTGCCCAGTTCCTGTCCGTGTATGACCTGCCTGCCCACATCTCTGCTGTTGTCAGGGCACCTACCTCTCCCTGCGCGAGTGCTCCCGAGCTAGCTCCCTCCGCTTCTGCCGCTCCCACTCCCTCCGAGCCTTGTCCTGCTCCTCCCGGTGCCGCTTCCGGCGCTCGTGCTCCCGCTCCTTCTCTTTCACTCTGGCATGCTTCCCTATGGGCAAACAGCATGTGTCGTGAGAGGAGACTTAATCTCCAAAACTCAACAATACCCAGAGAAAAAAGGAAAAAAATATCTAATCAGTGACTTGGAGAGGGACTTCCCTGGTGGTGCAGTGGTTAAGAATATGCCTGCCAATGCAGGGGACAAGGGTTTGATTCCCAGTCCAGGAAGATCCCACATGCTGCAGAGCAGTTAAGCCCGTGTGCCTCAACTACTGAAGCCTGTGTGCCCTAGAGCCCGTGCTCTGCAACAAGAGAAGCCACTGCAATGAGAAACCTGCACTGCAACAAAAAGTAGCCCCTGCTTGCTGCAACTAGAGAAAGCCTGAGTAGCAATGAAGACCCAGTGCAGCCAAAAATAATTAAAAAAAAAAAACTTGGAGAAACAACCATGACTTTTGTTAAAAAAAAAAAAAAAAAAGATGAAGACATAAAACTACGCCGTACACCTGAAGTTAAGAAAAAAAACAAAAATAATGTGATTATCACTGAACAGAACTGTGGTCTCTATCTTCTCTTCTTAATTTTCTGTATTAAATAAGCTGTAATATTAGGTTACATCAGTCTCATAATTTTAAAAAAGTCATCACTTGTAAAGAACACAAGACAAAGATTAACTTCTTCTAGTTTCTGCATCACATTCTAAACCACATTAAGCCAACTGCATTTAACAAGATTTACATCAGGCCCAGGTTCATTTTCCCAACACCCCTAAGAAGCTCTGATAATGGTGTGACAGCAAACCCACTACTTGGACTTTATCAAGCATCTGTTTCTTAAAAGCAATTGAGCACTAAAGAGTGGCTTTCCCACGCTGAATTAAAACAATTTTATAGACAGACCAGCTTCCCCAGAACAATGAACTGAGGGGAAAACACACCAGAAGGAAAATGAAGTATCTATTCAGAATGATCTATAATAAATTTATACTTTTAGCTAAAATTTTATTCTCTTCTCTCTCATCTGTGCTCTGAAGAACGTAGCAGATCATGAAGTAGGAAGGAGACCATATCTGAACACAACACAAAATGAAACAAATGCTCTGTACCCCCTTCTGCTGAGTGACTTCGATGCCTACGTTTCTCTTTTCTCTTTTCGTCTTTCCTGTGATGTGCTTTTTCCTTCCGAGACATCTGCTGGGGTGGTTTGATGGCCAAAGAATCATCTTCCTCTCCTCTGCAATGAGACACCATGGCATTATGTCACCTGAGAGGGACGTAGGGAGCACCAGGGCAACAGAGAGTCTCCCCAACCCAGGGAAAGGAAGGGTTCAGAACATAGAGGAGAGCCTCAACCGTCAGCTCAAAGACTGTGCTCATTGTAACACTCAGGCTTCCCTGGTGGCTCAGCCACAAAGAACGCGCCTGCCAATGCAGGAGACGTGTGTTCCACCCCGGGGTAGGGAAGATCCCCTGGAGAAGGAAATGGCAATCCACTCCAGTATTCTTGCCGGGGAAATCCCAAGGACAGAGGAGCCTGGTGGGTTATAGTCCGCTGGGGTCACAAAAGAGCCAGACACGACTTAGTGACTTTAACAACAATGATTATGAAACTTAAGCCCAAACTGTATATTAAACACAGATTCTGATGGAAAGTACGGTGGATATCCGTGTGCTACATGGAACAAAAATGCTCTCTGAGGAAACTCTAGGGTGTGACAGACATGCAGTGTTAATTATCTTGATCGTGTACAACAACTTATCGAACTGCATACATTAAATCTGTGCAGTCTCTCACTTACAAAAGCTGTTAAAAAAGAAGGTCCCACAATTTTAGTCAAATTTAATGATCTCAAAAGGTCATTTCATATTCTCAACTGAGTATAAAACCAAAACCTTGGGAGAATGCACAGTCTATACCTTTTTGCCTTAATTTCTGGGTTATAGTGTTTTTGGTTGTTTGATGACGGACATTAAGGAAAAAAAACTGAGGAGAAGCCAAAAAATAGGAAGAAATGTCAGAGGTACAGCTTTGGCAGGACTGTTTCTGTTTCTCCTAGGCCTCACTCAAGTATCTTTCAGCAGCAACTCTGGTTTATTTGTAGATAATTTTAGACAGTACTTATAGAAATCATCACACACACAATTCCTTAAATGTACTATGTGAGTTGTGCTGACTTCACTGAAGAGCAATCACAAAGGAACACACACTCACACTTCTCCTAAGCAGAGTGGGGAGCTGGTACCTGACACCACATAAGGCTCATTTCCATGGAGGCCGTGACCTCCAGCTTACAAAATCACACTGAGAAGGGCCAGCTCACACACAGTCAGATGTGAGCGCACCTGCAGCTTGCGGGCTCTTGGGGGCCACACCCCACTCACCTGTCTTCCATGGAGTCCTCTCTTCTGTACGGCGAGTTCCTTATTGTTATCTCCATGCGGTGGTCCCTCAGCTCCCCCTCCTCAAGGGAATCCCGCTTGGAATCCCGGTCATCAGACTAAGAAGCAAGGAGAGAGTACTTTTCCTTACTGATAAGCCTATTTTTAATAAGACGCAAACCTTGCCAAAATCCCCAAACCAACTTTCATACACACTTTTTCATATGACCAATGTGATAAAATCTAAAAAACTTTCATTCAAATCCCATGACATCAGAATTACAAATAACTCTGTAAACCAGAACCTGAGAAATTAAAACCAGCATATATGTAAAGGGACATTAGACTCTATGCCAAGTATGTTAGTTGTTTATATGAGCCAAAACTGAGCCTTAAAGCATACTTCATACACCAAATAATTTGCAATATCTCATAAATATGTAAGAAAAGTCTGTTGCTAATTTTAAAGAAGAGGTATTTTTTTCAATGCTCCTCATTAAATCACTAAAGTTTTCCTATGTTATTTGGCAAATCAAGAAAGGTGTAAAACATTAATTTCAAGGCAACTTCCTACTATAGTAGAAATACTTGGAAATGCTATCATGAATATAATGATGAAATGAGAAAAATTAGTTCAACTGCACTAATGATTTTAGGTTCAAAATACTTCATTTTCCATGTAGCTGTGGTCATCTATATGCAGCTTTTTAGTAAGTTATCAACCTGTCTTCAAAGTAAACTGAGCATCTGAATGTTTTTGTTAATGTTTAGAATAGATTTTGGGCTCACCTGAGACATTTGGAAGTACAAAAGAACTTCACCGAAGAAGCGTTGTTCTAATGGAAAAATGAGGGCAAAGAAATTAAATCTCCTTTAAAATAAAAACACTTACTAAAAAACATGGCTTACATTTTTTAAGCGTTTTATCTCTGCTTTCTCCTCTTGTTCCTTCCGTCGTTTCTTTTCCTGAAGAATTTCATCTAAGGTTTTCACTTTCCAAGAGTCCTTTTCATCACCCATTTGAGTTAAAACACTGCAAAAAGACAAGAATTCAAACTGCATCAGGACACAGCAAGCTATGGTTTGATGCTATGCTGTTCCTGAACATTTTTGTCTCACCACTTTTGAGTGCTTCAGCAGAAATCTTTGTTAAGAAAGATGGGCTATGCCAGAAATAAACCCACACACCTACAGTCAATTATTCTTCGACAAAGGAGGCAAGAACATACCATGGGGAAAAGCCAATCTCTTCAGCGAGTGGTGCTGGTAAAGTTAGACAGATGAATATAAATCAATGAAATTCAAACACATCCTCACACCATACACAAAAATAAACTCAAAATGGCTTAAAGACTTAAACGTAAGACATGACACCCTAAAACTCCTGGAAGATGTCACAGGCAAAACAATATCTGACATAAATCATACCAATGTTTCCTTAGTAAGTCTCCAAGGCAATAGAAATAAAAGCAAAACTAAACAAATGGGATCTGATCAAACTTACAAGCTTTTGCACAGCAAAGAAAATGACAAACAAAACGAAAAGACAACCTATGGGCTGGGAGAAAATATCTGCAAACAATGAGACTGACAAGGGTTTAATTTCCAAAATATACAAACAGCTCACACAACTCAATAACAAAACCCAAAAAACTCAATCGAAAAATGGACTGAAGACCTGAATACAGACATTTCTCCAAAGAAGAAATACAAATGACCAACAGGCACATGCAGAGATGCTCAACATCACTAATTATCAGAGAAATGTAAATCAAAAATACAATGAGGTATCACCTCACACTAGTCAGGATGGCCATCATTACTGGTTTATTTATTCTGAAAATTGCTAAAGGCAAAGAGTCGACTCATTGGAAAAGACTGATGCTGGGCAAGATTGAAGGCAGGAGGAGAAAGGGACGACAGGGGATGAGATGGTTGGATGGCATCACTGACTCAATGGACATGAGTTTGAGCAAGCTCCGGGAGATCATGAAGGACAGGGAAGCCTGGTGTGTCTGTCCATAGGATCGAAAAGAGGAACACATGACTGACTGAATGATAACAAATAACAAATGCTGGAGAGGGTGTGGAGAAAATGGAACCCTCCAACACTGTTGGTGGGAATGTAAATTTGTGCAGCCACTATGGAGAACAGAATGGAAGCTCCTCAAAAAACTAAAAAAAAAAAAACTAAAATAAAAAACAAAACTAAAAACAGAGCTACCCTATGACCCAGCAATCCCGCTCCTGAGCATATATCCAGACAAAACCATAATTAAGAAAGTTACACACACACCTTCTATGTTCACAGCAGCACTGTTCACAATAGCCAAGACATGGAAAAAAATCTAAATGTGTGCTGACAGATGATTGGATAAAAATGTGGCATATATACCTATATATGCGTTACACACACACACACACACACACACACACACACACACAGAGGAATACCACTTAGCCATTAAAAAAAAATGAAATGCCATTTGCAGCAACATAGATGGACCTAGAGATTATCATACTAAGTCAGAAATAGAGAGACTAATACTTTATGATATCACTTATACGTGGACTCGAACATATGACATAAGTGAATTTATCTATGAAACAGGCTCACAGACATATACAACAGACTGGGGGTTACCAAGGGGAAGAGATGGAAATGAGATGGAGTGGGACTTTGGGATTAGCAGATGCAAACTAGTATATATACGGTGGATAAACAGCCAAATCCAACTGTACAGCACAGAGAACTATTTTCAATTTCTTGTGATAAATCATAATGGAAAAGAATATGAAAACGTGTGTGTGTGTATATATATATATGTGTGTAACTGAATCACTGCTGTACAGCAGAAACATTCACAACATCGTAAATCAACTATAATTTTTAACAACTGAAAATACAGGGGGTAAAAGAGGTTTCAAAAAAAAGAGTGATGGGTCGCGGAAAGCGACTGCTTGTACTCCAACCTCTTCTGTCACTCCTGTACGGTCTAGGGCAAGTTACCTCACCTCAGTTTACCATTCTGTAAACGGTAAGAAAACCACCTATATGACGGTATCACAGAGGGTTAAGTGAGACCTCCCAGGTAAAGCTCGTAGTTAGGTATCTGGCACTCACCAAGCACTGTTCTCGCCGTCAGGAGGATTTATTTGAAAGACCACCTGGGCCGAGTGGGCCACTGGCCCATATGACGGCAGCAGCCCCATCACAAGATTAGGAGAGGTCTGGGAGTGAAGGACTCGAAGGGTGCGCTCGCAAACCAGGAAGCGGTTCCCGGTTTTGGAGTTTCAGTTGTGCTAATCCGGGGTTCGGCCGGGCTGGAGTTAGCTCGGGGAACGCCTGGGCCCGCCGCCTCCACGATTCTGAGTTCCGCGTAGGGCGAGATGGACCAGGGAGGCGAGGAGTGTAGCCCAACCTGGTTCACGCGCCCGAGGCCCGCCGGGACCGGAGAGATCGAGTAAGCTAGCTGGTCGCGCCATGCCCCCTGCTCGGCCCGTCCCGCCTCCACTTACCCCTGCGCCGCCGCCGCCGCCGCCGGTCCCGGAGCCTGAGAAGAAACAGCGCCCGGCGCGCGACAGGAATGTCGTCACTTCCTGCGTCGGCGCCGGGCTGATGACGAGCTAAGACGCGTCCCCGCCGCCAACTCCCGACCTGAACAGAGTTCCGGGAGTGCGCTGCGCGCCACTTCCGGCTTTGGCGCAGGCTGGTGACGACTTTAGGGGCTGATGATCGGAGCCGGCAGGTATCTGGGCCAGCCTGGTTGGGTGGTTGTGACTGCGTCCTCTCTCCCCACTCCCGTGACCCCGGGGCAAGACCCTGAATCTTCCTAAGAGAAGACGAATCTTGCTTACGGAGCGGGCCGGGAGAGCGGTTACCGCAGAATTTTAAGCTGTGCGAAGACCAGGGATGACTCAAAGTTAGTGCTTACTCAGGCTCGCCTGCGAAGGTTTTTAAAGACGTTGAATCCTGAGGTTCGGCCTCAAAGCTGCTCAGGTTCAAGCAAATTATTCCTCGAACCTTTGTGGTCACAGAAAAATGGTAATGCGACATCGTGAATATCAGGAAGAGAACGGTAAACAAGTATCATTCACTTGCAGTGTGTGCGCTCAGTCGTGTCCGACTCTGTGCGACCCCATGGGCTGTAGCTCACCAGGCGCCTCTGTTCATGGAATTTTCCAGGCAAGAATACTGGAGTGAGTTGCCATTTCCTCCTTCCGGGGATCTTCCCAACCCAGTGACTGAACCTTCCTCTCTTGCATCTCCTGCTTTGGGAAGCGAATTCTTTACCACTTAACGCCACCTCCAGTTTACTACCTGGTCAGAAATGGAAAATGTAGAAGAATTCTGACAAGAAATTAGGGCCCAAAGAGGGTGTGTGGAAGTGAGATTCTTTCTCTTCCCAGAAAGAATTGTTTTTTCTGTGCCCAAGCTCTTGTTTTGCTTCCTGAGTTTTTGGTGACAGGAAAAGCCTTCAAAAAACAGATGAAGGCATTAAGAACCCACCCATGTTCATTTCAGTAGCCCAAACACTTGAGACTTACACAGAGGAGAAAACAAAGTACACACTGAACATTTATTTTACTTTTGTAGAACAAGAGTCCTAGGTAGTTGCTACCATGGTAGCTTAATTTGGACAAAGTAACCAGTAGGCATCCACAGGATTAATTATACAGCATTGATGTATAGCAGAATACACAGTGACTCACTAAATTACGTAACCACCATTTTTCTAGGAAAAATTGATCTAATTGCATAAATACTGGAATAGGTGAAATAAAAAACACTAAAATTTTGAATAATGTACTTTTAGTTCTCCACAGTGTTTTTTTGTTTTTTGTGTTTTTTTTTGGTGTAAAGCAAGTATAATTTGGTTCTGATATAAATTTATTCATATAATTTTCAAGTTTTTCAGTATGGGAAAGTCACCCTCACTGTGACCCTCTGCAGTGATGGGTCCACAATACTCCCTGGGTGGGTTCAGACTCAACTCACACATTTACAGTCTAGAAATGGCACATCAACTGAATGCCAGTTTCCCTCAAGTGAAAAGCAAGAAAAAAAAAGACTCTGCCAATTAGAACAGTTTCCAAGTCAGTCTGGACATCTAGGCAAGGATGCAATGGCAGCATCCAAGCCCTCTGGAGAAGAGGAGGAAATACTAGAGAGAGAGAAAACTGGAAGGTTTTATACCCAGAGCATCAGGGTGAGCAAGCCAAGTGATGGTCGGCACAACCACCTGGTTGCTCTTTGCTCTTCAGGAGAGAGAAACAGGCCGACTCATCAGGGAAGTAGGAACCATCTTATTATAAGCTAGGAAAATGAAGAGGTCCCAACCAGGGCATGAACGTATTCTGGAAAAGAACAGAGCCCTTACTACAACACTGGTCACAGGCAAACAGAAGACGGTTTCTACCTGTAATAGCATCCTTGTTTAATTTTTCCAACCTAGGTAAATAGTGAAAACACTTCCAGGCCTCAGGAAGCACATCCCCTGGACAGATGTAGAAAGTCATGTTGTGTTTCTGTGGTCTCTGCTGATCTGTCTATAAATGACCATCCACAGGATAGTCAGTGCCACACGGGAGGCAAAGTCCCTCAGTTTGGGGCAAGTATTTCAAGGGCCTGCGGCTAGCTCGGTTCCATGTGGCTTACTCTTCGTGCAGCACTTTTTTTATTGTGCAATTTACAAATTAAAGACACATTTTGGATTATGCAAGAGTATTCTCAGCTTTCCAAGGTGATGATGTTAATGCTAATATGCAGGAAGTTATGACTATTAGAATTCTTTTTTTTAAAAAAAAAGCCTTTCATGCCACTCAACAGTGGAAATTTCCTTGAAAGCCAGAGATCTTTAAGTATTGATGCAAGCAAGCAGATGACCAGAGTTGGAAGCCTGGTTCATGAGTTTGTTTACAAAGACATGGACAACGACCATGGACCCAGAGGAAATGGACCTAGTATTGGCGTTAGTACAAGCTGGCCTGCGACGGTTCAGTGAAAGGAACATACTAGAAAACTACTAGGCAAAGTTAATTAAAAACATGTCTGTACAGTTATTAAGCAAACGCCCACGCAGGCTGTGGGGTTTGACTCTCCTCCCAGAAATGCCCACCATATCGATGACTTGGGGCAGAGTCAATGGACGGAATGTGGCCATAGCATGTGTCCCATGGGCGCCAGGCCCCGGATTCCCTGCCGGGGATAAGGGGATAGCCCAAAAGCAGCTTTGCTAGAAACTGCCTCATTTACTAATAATTTAGGAAAATCTTTCTGGTCCCCAGATCTGGAAAATCACAACAGGCCCCTAACAACACTCAGACACAAGCAGCTGGCACCTGATCACTCTCGGATGACAGTCTGCACCTGGCGACACACACGCTCCCCTTCTTCATGTCTCGCCTGCAGCTGCAGGTGTTGTGGCCCCAGTCTGAGGTCAGAGGCCAGAGCCCCCCGGAAGTGGTGCTTTCCCTCTAGTCCTCACAGAGCAGTGTGCCGCCCCAACCACTGCCCCAGTCCTCTTTAGCTTTGTTTAGGGGTAAAGAGAAAAAGAGGAAAGGGGGAAAACCTGGGAAAGACACCAGCTACCCCTGCACAGGGAAGCTGCATGTGACCTGCTGACCTCTGAGCAAGGAGGTCAGCTTCATAAAAGGTTGTAGTTAAAAGGCCCCATTTTTAATCCCTCGTCACGACAGACTTAATGAGACGCACTTATTGCTCTTTGTTTCCAAGAGACTTGCTCTCCAGGAAGGGCTGGTTTGTATTTTCCAGTTGAGAAGCCAACCAGAAAACCAGAGAAGCAATTAAGGCGCTGGGGCCTGGACAGCAGGGACGGTTCCCAAGACTCATGGACCATTTGTGCCCTCGGGTCGCTCCGTCCCGCAGGCCGGCTAGAGATGGGCAGGTGGCCAGCCCACGCCCCTGAGTTGGGCTGTGCCTGACAAGTCCCAGAGCTTGAGTCTGGTAGGTGGGAGAGGGGCTACACCCTGACCAGAAGTTCCAACAGGATTTGGGGCGAGGAGTAAAGACAGAGGTGGAGCCTCAAACACCTATCTGTCTGTCTGCCTGCCCTGGGGGAGGAGGGCCGGGCTGGGCCATGGGTCTGACTCTGGTTTACCCGGCATACTCCATGCATTCCAGAAGCCATCTGTGCCTCTGTTTCCTTTTAAAACCTACACTGTCATTTAAAATGCAGCATAACAAAAGTGTAAACACTCCACATTCGTCCTGCTTATCATTCACGAGGGGGAAATCAGTAACACCCTTGTCAATGAGACCAGGAGGCTCCAGACTGGCTGGGTGGAAACAGGAGCTCCCTGAGCCCCTTAAAAGAGCCTGCCTGTAACCTACAAGTATGGGAACAGAAGGGACACAGGCCCGCCCTGCCTTGTGGCAATTTACCTGCAGCTTTCAGGCCGGAAACCACATCTGGGTCTCGGAGGGGCAACCTGGCTGCCCACAAGGGACAGGACCCTCTAGAGGTGGGAGGCTCAGCATAGATGTGGGGAGGGGCAGCCTGCCTTCCCTAAGTGGTACTGATGTGACAGCTCTGCTTTGGGTAGAGGAGATGGACGCCCTGCCCTCAGGAGCAGGAAACCCCAGGTTCTCACCCCACCCGTACTGTGCCACTCTCTGCCCACTGCAGTGGCTTCTGTGCCCTGGCCCTGGGGGCCTCAGCCTGGCCGAGCCCAGCAGAGCGCCCAGTGGCCAAGGAGCAGGGTGGACTCCAGCAACCGCTGATGGCTGGCATGCAGGAGCCAGTTCCCCACACTGGCTCCAAATAAGGGGGTGCCTGCTGGCACCTGGACACGGCTCCAGCTTCACAGCTGTCCCAAGTGGTCATCACTCACAGAGGAGTCAGGGCCTGGCCTGGCTGCTGGGGCACGCAGAGGCTGCCGGGAGGAGGTTGTCAGGGCGCTCGGCCATGGCTCAGTGGCAGCTGTGTTCTCCAGCCCAATTCAAGTTCCTGCCAGTTCTGACTCACAGCCCCAGAAAAAAGCAGAAAAAGCTGCCCACCTTGCCTCCCACAATGACTATGACCCGTGGAGCCAGGTGGTCCCACACCCGCTGTCCACGGGGAGGGAGAGGCAACGGGGGTCCCCTGTCAGTGAAGAAGCGGTGGTGTGGTGCCCCCATGGCTTCAGGGCTCAGTGGTGTGGCCGGGGGTCCTGGGGGAGCAGCGGCTCGGAGCTGCCATCCGGGGGCTGGGTGGTGGCCGAGGCCAGGCTCTGCATGGCCTCGCGCTGCTGTTGCTTGGCCTTATTGTAGAGCAGGACGCCAGCTGTGACCAGCACAGTGCCCACAGCCGACAGGCTGGTGACTTTGTTACCGAAAACGATGACGCTGAGCCAGATGGACAGGGCGTGCTTTACGGTGCTGGCAACGCTGCAGGAGAGCAGGGAGGTCAGCGGGGCCAGGGGCGCCTCCGCCAACCCCCCTTTGTGTAGGGTCCTACCTACTAAAACAGAAATCAGAGAAGAGGGACCGCAGAGCTGGGTGCCATCTTCAGGCTCAGCCTTGTGCCTTACTTTGTCCTTTCTTTGATGGAAATACTTCTAAGTGAACTGTAGGCATTACAGCCTTTCACCCCAACACTGCAGCCTACTCTCCAGAGTGGGAAGTGTTCCCTTAGGAAAGCGGTCTGGGAGTGACACCATGCTGCTTGCTCACTGCTGGGACCTCGTGAGGATGCAATGACCACAAGGGTTTGTCTTCTGGGCTGCCATTTTGGATGATTTAAAGTTAACTTTTGTATTTTTCTGCCGTAAGCTATTTTCCTTAAAAAGAGCCAGTTTCCTGTCTTTATATGGACCATCACTAACTGAAAAGCAAAGTTTCAGGGATATTTGGAAATAATTCCTGCTGTCCTAAAGGAAACAGACCCATCAAACATACTGACAGTGTGAACGTCAGGGCACGTGTCACTCAGGCGGCCCCAACAGTGCTGAGGCCCCTCCCCCGGGATGTGGCAAGAGCGCTGCCAGGTCTGAGAGCAGCATGAGGCCCCTGAGGCCCTCAGTTCTGTGTTCAATCCCGCTCTCCCATGACTGTTCTGAAGTTAAAGGACAAAACGCCGCTAAAAGGTTTCTACAACAATATGACAGCCAAATCCAAGGACAATCACTGGGTGGGTTTTCAGGCTTGCTAGTGACCTGGGTTCCTTCCTTTCTGTTACCAAAATCCCTCTGCTGTCAAATCAGCACTAAGTCTGTCCAGTTAGGGAAGAAGCTCATGAGACCCAAGCTTGGGGCTGAGTTCCCAGCAGAGAGTCAGTGGCCATGTGGGGCTGCTGAGTGTGAGTTGATTAAAGTCAGAAAAACAGACTTCAACTCCTCAGCACTTGGCCAGTTCCAGGTGCTCAGGATCCACACATGGCCAGGGGCTCCCACCCTCCATCATCCCAGGAGATTCCCCAGACAGTGCTGTTCTGGGGAGAAGTACCTCACGACACTGCAAGGAACTCTCTTCTGTGCACAGATTCCTAGTGGGGATCCCCCTAAAAATCCATTTCACAGACGTTCCTATTCATGTTTCAAATGGCACCGATACAGAGTGGCCAAGTAATTACGACCCCTGGCCACAGCGATCACTACATTTGTGACCCACAATCACAGAGCCCTCTGATAAAAACGTCAGATGGCAAGCATTCCCCTCTGCATGTGACCCGGATGTACCTCATCTCCTGTCCTTACCTGAAGGTCACAGGGGAGATCCTCCCCATGAGCGCGTAGGCCGTGACGCTCTGCAGGTGGAACAGCACGCCATCCGCCAGCAGCAGCAGCACCACATCCTGGCTGTAGCGGAAGCTCCTCCCGCTCCTCCCAATCACCGGCAGGTCCTGCACCAGAGCCAGAGGGACGCCTGCTGCGCGGACCCCGGGGGAACTCCAGTGGCATCTGTGCCCCGGGGTCTGGGTCAAGGGAGTGACACCGCGGAGGGCTCTGGGGCTGCACATGGACGGCAATGATCAAATCTTTACACATGAAACACACATAGCCTCTAAGTATGGGACAAGATGCCCACCATCACTGACCATCAGGGAAGAACAAATCAAAACTACAACGAGGGGGCTTCCCTGGTGGTCCAGTGGCTTAGAGTTTGCCTACCAATGCATGGGACGTGGGCTCCGTCCCAGTCAGGGAATGAAGATCCCACATGCCACGTCGTGACCATGCCCATGTGCCACAGCTAAGCCTGCAGTCCAGGGCCTGTGCTCCGCAACCAGAGAAGCTACCACAATGAGATGCCCAAGTGTAGCAATGAAGACCCAGTGCAGCCAAAACAAACAAATAAAAAGAAAGCCTCAGGGGAAAAAAAGTATAATGAGGTACCAGCTCACACTCATCGGGATGGCTACCATCAAAAAAACAAAAACCAGAAAACAACAAGCACTGGTGAGGAAAGGGGAAGTTGGACCCAGAGCACTGCAGATAAGAATGCAAAATAGTGCAACTGCCGTGGGAAAACAGACTAGTCAACCCTCAAAAAATTACACACAGAACTGCCATGTGATCCAGGATTCCATTTGTGGTCTGTACCCTGAAGAGATGACAGCAGAGTCTTGAAAAAGTACTTACACACTCACATTCAGAGCAACATTACTTACAACAGCCTAAAAGTGGAAGCAACCCAAATGTCCATCATTGGAAGATTGGTAAACAAAATATGGTCTAGCCATACATCTATTCAGCCTTAAAACAGGGAAGAGGTCCTGACACCTGCTCCATTGTGGATGGCCCTTATAACACGAAGTTGAGTGAAATGAACTAGATGCTAGAGGACAAATCTTATGTGATTCCATTTCTATGAGGTCCCTGGAGGAGTCAGAGTCACAGAGACACAAGGAAGGAGGGTGGGAGCCAGGGGTGGGGGAGGGGGTAACAAAATTCAGAACCTCTCCCCCAGGTATGCCTCTTTGGCATAAGAATTGTTTTTGAGCTGAAGGCACTGAGAAAACAGCAGGTGCCAGAAGGGTGCTCTAATCTCCCTTTTCCTTCCCAGAAGCAGGAGACAAACCCCACATGGGAGCTGCCCCTTCCCCCCAAGGAGGAGAGGGGATTCAGGGGCCATGTCTTCATTCCCCTCATCCCCCTTCAGCTGCCCCAGTGTCTCAGTCACTTGCCCACAATCACCTCTTCATTCAACCTGACGTGGAAGCACTCACTGAGGTCTGCCACTTGTTTGGGGCTTCATTTGCTCTGGCATCACATGAAGCTCGTATTAAATGAACCTATGTGCTTATCTCCTGTTGATCTAAGTTAGTTTAACTCTCAGGCCCAGCTGGAACTCAGGGGGGGTGGGGTAAGTCTTGTCCCCTCCACCTGGTGGGGTGGGGTGGGGTGAGGAGTTAGCATTTAATGGGTCAGAGCTTCAGTTTGAGACGATGAAAAAATTGGGGTAATGGTTGCACAATGATGTGAATGCATACCTGACATACACTGAAAAATGGCTAGAATAGTAAATTTGATAGATATTTTATCATAATAAAATAAGTTTAGATGTGCATGTTCTTTTACTCAACCATTCCAATCCAAGAACACAACCCAGAGAAACATCCTCATCCACTAAAGACATGACACAAGGAGTTCCCTGTTATGTGCTGCATGTACAGAGCAGTGGCAGGGCCAGACCACCACATCCGGTGGGTCAGGGCAGAGCTTGGACTGGACAACCCAGCACCACTGTGTTGAGAAGACAGGTCCACACAGACTCACATCTGCACTCCTACGGGACTCATGACACACGTAAGCAGGTTTGTGGCCACGCAGACACACTGAGGGAGCAGCTCCACTAGGAGGGGGCCTGCGAGGGGCTGGGGACAGACCACTCTGTTTTACATGTTTCTGTCCTGTGACTTATTCTATGGTGGTCACAATGTTTTTAAGAGAAGAAATAAGAAACAACTGCAGGAGTTCCCTGTTGGCCTGGTGGTTGGGACTCAGCTCTTCCACTGCTGTGCCCAGGGTTCAATCCCTGGTTGGGGAACGAAGATCCTGCAAGCCATGAGGTGCAGCCAAAAAGCAACAACACAAGAGTGTGCCTAACACCCTCCTGCCAAAGTTTCCAGAACTGGGGCTGTAGCCTGGCCCTCACGGGCACCAGACCTGCTTGGGTTTGCATTGGTCAGGCCCCCTCAGGCGCATGGCAGCCACACAGTGCCAGGCTCACCCCCTTGAAGGTGACTGTGATGGTGGGACTCACCATGAAGAAGATCCAGGCTGGGACGAGCATAGCCACGGCCGCTGTGCTAGTGTAGAACTGTAGCTCCGCAGCCCTGCGGGACAGGGCAGGTGTCTGAACCTCCCACGCCCTGCAGCCTCACCCTGGCCTACCCTGCCCTGCCCCCAGCCTTGCCACCCCCTTCTCCCCTGCTACAGGGACAGTGACAGCATCCCTGGCAGAGGGCAACTGGAAACAGGTGGGTTTTTCTCCCCAGTTTCAACAAGGTTCTTTTAAAAGCACTGGGGAAATGGGAGGGTCAGGGCTGGGGCACAGGGAGCTCTGGGAGTGTTGGGGCTGGGGTCCAGGGCGCTCTGGTCTCTGTGGGGCAGTGACACTTACGAGAATCTATATTTGTCCCCACTGAGGAGTTTTTTGGAGAAAACGTTCTGCAAACTAGAAGAAGAGAAGAGATTATGTGAGCTCAGAGGCCACCTTATACAAAGTGCCTTGTCCTCTGGAAACGGGTACACATGGAGGTCCTTGAAGACAGCCCTGGGCATCCATGAGCCAGGCTGAGCTGCCCCTTTCACAGATGGGTAAGCTGAGGTCTCGGGGATGGAGGGCATGCCTGGGGTTACCCAGCTCTGCACAGAACCCCTCTTGGCACCCAGAGCTCCCACAAATCAGCTGTAGCCACAGGACAGACAATATGAGCACAGGAAGACCTAGGGAAACAGAGATAGAGCTCCTGGCTGGGAAAGCCAATGGTGGCTGAGAGGAGACAGGACAGTGTCCAGCTTCCAGACCACCAACACTGCCCCCAGCTCTGGCCAAGGGAACTTAAACCAAAGTGAGGCTGGGGGAGACGCTCACAGGCCCGCCCCCTCTAGGGCTGACACTGCGGGCCAGTGGGAAACATGGCGGGACTTGTGCGAGGATGGTCCCTGCAGGATAGCGGCCAGAAGGTCTGAAGCATCTGCAGGTGAGTGAGGAGGCCTCTGAGACCATGCTGTGCTGTAGTTAACAGGTAAGACACAAACTAGGACTGAGCTGGGCGATGTTTCTGGGAATTAGAGAGGCAGAGAAGGCTGAAGGAAATACAGCAGGTGTCAGATGGAATGAAAGGTGGTTTCTCATTTTACTCACGCACCACTCAGAAACCCTCTGGTCTCTCTAGAAGTACCAGCAATGACACAAGCTTAGACACAAGAGCCGCTGCGGCCTCTCTTCTCCCCTCAGAGACGGTGACGCGCAAGGAGCAGGCTGCGTGGAGCTGTCAGCCATCGGGCCTGATGCCCGCACTCCGGCAGTGGGACATGGGGCCCCACGTGCCCAGTTCCTACCCTACAGACTCACCAGTCCATGATGTTGGTGGACAAGGCAGCTGAGAACCCCAGGAAGTTGAAGCTCATCTCAGTGGCCGTGCACAGTGCCAGGCCACCCATGACCGGGATGAGGGAAAGGTTGACCAGTAGCCCTGCAGAGGGAGAGCACATGGCTGGGCTGCAGTGCCCCCCAGTGGACCCAGCTGCCCCCCAGGGGTGCTCTGCTTGCTCACTTCTCGCTGGAGGGGAAAAAATAGCACATGCCTGTGTCACCCACTCCGGCCAGGCACGGGCAGAGGACTCCACACTGGAGTCGCCAGCTCCAAGCCCCGCTTTCTGCACCCCACCCTATAGTCCCCAAGCTCTTCACTTGTGAAACAAAGGGGCTGAAGGGTAGTCTCCAAGGAAGGTCAGGGGAGGAAGGAGGCCCCATACCTCAGGGCATCCAGCCCTCCTGCCTTCATAACCAACAGTCTTGACAGGAGGGTAGAAAGTCCTTTTGGGACAACAGAAAATCTTGTCACTGGGTGCAAGGCCTTCTTCCCCCTACCCTCCATGCCTCTACTTTGATTTTGGACATGGCATTTCATTAATCTTGAAATTCAAAGCAGACGAAGGGACAAGCCTTACACACTTAGCAAAACAGAGCAGAAGTGCAGCCCTCAGACAATCTGGTAACCTCCTGAGACCGTGGCCACTACCCCGCCCAGGACAGTGCTGTCCACACAGCAAATCCATGGGTCTATGAGGCCTCGAGTGTCACCATGGAAGGAGGTGTCTGCTGGGCGCGGACCACATGCAGAGCCATGGCTGGAGGCCGCCAAGGAGGCAGATGCCTGCGCGGTGGGCGGTAGTGGGTTCAGGGCTCTGCTGGGGCTGTGCCCCTCGACAGACCCCATGAGGCTGCTCTGCTAGGGTGCCTTCAGGGGTCACCCCTCTGGGGACTCCACACCTTGGCCCCACAAGTCTGGGTATCTCAGTCATTCTCCCCAACAAATTGCATTTTATCAAGATTTCCTAATTGTTCCAGCAAAACACTGTCTTCTCCATGGCCCGATGTTCTTAAGGCCTTTGAAGTTCCCTCTGCGTGGTGAAGGCTGCAGTGTGGTCAGGCCGTTTCCTGCTGCGTGGGATTGCAGGACCTGCGGTCACACTTTGATTTGACTCTGCTTTACCATCACCTGCACATCGGCCTGGCTCCAGGGGCCGGTCTGCAAGATGCCCAGCTGTGCCCTCTCCCCACCACCTCCTCCCCAGGGTGCCGGGCACTGCCTTGTTTTACCTTCTGGTCATTTCCTAATTGAAGCCAACTCAACTCCCTTTCCGAGCAGCACTCCTACCCCCAGGGCAGACATATGTCACGTGATGAGTCCGCTCATCACAGGACCCCACCCCCTACAGGCTGGCAGGACAGTCAGGGACATGTGTGCAGCTGGACAGTGCCTGCCCCGGCCCAGCTTAGAGATCTGTGATTGCATCCCATCTGCTGAGCCTTGGGGGACCAAAGGGTGCAATGAGGGTCGGGCGTGGGGGGCTGCTCACCAGTGTGCTCCCCCAGGACCGTCCGTGACAGGATCACAGTGAAGATGGGAGCCGAGCTCTTCACAGTCTCAGCAAAGGACACGGCCACATTTTTCAGGCTGACTAGACCCAACACCACTGTAGCAAACCTAAGACAATCAAAAGCATCAAAAATCAGTGCATTCCCTCCCTCAGGAGTCAGCCTGGAGGGTCCGCCCCCACCCTGCTCCCCACTCCCAGGATCACCTGATGCTAATAGCCAGCTGGGGGAAGAGATTTCACAAAAACAAAAAACTCAGACACCCAACCTGAAATGTCAGTGGGCTTACCTCATCAGACCTACGAACAGCATGGTCATGATGAAATTGGGTGGGTAAGAAAGCCGAGTTTTGTGCTGATACAAACAGCAGGGAACAAATATTTTAACACAGCCAATAAGCGTGGTTGAGAGCATCTGCACAGCCCCTGGAGGAGACGAGGCCCGTGAGCAGAGGGGTTCCCCGAGGTTCTGTCCCCACCAGCCCGGGCAGGTACCTAGTGAGCAGAGGGGTTCCCCGGGGCTCCGTCCCCACCAGCCTGGGCGGGTACCTAGCATGCTGGGTTCCCCTTCCAGCAGGGACAGGATGTACTTGTTGAGAAACAGGGTGCAGAAGCTAAAGAAGAACCAGAGCGTGAGGTAGGTCAGGGCGCGGGCGCCCCACACGCCCAGGTCTGCCTCGATGACGGTAGTCTCCGTGACAGTGACCGTGAGCACCTGCTCCTCGGGGCTGCCATCACTCTGGCCGAATGCGATCTTCTCACTCCGGTGGCTGAACACAGGGGCCCAGGCCAGGAGCGGCCGTCCCCCAGGCTTCTCGCCAGGGCCCGGGTCCAGCTCCACCAGGGCTGGGGGCTTCGCGGACGCCGACATCTCAGGGGTGGCAGAGGGCTCGGGTCAGGGACCCAAGGACAGAAGTGGCAGCCATGGTGACACCGGGCAGGGCGAGGGCTGGAGCTGAAGGAAAGGATGGGACGAGGTTGTCCTGAGTGGCCAAGGTCCTGCCAGGTTCAATACAGTAACTTAGAGCACAAACTCGGAACTACGGTTGGCCACGCACCCAGGAGCCCCAAAGGAGCAGGAGCGGGCACCCTGCTGAGACCACGGCCTACACCAGCCTAGCCTCCCTTCCCTCCCCACACACCTGACCCTCCAGTAAGTTCCACCCAAACTTTTCTAAAGCACCTGGTGATCTGGCCTCCCGCTGCCCTCCTCCCTCGGCCTCTCCCTCAGCTCAGTGAGACCTGTGTCTTCACTGCCCCCTGCCCCCACCTCAGAAGCTGTTTCCAGTGCTCTGCATTTCTCTCCACCCACCAGGACCAGACAGAGCCCAGAAGGGGCTGCCCTGAGCTCTCTCCCACCCAGCTGGCTCTCCAGCGCACAGCACCCTCCCCCGCACTGATGTTTCATCCAGAGTTTTGAGCTGTCCTTGGTGGGAGGGCTGACCAAACCAGCCTGTTCCCCTTGACTTTCCATTCCTTCTTTGCATCATCTCTTTCATAGTCCAACAGTTCATCACCCAGGACCTGACATTACAGTCCTCATCCTTCAGTGGTCAGCCGCCTCCAGCTTGAGGGGGCAGTTTCTGAGCACACACCCTGGGAGGAGACTCCTCTTGGACCTGAGGGCCTGCCTGCTGGCGGGCAGGGGGCTGCCTCTGTCTTGCAGCCAGGAAAGCACGCTGCTTCCTCCACAGACTCAGACCTCTTGGCTTCTCCAGAGAGGCCTCGCTCAGCCCTGAGACCACATGCAGTCAGACCCAGCCTCTCACGTGTGCTGGTGGGTGGGTGCTTCAAGTTTTGGCTTTGTCCCCCGCTGTGCCACACAACTGTGGGATATTAATTCCCCAAGCAGGGATTAAACTCGAGCCCCAGCAATGAGAGCACAGAGTCCTAACCACTGGACCTCCAGGAAATTCCCAGTTTGGGCTACAAGCAGTGTCCCAGTGACGACCACCAGCCCAGGAGGCCTGGCTGCTCCTCCCCAGTGACGCCAAACACGAGGTCCCAGCCCCCTGGCCATCCCCTCCCCCAAGCAGCCAAGCCGGCCGACGATGTCCTGATCCCTCAGATGCTGGCGTTTGGGGGATGCCCATCGTGTTTTCACCTAACTGCCAGGTTTATGTAGAAGAGGCATCAGGTATTTAGCTTGCTGTGCCAGCCACCAAAAGGGCTGGCTCCTCTACCATTACCACCCCAGGCCCAGTTCTGCTCAGGCTCGTGTGAGCCAGATGGACTCTTGACCTCCGACTCACCCAGGGCAGGGCTCCTGGGTAAGCTGCCCCCGGCTCCCAGTGTCCAACCAGTGTCCTCAGTCACTCCACAAGCTCAGCAATGCTTGGTCTCGCCGGGCACCCAAGCCTCCACGTGCACACCAACCCTGGGGACACCACAGCCGTCCCGATGCAGCCCAGACCAGGACAGATGCACCCAGCCCTCCTGTGGGCTCCACTTCCCCACAAGACGCACAAGGCTTTCGACCCCTCTGGCACTGCCGGGGTCAGATCTCCACTAACACCCCACCCTCCCTTCTCTTCCTGGCCTGCGCCCCGTTCCCTCTGGACAATACCATGCTGGGAGCTGCACCTCCACAGGCAGCCCTGGGCTTCTGGTCACCCTTCAGTGCCCTGGCACCTGAGCCAAGGAGGAGATGGCAGGGGCCAAGTACCCATCGAAAAGCGGGAGGTGCTGCTCTAAAAGTCACCAGAAAAGGGTCCCCTGGGAACAAAGACCAGGGCAGGAGAGACAGAAACCTCACCCAGGGCATCAGGCTCCCAGGGAGCTCGACTCAGGCGGGCCTGGACGTGGGCGCTCCAAGGACCCCCAGCAGCACACAAGGAGCGCAAGGGGGCAGGCAGCAGACAGCAGGGACCACACTGACCAGGATCCTGCCTCTGGACACAGCCTGGAGGCGCTGAAGTGGCCCAGCCGGGGCCCAGCACCAGAGGGAGGGGTCGGGTGCCCTAGAGAACCAATTACAACTCAGTCTGAGGACATTCCTGAGTGAGGATCAAAGATCAGCCAGTGGGGGAGGAGCCACCTCCCGGAAACTCAAGGAGAGACAGACGTAAACTCAAGGAGGGACAGAAGGCAGGACGCAGTCCTGCAGACAGACAAGAAATTATCAGGAACAAATCAGTGGGATGAAAAAACGAAAAGCCTAGAGAGGAAACGTCCATGACCCCACAACCCATCAACCCCATGGCGGCCTCAGACTATCTCTCAGCAGGGTGTTAACCAGTGACCAGAGGCCATCACAACTTTACTCCCCAGAGAAACGAGCGGTTGCCCCGCCATGGAGCCACCAAAGGGTAACCCCCAGGGATGAGACAGACACCATGCGTCCTGATCCACCATGCTGAACCTGGTGCCGCTGCAGTTTCCCTGCCATGAGCGTAACTCTGACGGTGAGAGAGTTAGGGTCTTGAAAGAAAGCCGAGCAGAGGAGGCTGGACGGCAGAGGCCCAAGTGCCAGGCTAGGCTGCCGATCCACGCAGCAACCACGCCCCGGATCCCGCCAATGCCAGCACTTTCTAAATACTTATGACCTTGGGAACCAGGTCCATGCTCCACGTGCTTAAACAACAAAAATGCCCACATCAATAACATGTCTAGAAACAAAATCTCTAATGCGCGATACAGATAGAAATACCTAAATCAAAGCACAACTCAGAGGAATAACTTCAGCCCACTGAGGAGCGAAGGGAAGGAAGTGACTGGGGAGCCTGTGCATGGGCGCTGGGGTCAAGTGCAGGTTCCAGACGAGACCTGGGCGAGTCTGGGGGGCAGCACTTAAGGAGAAGCAGACAAGGGAGTGGGCTGCACGAAAGTGGGGGGGCACAGTGCGCCTGCTTCCACATCCACTCGCGACTCTGCCCACGCGGAGGCCTGGAACAGGGACACCCCCGCAGCAGGGGCGGTGCTGGATTCCAAACCTCTGCTCTGCTGAACTGTCTCCTCGCAGAGATGGCTGAGATCAGGGCTGGGGCGACAGCTGGGCCGGGAGGAGGGTGGGCTCCTGGATGGCATGAGGCCCACGTGAGGGGTGCCTGCCAGTGAAATCCAGGCGGACTGAGAGAAAGTAAATAACAGCAAAGGGCCAGCACGCAAAGGGTCAGCACACAGACGACCACCAGGATCAACAAATGGGAAAAGCTGTTCCTTCAGGTACAGGGTCACATGACTGACATGACTAGATGTGCCACCAGGCCCCTGCTGCAGCCCCTGGTGAGACCCACCAGCAGAGGCTGGAAGCTGGTGAAAGTTCAGCAGTGACAGGATGTTCAGTCTTAGTTACATCCTTACAAGGTACTGGGCAACTACGTAAAGCATGACGGAGGCACAAAAGGGAGAAGGAAAAGAGACTCTCCTGGAGAAAGGGGGCTGCCCCCAGACACTTGGATGGGGCCACGTGCTGCACTGGTGCAGAGACATGTAAACAAGCTGGGATGCAGGGCCCAGGGTCTGTGCACAGGTAGGACCTGGACCCAAGACAGAGCGGGGCTGTGGCTTCTGGGAAAAGGTGGCCTCGACTCACTGACACCAGGATGGCTGTCATCCACACCAGTAAAGAGAGACTGGATCCCGGTCTCACAGCTCCAGACACACGCTACCAATTCACAACATCCACAGGGCACTTCCCAGGAACCAGGCACGGTCTGACCCAGCAGGGCACACATAATGACTCCATGGCTCTTCCCAACAATCCTGGGGAGGCATGCTGTCACCATGTGAGACACAGCTTCTGGCCAGAGTTGAACCTGGGAGGCTGGGCTGTGGAATGCAACCGTGTGAAACCTCACACTTAGAAGAAAACACAGGGAGTATCTTCCTGATCCTGGGGTAAGAAGAGAGTACCGTTTTTTTGGCTGTGCTGCACAGCCTGTGGCACCTTAGTTCCCTCAACAGGGGCTGAATGCAGGCCCAGCAGTGAAAATGCCAAATCCTACATTGGACCACAGGGAATTCCCAGAAAAGAGCATCTTAAACCAGTCCCCCAAAGCATTACCCACAAATATAACAAATCAGATGAGGCTGCTAAAGGAAGAGCTCCTGTGCTTTCACAGTGCATCACAATGTAACGTCAACACACTAAACATGCTAAATGACAAGTGACACCTGGAGGGGTCATGACAACACGACAGGAAGAGAGGATGGATCCCTACAATCAACAGGAAACGTGGGTAACACACCAGGAGGGAGAAGATGTCCACACGCCCAATGAGTACGAGAGGAGCCGTCAGCTCTGCACCTCTGGACAACGCACATCCAGCTGGAGGCTCAGAGCACTCGTGACCCCACAGATTCTGTGGTCCAGACGGTCGACCAGCATGATGGCGGAAGGGGCTGGGGTCTCACCTCCAAGCCCACACATGCAGCTCCAGCAGCTATGAGGGGAAGACCCTCCACAGGGCTGCGTGCACAGGCTCCAGGCTGTGGGCTGGCGGCTGAGAGCCAGCGCCCATGGAGGCCGAGTCTTCTTGGAACCTTGGCCCCTTAGCATTTGCTGGACAGCGCTCATGAGCCCACCCTCAAGGAAGGGGGCTACAGAGGGTGAGAACGCCAGGAGGCAGGGTCACAGGTATTACCTTGGAGGTCGCTGACCAAAGGTGCTGACCTCATCCATGGTCAGGGAGATGGACACGCCACCCACCCCTACTGCCAAAAGCCATCAGGTCTGACAACACCCAGAGCTGCTGGGAGGTGCGGATCCAGAGGCTTGAACACGGCTACAGTGAGGGCTGGTAAAGGAACCTGGGAGAGGACTGGGCACCACGCTGAGAGAGACACACCAGCACACCCTACAAACCAGAGCCTCCATTCTTGAGGGTCCCCCAGAGATGTCCAGCAGGAGTGCCCAGGGTGGGACTGCTGGTCACCACCACTAGGAGGTGCAACTATCCACCCGCGAGGAGTGAGAAATGCCTGGTGGCACCCACAGCTGACAGTCAGCCAGGTCCTCTTGCTCAGACAGCAGGCGGGCACATAGCACTTACCGCTGGTCACTGGCCAGAGCGGCAGTCCTATGCAGAAGGCCTGCTCCTGGGTACAGTGAAGCCCCTCAGCGGCTGTACTGGCATCGCGTGTGGAAGCCGGGGGCAGCGGCCCAGAACCCAGCAGGTCCAGCTCAGGCAGGCCCACCGGGACCCCAGCTGCCCTCCCTGGCTCTGATCGCCATCTTCTTTCTCCAGTCTCTGTGACTCAAGGCACCTTCACGAGAGGCGGTTCTCATCCTGTGAAAAGCCAAAGGTCAGCAGCCCAAACTGATAACAAACACTGACCTCACCCAGGGTGGCCTGGAGATGGGGTGGACCAGGCTGAGCACAGGGCTCGTGGGGCCCCCCACCTCCAGGCCCCTGGTGACACAGGTCTGAATTACCGCCCTCTGGGCTTATAGCACAAATGACAAGAATTGTAATGTAGCCTCTTCCGCTCAGCTCGGAGCCAGCAGCCTATGAGGTGGGGGTTGACTCCACTGCGCTCCTGTCCAAAGCCTCCGCAGGACAGGGTCCAGGCGGGCCACTGAAAGGAAACCAGCATCCCGTTGCAAAAAGCACACACGTGATGTTTTCATCACATGCAGGCAGTGAGACCCTCCCAGCCTCCACCAACCCTGCAACAAGGGCTCTAGACCCTGGGGAGGCTGCCTGGTTTTGAAATGTGGGTGGCCAGGACCACCACGGCACATTAACCACTGAAGGGAAGCTCGGGGTGGAAGTTACTGACAGGAAGTTGTCAACTTTTCCATCCAGTTTTGCAGAACCCTTAATTCTGAGGCCCATGAGTCAGAGGTCAAGAGTCTCTGTTCTACAACAAGCAACTCAGGATGCTCTAAAACACCTGGTGAGGAAATCTAGGTCAGTCCACATTGTCAACAGGGCAGTTTAGACAAAATACACTGAAAGTCTACAAATTTCATACTCTTAATTCAGAAATTCCATCTCTAGGGCTTTATCCTAAAGAAATAACCCAACAAAGGCCCAGGCTTGTACATACAAAGATGTTCAAAAGCTTTGTTTTTAAGACTGAGAAGCTGACATTGGCCAAGTGTCAGATTAAAAAAACTGTAACAAACTCTGTCACATAATGGGACACTGTAACCCTACCAGTTGTGACAAAAATATATTTGTCATAGAGAAAGTGAGAGCAGAGTTACAAGCTCTCTGTACATGTGTTCAGGTTTAAAAAGTGCCAACGGTTCAGAAGAACACAGCCCAAGGTAACAACTGTGGTCAACTCTCAGAGGCAGAATCTCAGATCCTTCCTTTTTTTTTTTTTTTTTGCGTTCTCTCCATTTTCTAACTTATTTGCATTGAAAATGGATTTTTTAACAAGACCTACTATATAAAAACTGGGAACCATAGCCAGTATCTTATAATAACCTATGACACGATGGAAAATTATGACAAAGAATGTTACGTATGTACAACCGAATCACTTTACCATATATCAGCAACAAACACAACTCTGTAAATCAACTATACTTCAATTTTAAGACAAAAATCATTTCTTTAATGTAAAAACTTTTCCTGTTCCCTCTCTTAATGTTCCTTTTCAGGCAATTTAATATTTCATTCTGCTTTAAAATGTTACTTGCAAGTTAAAGGATTTTGGGTAAACAACATGGCACTCTACTGAAAAACAAGCCATTAAACAAAGAGTCTGCCTCTAAATAGTTCTTTTTTTTTTTTTTTAAACAGCAGCAGCGGGTGAGCAAGGTTTTCAAGGCTTCAGAGCGTGAGCGCTGGGGGAGGAGGGGGCGGCACTGCAGGCCCCATAAAACCCAGTACAGAAAGTAGGCTGAGAACGACAATGAAGTCTTAGCTCTGGGCCTGACTGGGAGTTTCCCAACCCAATTTACAAAATAACAGTTCGCTAGGACCGGCGCCTGGCAGGACGTCAGTCATTATGTAATTTCCAGTTTTTTAAAATCCTGCGAAGACACCAACAGCAATGAATTTGCTGCGGGCGACTGTGCCCGGAGCGGACAGAGCACCTTTGCCGGTTCTTTCAGGAGCGGCTGCACCTGCTGCTCCAGGGCCGTGCCCACCTCGGGGCGCATCGGTGGGGGGCGGGTGTTAAAACGCAAGGGCAAAAAACAAACAAACCAACAAACAAAAACCGCAAGGGCGCAGACCCTGTGTCCCCACCTCCGCCTCTGACAGTACCCCCAAGTATCCAGGCGCTGCGGGCCCCGCGGACCCCCAGCTCCCGCCCCACCTGTGCCCTAAGGTCCACTTGGACGCCTGTAAGGCGTGGCGGGGGCCCACATGGTGGACGCTGCAGGAGCGGACCCGGAGTGAAAGTGCTAGGGACGGTTCCCTTCCACCCCCGGGCGGCCTCGGACGCCCAGGTGCGCGTGCCAAGGCCCGGGGTTGGCCGAGTTGGAAGGGGAAGCGGGGGGTCGGCACGGACTCAAAGGGCGACCCCCGGGGGTGACCCGCCCCGCCAACTTTATTTAGCCCTTCACCCACCAAGGAGCCCCCGGGTAGATGCCGAGCGGGCCCCGCAGCCTCAGGGACGTGGGCCCGGCCCCGGCCCCGCAGCCGGGCGGGGTCCCAGCGCACCGGGACGGAAAGAGCGGTCATCCAGGGCCTCGCTGCCCCCTACTCCACACAGCAACCCGCCCTCATCCCGCTGACTGCGGCTCACGGAGCCGAAGGCTGCGGGTAGGGCTCGGGTGGGCGGACCCGGAGAAAACTCGCAGGTCCCGGCGGGCGACGGGGCGGGACCAGAGGCGGGGAGAAGCCGCTACCGGCCCGGAAGCCACGCGCCGGAAGTGACGCGTCTGAAGTCCGCCGCGGCTCCTAGCCGTCCCGCGTGACCCATCCCACGGGACTCGTTTCGCAGTGTCCTGAGGGTCTGGGCTTCTCAGCTGCCGCTTGGGTGCTGGGAACGGGGACTCCCTGCTAGGCGATTCCCGTCGTGGTCGTCCCCTTAGCACCCCCCTGGGCCGCACCACATCAGCCCACATGGGGATAGTGCTGTTGGGCGATGGCGACCCCCGTGGTCATCCCCTTGGCACCCTTCGGGCCGTACCTCATCAGCCCAGGTGGAGGTGGTGCTGCTGGGCGATGGCGGCGCCCGGCCTTGGTACCCTCCGGGCCGTAACGCGTGGCCCAGGCGAGGGTGGTGCAGCTGGGGGATGGCGGCCCCCGCGGTCTTCGTCCCCTCCGGGTTGTAGCACCTCGGCCCAGGCTGGGGTGCTGCTGAGCGATGGCGCCCCCTCGCGGTTGTTCTCTTGGCACCTTCCGGGCCATACCATCTCGGCCAGCGGGGCAGGTGCTTCTGGATAATGGCACACGGTCCTCCCCTTGGTATCCTCCGGGCCGTACCAATTCAGCCCAGTCAGGGGTGGTGCTTCTGGGAACCGCCCTCCCCTTGATACCTTCTGGGCCGTACCACCGCGACCCAGGAGGGGCGGCAAGTTCGTGGAGGAACCGACCTATAAGCTGGCTCTGAGTTTTGGTTTCAAGAGACAGAAATTTCAGCCTCAAGGACCTCCCTCAGAAGAGGAAAGACAAACTGACTGTCCTAGCTGAGAAAGCCAGCAACGGAGGTGCTCTAGGGGCAGCTCGATTCCGAGGCCACGCCCCTTACGAGGACACGGGTTGGCTGAGTTTGGGGAGTTCCACCAGGGGGCGTGGCCTTGGACCAAGTGGGTGAGGGGCTTCAGTGGGATGGTCTTGCCTGCGCGCGCGCCCCTACCCCCCCACCCATTCCTGGCACCATGCGAAGCATCTTCCTGGCCCGATTTTCCTCCTGGCTTACATTATTAATTTTTAGCTAAAAAGAATTTTTTTTTTTTTTAAGTCGTGCCTCACTGCCGTGGGATCTTAGTTCCCGAACAGGGATTGAACCCAGGCTCTTGCAGTGAAAGCTAGGAGTCCTAGCCAATGGACTGCCAGGGAATTCTCTCCACTTACTTTTAAAGGTAATTTTTAGGAGCGAGGTTGCTGCTAATGGGCTCTTCTTCCTCTTCATTTTAATATTTATTTTTATTTGTCTGTTCTGGGTGTTAGTTTCTGCATGTGGGACCTAGTTCCCTGACCAGGAATTGAACCCATGCCGTCTGCTTTGAAAGCTCGGTGTCTTAGCTAGTCAGCCACCAGAGAAGTTTCTAATGGGCTCTTCTTAGGGCCTACTTTTTAAAAAATTATTTATTTCGGTTGCACTGGGCACGTGTTGCTGCCCTGGGGCCTTCTCTAGTTGTGGCGTACAGGGGCTACTCTGTTGCAGTGCGTGAGCTTCTCATTGTGGTGGCTTTTCTTGTTGCGGAGCACACATGGGCCAGGAGCATGGGCTCCGGTAGTTGGGTGCATGGTTTTTAGTTGCTCTGTGGCATGCAGAATCTGTCTGGACCAGGGATCAAACTCGTGCCCCTGCACTGGCAGGTGGATTATTATCCACTGTACCACTAGTGAAGTCCAAGGCCTATTCTTCTTGTCAGACTTTCATATATTTTGCTTCATAGTGTTTTAAAATTAAGTTTCTCCTTTAGATCTTGGCCAGAGGGTCAGTTAATGGATGGTGGTATCTGCCTACTCCTGGCGTCTACAGGCAGGGTTTGGGCCACAAGGTACAGGGGAAGGGTTTTCCTTGGGATCCTCCAGAGGGTGTGACCAGAGGAAAGGCCTGGACACCCCAGGGGTTGGTCAGGGGCCTGGGCCTAAAATGCAAAAAAGAAAGCAAAAGTGAAGTTCTCTTAACATCTGTATCTTGGAGCAGAATATGACACCATCATCATCCCTGAAAGTGAGTATTCAAGACCCTGAACAGTTTATGGGGTAGATTTTCCTACTTTGCACAGAACTCTGAGATGCTTGATGACTGCCCAGCAGCACTGGTTGTTGCTGGTCAGTGAGTTACTTGTACTCAAATAATTTCAAAAGCAGTTGTATGAAAAGTAGCAAAAACTTTATAGCTGAGTCTTTCTTACATTTTATCTGAGACAGTTCTTTTTAACAATTCTGAAATGATGTCGGGGTGCCAAATCACCTTCCCCTCTTGGGCTGGCCACTCCAGCACAGAGGACAGTGTTACCCAGTCTTTTGACCATGGCTGGAGGAAGTCTTTGCTCCGTGGTCACACTTCCAGTGTTTGTATCCTGCCCCCTTTTCTTTGTCTTGTTAATGATTTTTCACCTGAAACAAAGCAAAAAAACCCAGCCAGTTATTTTACCAGAAAGTCAGGTTTGTTTCCCTCGTGGCTCAACTGTTAAAGAATACGCCTGCAATGTGGGAGACCTGGGTTCGATCCCTGGGTTGGGAAGATCCCGTGGAGAAGGGAAAGGCTACCCACTCCAGTATTCTGGCCTGGAGAATTCCATGGACTGAATAGCCCATGGGGTCGCAAAGAGTCGGACAGGACTGAGTGACTTTCACTTTGTTTCAGGTTTGTTTGGCAGCAGCAAAGAATTATAACTCAGGACATGCAACTGTGATAACCACATGCAAGTCTGGTAAAGCAGAGAGGACACTCTTTTATAGAGGAGGAAGGGAAGTTGTTATTAACAAGCAGTCCATTAAAGGAAACATTGGAGTTTAAATAAGGTGGCTTCTCATTGGCTGAGCCGTTGCCAGGCAAAGAGATCTGCCTGGTAGTGGTGGTGAGGTGGCTACTCTGGCCACAGGTGCTGGGACTCTCTTCCTCTCTGGTTCTGTGTGGACACTGGGGATACATGCCTGAGGACTTCCACCTTGTGGCCTCCCAACTCCATTTTAGTTGAGGTGTCCCTTGATTAATTTTCAGATAATTCTTCTCTAAATGTTTGCAGGAGACATGGCTTTGCTGCCTGTGAAGGGCTGTGTGTGACTTCCAGTATCAGAGAAGCCACAGGAAGGATCTGAGTGGTTTTACCGACGTTTGCTGGAGTTTCGACTTATTCCTTTGACTTGATTCCAAGTAGAATTTGGGGTAAAAGACAGTAGACCAACCAGGATTCTTCACACCCTTGTCATCTTCAAATAAGACCGTTTCAGCCTGTTTGCTTATTTGCAAGTTAAATACAATACCTGTTAGGAAATTGTTCTTATGAAGGAGCCCTAGCCGACCCCCCTACCCTGGCCCCGCTCCCTGAAACATCCTGCACAGCCCCTTCCCCCGCATCCCCCCATGGCATGCTGGTGTCTGTTGGACCCTCTCAGTCCTTCCCCACCGCCAAGCCAGTCCCCTGCCCCCTTGCACAGGCTCGGCCTGTATCCGTATCTTGGTCTGAAGTGATGGCTGCAGTCAGGTGGGCCCAGAGGAGCCCATGTTTCCAGGGAAACATGAGCTAGCAGCAGATGTGGACCTGGGCCCAGGAGCCCACAGGGTCCCGAGAACTGGGTCGTGATCGGAGGGAGGGAGAAAGGGTATGGGCCCCCCACCTCGAACCTCCAGACCCACTGCCAGCACTGACCCACGTGATGTAGCTTCCAGGGCACCCATCCTGACCACAGCCCCTCCAGGCCCATTTTCAATCACTGCACATTAGGCCTCAAGTTGTCTTGTGTTGCACGCCATCCATTCTTTAGGCCTCACCACACCTTGGGGTGCTTCTGGGCACCTCTGCTGGCCTCCCCTAATTAGACATTCTGGAGGAGGGCAGGTGGAGTGGTCAGCAGCGTGGGCTCATCAGAGCTGCCAGGGCAGAAGGGGGCAAAGGCTCAGACCAGGGGCAGGTAGCCCTTGGGCACCCAAGGCATTGGGGTCTGAGCCTGTTCTAGGTGTCTGAGGGTGGCGGGATCCCAGGACGTGGTCCCCTGGGAAAGGATTTCACAGATCTTAAGTACCATCCCAAGCATGTGGGCCTTCAGACCCAGCTAGCGGGTAGGGCCTGGAGGGGGAGCCCCACCATCAGGTGAGCCCACTGGGGTCTGTCTGGGCTTGGGCTGGGCCCCTGGACACCCCAGGTCACTTGACTGTAGGGAGTTGAGGCATCCGGTACCTTCCTGCGTATTTCCTTCCAGGCTCTGGGACGCTCCCTCGGGATGGCCAAGCAGCCCTTCTGGATGCTTCCCCTAGTCCTGTGGGTCCACTCATCTGCCATCCTGGCTATCACCTCAGCCAGTTGCTCCTGGGGAGCCAGGTTTTCATCTAGTATGGGCACTGTGCCTTGCATATGGAGGTGGGGGCTGCCATAGCTGCAGCTGCTAGGGCCTCTGGCTCGTCCTGACTGGCAGGTGGGGAAACAGGGACAGCACCACTTTGGCTGTCCTTTGGGTACCCTTTCCACATGCCCAGTGGCATGACCCCTGCCCTGGCTGACCGCCCCCAGTCCCCACCTTGGCCTGACCCTGGGGCTCAGCCTCTGAACTCCATGGGGGTGGGAGGGGACATCTTAAATTCGCCCACCGGACCCCGGGGCGGCAGGTGGCCCCCTTGCAGCTTCAGACCAGTGTCCAGGAGTGTCCTGGGGACCCAGGGGCCTCACCAAGCTCCCAGGAAGTTGAGCTGAGGTCAGGCTGTCCATCTGTCCCCAAGGCTGCCTGTCTGGAGCTTCTGGGGGCAAAAGGCCCTCCCCATAGCATGCCCAGACCAGCCCTGAGTCCTCTGTGGGCTCCTCCCCCTCCTTGGCCTCACCCACCCTGACCTCACCTCTTTCACCAAATATTCTGGTGTTTCCTGGTTTGGACGCAGCCCAAGCTCCAGCCTGGCCTTCTGAGGTGAAATGTGCGAACAGTGGCCAACTCCCTGATGTGATGACTCAAGTACCCCCACCCCTGTCCCCAACACCCCGTTTCCAACTTCTCTGGGCTCCTCCGATAGGCCCCCCCCCCCCGCCCCCACAGGGCCTCCATCTCCACAGCAGTTCTCCCTCCCAGTTGGCACCCTGGCACTTCCAGCGTCCTTCTCGCCAGTGGCTTCTGGGTGTGGGAACCTCAGCAGGACAGGCCTGGCCCAGTCTGCCCCAGGGCAGGAACTGCTGGACGTGGAGCCTGATCTGAGATAGAAGGGAAATCAGCTGGGTGGGTGCCCAGCACTGAGGCCTGGGAGGAAGTCAAACAGGCCAGGAAAGGCCACCACCCTGACAATTGGGATGTCTGCGGGACCAAAGGCCTGAGCCCACAGAAATGCCCTCCTGTCCTGCGGCCTCTGTGCCTCCAGCTTGCTGCCCCCTTCCATGTGCTCCGCAAAGCCTGGAAGGTCAAGATTCAGAGATCAACAGCCTTTGGCAAGAACGGTGGCCCTGCAGGTGGTGCCTGTGCTCACAGAGTCTGCACCTGCGGTCAGAGACCCCAGCCAGTGGGCTGACTCCTGCCCTCAAGTAGACTCTCTGCTCCTGAAGCAGCAGAGCACAGCCTGGGGTCCATGCATGCTCAGCTAAGTCCACAGAAACTCGGGCTCCGACAGCACGCCTGCCCCACTGCCTGCAGACACACTGGCTTCCTGGCAGACATGCTAGCCACGGAGCCCCACTGCAAAGGAGATAGCAGAGGTCTCACAGCCACTGAGACTCCCGGGCAAGATGGGGTCATGCTCCCACGTGCGCCTGGATGCGAAGGGAACCGGGGAGGCAACTGCACACACATGCCTCTGACCCTGACAGGCAGGCCCTGGGCTGCTCCACAGCTGGGGCACCCACTGCGCCTGTCCTGTGCTGGCCTCACAGCAGTGCCCACAGGGTGCTTGTCCCAGCTCCTAGGCTCCAGCCCACAAGGCTGTGTCTACGTCCAAAGTACTGCTCAGGCTCTTGGCAAAGCCTGGCCCCAGGCCCGAGACGGGGAGGCCCAGAACCAGAGAGGGGACCATGCTCCCACTGGCCTCCATGGGGCATCCTTGGCCCAGAGCTTGGGCTCCTCCTGCAGGACAGGCCTGGAAGCCTGTCCCCAGGATGTGACAGGTGGGGTGCTGCCGGAGTGTGACCCCCCCACACCCTACAGGTGTGCCAGGGGTAGCCTCAGTGCATCTGGACTCCCCAGGCCCACCCACCCACTCTGTGTTTTGGTGTTGGTTACAAAGAACCAAATAAAGTTGTCGCTAAATCCCAATTTTTAAACAAGTCTGTTTATTGAAAGAATCTGAAAATAGTAATAAGGCTTTCAACATTTAACAAATTTCAAGATATTAACAATATGAAACATTAAGAATTTACTTCAAAAACCCAAAGTTTCCTAGGTCATTCCCCATCATTCTGCAGGACTTGGTCTGCACCTGCTCTGTTGTCTGAATGTGTGACCTGCGCTCTGACCACTCTTCTAGACCTAAAGCTGGGGGTGTCACCCCCTCAGCCTGTGGGAGGCCTGGTGGGCCACTCTCTGTGCTGGAGCTCACGGGGAGAGGATAGGAGCCCACCTCCATCCCCAGCACTGGCCGAGCTGTCCAGCCAGCCACTCGGGTGGACAGCACCCAACAGATATGTGAACAGTGGCCACAGTGCTCAGGCTGCAGGGCCAGCCCTAGAGACCCCAGATGCCCTCCTATCAGACCATCATGTTCCAGACAGGCAGAGCTCAACCTCCTGGCCCCCAGCCCTCCAGAAGTGAGTTCGAGAAAGTACAGGCCCTCCATTCTTTCTGGCCAATTTCACAGGTGAAAATGCAGCTCAGAAAGAAATCAGTTACTCAAAACCAGGATGCCCATTAGGCACCAGTAACCAGAGGCCCACTGACCACAGCCCCCACCAGACTCCATGTGGGCCCAGCCCCAGGCGGCTGGTCAGCCAGCAGTAGAGGCATAGGGGCTGGAATGACAGACGTGCACTTGAAGCCAGGCCCCTGGGGAGAAGCCAGAGCAACAGCAGTGCCTCCCCGGCTCACCAAGCGCCAAACCCTCTGAGCAGAGCCACCCAGCTCTCTAGATGGCCACTTGGGCAGCACAGAATGGTCCCACTTCACAGCACAAGCCCTCCCGCAGAAATCTCACAGTGTGTACAAAAAAATCTGTACGTAAGCACTCTCAGAAAAGTTTAAAAGAATCTCTAAAAAGTAGACACAGGATTGAAAACACCTTCCAGGGTGGGGAGGCACGCCCCTGCTTCCCGAGGAATGTGTGTGGTCCGGCCCCTGCCTGCCACGGCATCACTAGAAGCAGGGAGGAGACCAGGCCTGGGGACTGAGGCAGGAGGCCCGGCAGATTCAAGATGAATGCCGAGCTGGGGAGCGGCTCTCGGCACAAACTCCCCCCAGTGGCTTTCAGGGGTGTTGTGAAGCTGAAGGGAGATTTTTGGCCGTGAGACGTTTATTTTCAAGACTGTAGGATAGACCGGTTCATTCTGATCCCCTCTCAATTTCAATAGACTGATTCGTGGAAGTTTCCTGACAAGGAATCACAAGGAGCCCATCACCTGGCTCAGCCATAACCACCCGGCTCGGCCATCCCCGACTGGACTGGGCTCTGACTGCTTGCCTAGTGGGTGTGCCTGGGCTGACTTGAGAGCTTGTGTGGCCTGCTCACTGGCTTGTTTAGAAATGCAGAAAAGTCAGATTTAAAACGTTAAAAACAACTGATCTGGTCGACACAAGGCAGACTGCAGGCCCTTCCTCTGGTCAGAGACAAGCGGCGCGGGGCCCGCGACCTTCACAGAGCGCAGACAGGCCACCGGCCTAGCTTCCCGCCTGCTCCTCCCCGCCCTCCTCGTCTGCATCCTCCGCATCCTCCTCGTCCTCCGGGAAGTGGGCCTGCTTCTTCCGCACATTCCAGTGCAGACATTGTGCCAGGCTCTCGAACCAGTCGCTCACAGGGTCGCGGACACAGATGGAGGGAAGGGGGTAGCAAGAGGTCGTGATGCTTATGCTGTAGCAGAAAGGAGATGAATGTGGCCCCTCCTGGAACTGAGCCCCCTCATGGAACTGAGCTACCTCGCTGCCCACCGAGCAGGACCCTAGACAGCCTGGCGGGTGGACCACCTCAGCTCTGCTTGCACCACCTGCCGTGCGGCCTGGCCCCATGTCCTCTGGTGTCATGGGCACCTGGCCATTTTCCAGTCTGGCCCTGAGGACAGCCAGGCTAGGGGCTCAGTGGTGCTGTTGTGCTCCCCAGGACAGAGCCGTGGACCCCCTCACTCCACCCAGGTCCATGAAGGGGACCCCCAGGGCAAGGTGGTGGGAAGATGAGGAGCAGGTGCAGCTGGCAGGGCGTCATCACCCAGGCAGAGGTCCACAACTTACAGCCACCCTAGGCCCACCTGCCCCGGCCGCTGCATCCCACAGTCCACACACCTGTCTCCGTGGCGGATCTCCTGTCTCTTTCGTCCATCGAAAGACACCCATGCAGTGTTCCTTGCCTCTGGTGACAGCATGATCTGAAGGGTCAAGCAGCACATGTGTGGGGGGCTCTGAGGACTCTGACTCTGAGGGTCAGATGCATTCTGAGCACAGCTAAGTACCACGGACCCCACCCTGGGGCACAGCACTAGCCAGGAGCAACTCATAGGCAACACAGTGCCCACTGCATGCCAAGGTCAGCTCCAGGCCATGAAGTTACTGCACTATGCGGACAACAGCCACAGGGTACAGAGGCCTGGAGCTGTGTCCGGCAGACGTAGCCCTGCCCACCAAGGTTCACACAAGGACGTGCTGACCTGGGGTGGCCTGTAGCAGGGAGCTAGGACCAGGGAAAGAAGAGGTGGATGTAGAAGGGCAGTGAGGCCAGTCAGACACCAGAATGTGGCCCCAGGGGTGTGCCAGGCAGCAGTGGTTAATCGCCTGAGGGCCTCCCCACCCCATTCCCATCACGACTGTCCCCATCCACTCAGGCTGAGAGCCCTACCCCACCAACCAGACCCTCTGGGACGCAGGACACATGATGAAAGGCCAGAGTGGACAAAGTCCCTCCCGCCCCCAGCAGGGCAGGCAGGCAGCCCCACAAGGGCTCCAACAGACAAGGGTGGGGGCTCTGACCTTCAGCTCAACCCCCGCGGGCACCACAATGGGCCGAAAGGACAGTGAGTGGGGACAGATGGGCGTGACCATGATGGCGGGCACGTTGGGGTGGATCATGGATGCCCCCGCGGCGGCTGCATATGCTGTGCTGCCCGTCGGGGTGGAGACGATCACACCTGCGGGACAGGCTGCAGGTCAGGCTCGGGCACTGCCCCCACGCCCCACCCCCGGGCAGGCCCGATGCCCACCTACCATCACCCTGTACTGTGGTGATGAGGTGCCCATCCAGGTAGACGTCCACGTTGGACAGGTAAGAGGAGGGGCCTCTGTCGATCACCACCTCGTTCAGGACCTGGGGGCGGGACCAGAGCACACTGAGCCGGCAAGGCAGCACGTGGCTGCCCCCTGGCTCCCGAGGAGGTCCGGCCCAAAGTTCCCGCGCACACCCCCTGCCTGAGGGCAAGGCAGCACCTGGTGAGGGAGGGGCAGGCCCACAGACCTGGTACTGCACAGCCTGCTTCCCAACCTCCACGTCCAGGCCTGCAGCCAGCAACCCGTTCTCGCTGATGCCATTGGGGACGGCCACCTTCTTCCCTCGGGGCTCCTTCACGACCCTGACCTTCAGCCGGCTCCGGAGAACAACAGCTGCGTTCCCTGGAGGCCAGCAGGGGTCACGCCCAGGGAAGTCAGCAGGTGGGGACAGTCATGCCACAGGAAAGCTCCCCCAACAAGGGACCCCCTCCCATCTTCACACAAATGGAGGTCGACACCCTGGGCTCCTGTGGAAATCAATCCATTGCCACCTGACACAGATGGCAGCTGAACTGTGGTGGCTTCAGCTCCTCTCTGTGAGGACAAGGCATCTGACCCTCAGAATCAGAATCCTCTGAGCCCCAAACACTCAGCGCTACTCTCAGCATCATTAAAAACCTCCCAAACCAAGCAGGATGACTACCCCACATGGGAACTGCTCTCGGGGTCAGGAACATTCCAACTCACCCTGTATCACCTGAGTAACTTGCGACTGAAAGTTCTCGAAGTTGAAGGGGGTCAGGAAGCCCAGGGAGCCCAGATGGAATGCCATGACTGGAGGCACGCTACCCTGTGAGCCAATGAGGCAGGTCACTCGCTGGCCAGTCCACGCGCAAGGCACGTGAGCACCAGCCCAGATGGACCTGCGCCCGGATGGTCCCTGGGAGAGCTGGGGGTGGGGGGAACGGAGCGCTGCTGACACACGGGGCACAGGGTCAGCCAAACGCCGGGGAGCCAGAAGAAGGACAGCTGGAGAACTGATGAGAAACGGGGGCGGGGGACTGACCACTGGCCACAGAGGACAGGAGGGCGCGGCAGGGCAGGATATGGGGGCTCTGACACACAGAGGCCATGCCCAGCAGGCTTGGGAGGGCAGTGGGCCCCCATAGAGATGCCAGGGAAGAACATGGGCAGCCGGGGCAGGAAGGCTAGGGTGGGACTCAGGTCCCACCAGGTGGCTCTGCAGCCACTTCCGCTGAGGAGGCTCCCAAGGGAGAACGAGAGCTCTGAGCAGGTGGGACGCCCCAGGACCTTCAACCTCGGCCTCTGCCAGTTGCTGCTGCCACAGGCCCTGCTGGACCCCACCCTCCTGCCCCACTGGCTCCCTCCCACTCCCAGGTGTCGCTCTGGGTGCCCGCCCAACCTCCTAACAAACCCTAGCAAGGTCCCTCCCCAGCAGGTCCCTGCCATCTGCACCTTCACAGTCCCTCCCCCACCACACCTCCCAGTCGGCCTGGGGCTGCTGCTCTCATCTCCTTCTGACTCTTGGCCCCCTTACTCAGCCTGCATGCCAGCTCTCCAGGGGTTGCCCTCCTCCCAGCCGAGCCCCTGGGCCCCCATGCACCATCAGCTGGCCTGGCACAGCTTCCAGCACCCGCAGCAGTCCCAGTTCTGTGTCCTATCGCCTGCAGCCCTACGGCCTCAGGTACTGGGGGCCTCACCTGGAAGAGGGAGGAGGCGTACAACAGGGTCCCATCACCCCCCAGGCAGATGATGAGGTCAATCTGATTGGAGATGTCATCGTAATCTGGAAGACACAGGAGACGTCAAGCACCCCAAAGGCTGGGCACAGAGCGAGGCAAGGGTACCAGAGGTCCCACGGGTTGGGGGCAGCACCCTGCCACCCAGGGACAACTTGCCTTCTCTGAAGGTGCAGAACTTCCTCTTCACTGGCCCGAAGTGGTCATCGCTCAGGAGGGCGGGGTCTTCCAGAACCTTCTTCTCCACATACACGACCATGTTGTTCTCCTGGAAGGACATGGCGGCATCATCCCCGCCAGGAAGACAGGTCAGGGCGCCAGTCTTCTAGAAGCCTCCTTCTGCATCTCAGGCTTTTCTGATGGGGGTGGGGGAGAGGGGCACGATTCCTCTGTCTCTCGGAGGCAAAGTACCTTTGTTGTGCTCACGGTACACGCTTCTGAGCTCCTGCGCCTGGCTTATGAAGCCTCCTGACTTGAGTGGATGGAAGGAGAGCCCAGAATCTGCCCCACTCACCTCCATCAGGTACGCGCAGAGCTCCTTGAAGGGCTGCAGCAGGCTGGCATCCCGGATCTTCTTGATGACGAGGACACTCTTTGGGGACTTGTTCCACGTCAACCGCTGGCTGGCAGGGTCTTGGATGTGCCTTTGAGAGGAGAGGAGCACTCACACGGGCCCCAGGCTGACCCACTGGTACCTGCACAATGCGGAGACCCTCCCCATGCCCAGCTGTGCCCCTGCCGGAGGCTCCTTCGGGACGAGGCTCACACAGGGACCTGCTTAGAGGACGTCCCACACGCACCCAGACTAGCCAACAGAGACTTGGGCTTCCCGCTGACCCAGGTCCACACTGCTGTGTGAGCAACTCAGAGGACCTTTGCCTCCACAGGTAAAACTCAGTGGACCTTCGTCTCCATGGGTAAAACTCGGTGGACCTTCACTTCTACAGTAAAAGCCTCTTTTAAAGCCAGTGGCAGAATCTGGAGTAGTGAGACTGTGCCGTGTCATTTCAATGGTGAGGACATGTCACCACGCGTGTCCACGACCCTGATGTGAAAAAGGACTCTGGTGACGATGACGCGTCAGCACAAGTTCATTGTTTGTCACAAATGCACCGGCTTCGGGGATGATGACGGTGGGGAGGCTAGGAGGAGTGCAACAGGGATCTCTGCACCTTCTTCTCACTTTTGCTGCGAACCCAAAACTCCTCAAAAAATTAAAAAACAAACACCAAAAGAAGTCAGCTGGGCCTGCCTGCTGACAACAGCTCCAAGAGTCCCGTGGTGCCCAACCACAGGCCTGGTACGGTCTGTGGGCAGCAGGTCCTCCCCCAGGGGCAGGGGTGTCCGAGGCCGAGCCCTCATATGGGGGCGGGCCCCCAGGCGGCACCTCCACCTGTTGGGAAACAGCCCTGAGGGCTGCAGGCCATGGGAACGGCCCTTCTGATGCAAGTTCCCCAACCAAGACACTTGCTCCAGATCATGCCCCATGGCCGGTGCCTCCCTGAGAACCTGATGGCCCCACCAGCAACTTTCCACACCATGATGAGAACCACTAAACGGGTGGTGGGTCCCTGGCTGCAGGCTGTAACTGACTGACCATCACTCACCCTCTCCAGGCGTTTCTGCAAAGAAGCGGGTCACTCATGACCCTCTGCCGGGATCTCCGCCAGCCTGGGTCACATGCGGAGCTTGGCGGAGGGTGGTGCTGGGTGCCCAGCATCTCAGTCATGCTTTACTAATGGCGGGAGTGCGATGTACCCCAGGCCCCCTAAGACTCCCCAAGTGTGCACTGGCACCATAACCCCTCTGTCTGTCTCCTCATAACTGAAAGCAAAACATAAAGTAAAGTGACTTGCTAAAGGCTGCATAAAACAAGTCCAGAACTTCCTAAAATGAACACTCAAACCAAACAAACTGTATTTGATCTTACTGCTCACACCATCCTCTTGTCCAATCGCCTCTAACAGCAAAGGAGCCAGACCTCAGACAACTGCTCCTCACCAGCTGGCCGCTGAGCTTTGCCACCCTGGGCGGTCAGGACGGGCCCTGTCCAGCTGCAGACAACAGCACTGGGCTGTAGAACCGGCTTGGCCCATGGGAGGGGCCTACACGTGGAGGGCGGGCACTTGCAGGCCTCTTGCCACTCCACCTGGCCCTGGGCCTAGAAGGAGGGCAGGTGGAAGTCTGCCTGGTTGCTGAGGTAGACGCTGAAGCCCCCTCCCCACTAAGCAGGCAGGTGAGGCTCACAGCCCCTCCAGACCTGTGAGTCAGCCATGCCTAGCCACTGCAGCGCTATCGGCTCAGCCTTAGGCGCCAACTGGTTACTCAATTTCCTGCTGGGTCACTGCAAAGAGGGATGCTGACCCCTCCCAAGGAGGCTCTGGGCGCCGGGCAGCATGGCCAGACACACATGTGAGCCACAGTTTCAAAAGCAGAAGGCATCAGATGCTGGTAATTCCACATGTTTCAACATAACAGAAAACATGCACTCATTGGTGGGATATGAGACAACCAAGTACAAGATAAGACTCTCGTAATCAGCTCCTCTACACTGTCAGGGGAGAAGTCAGGTTAGCACACAACCCCTGTGCCTGGCCAGGCTGTAGGAGGGGCAGGGATCAGTCGGGGAAGGGATCCCACCCTACCAGAGTGCTCAGCCTATCTGACTGGGCTGAGCCAGGGCCAGGGGGCAGAGAAAGTTGCTTGCTCAGCCCTCGACACTTCTGGGGCACCTGCTCCTCTGCTTGGAGCACCCCACAACCCCACCTGACCTTGGGGAGCAGCTCAGATGCCGCCCTGAGACCCCACCCAAGGCCTGTGAGGGCAAAGCACACACACCTGGGCTGCTGTGGGCTGGGCAGGGCGGCAACGGCCAGTTATGGTTGGATGGCCAAGGGCCACCAGGGTGCACGGAGGCCGGGCTGTGAGTGATGAGGCGGACGCGGCAGTGCAGGACTGGGATGCAGGGAGGGGTCTGGGCAGCCAGCGAAGGCCACACAGGGCGGGCACACAGCAGGGCGCAGCCAGGCGAGGGGTTTGGCGGGCCAGCTGCCAGTGTGGCTGCTGTGCTGGGTGTGACCCTTAGCCTGGCCCCCATAGACGTCAACATTCCACCGCTCCCCCGAGGAGGGGGCATGGATGGTCCATGCAGCAGGCAGCCCACCGCCAGGCCTGACAGCAGAGCTGGTTGGAACTCTGCAGTTTCCTCACCAAGCTCTGGTGGCCAGAGCCATTTGCGCGTCTTCTCCCCAAGACAGACCGCACAGAGACAACAGACAGCAACAGCCCCTCTTTGGCAGTGTCCAGCGCTAGGAGGCGGCACTGGATGGGTGGAGAAGGCAGCCTAGGCCTAAGTGTCTGTGAAATAACCCAAACTGCTTAGTTTTTAACTAGTTTCTCAGGTGTCAGCTGTTGCTAAAATGCAGGCTTATCTTAAAAAAAAAAAAAGCCATGCCCACAAGGCGGGACTCAAACAAGTCAACTCAGATTTTCAAAAAACACCAACTGACATCTCTGCATTTCAATAGTAATGAAGAGAAACATATGTGAGTCACCAAATGCATCAGCATGCAATACAATGTTTTTTCTCCTTGAGTTTTTCCTGTCAAAGCTCCTATGTCCCACTGTGCCCAAGGAGCAGGCCCCACCACCTTCTCACCTGTGGGAGTCGGGGACATTGCCACGTGGCTGTCAGGCCCATGCCCTGCTCCCTGGAGCATCAGAACCTCCCATAGCTCCCCCTCCCCATGAAGCCCCCCGCTGACTCACATGATGGTCTGGGGATTCTGTAGCACGCAGGCCTTTGGTCCAAATGTGGTCACTGGGCACGGCCCATGCAGGGAGCGGGTCCTTCTGTGGGAGAGGACGCAGGACGGGCCCTCAGTCACTGAGAGACACGCATGTGGACGAGGCACTAGCTCAGACTCTCTGCCATCTTCACTCCAATAGCCTGAGCACCGCCCTCTGCCAGCACCCAAGCAATGGTCCCAGAACACTCACCTGATCCCCAGAGACGCCCTGAGGGTCACATGGTATGGCACTGCCCTCAGAGGGGGTTCCCAGAAACTCCTTACAACAAATGACCCAAACCAGGGCAGGCACCCGGGCCCCACCCCAGAACAAGGGGATGTACCATGGGGCACGGGCCTGCGGCTCTGAATTCTTGTCCAGGCAAGTCTACTTGAGGACCAGTTGTTGGGCTTGTCCTTGGGAATCAAGACCTCAGATACCAGGCCCCAGCCATCCAGGTTCTAACAAAACGCCCATTCTGAGTTGTACTGTCGACAAAGAAGACAGCACTTGAGCGGCTCAGCATTTCCAGCCACAACTGAATCACAGGGCACTGTGGCCAGCACACGTCCTAGGGACGACACCACTCAGTGGCCTTCCCTGTCCTCCCCTCAGGGTCCAGCGCCGGTCCTTGGGAGCCATGTGGACGCCCCACAGTGACAGGACGGAGGTGTGTCCATCCTCACACAGAGTGCCAGCTCCAGAGGCTTCGTGGTCCCTTTGGTTATTTTTTTAAAATTTTTGGCCGCACCACATGACTTCTGCAATTTTAGTTCCCTGACCAGGGATGTACACCACCTCCCCACTGGACCACAGGGAGGTTCCCTCGTGGTCCCTTTCTGCACCAAAAATACTGGCACAAAGACAGCCAAACAGATGGCAAACTTGCTTTCGTCTCTGCCCATCTCAAGGCTCAACAAATGCCAAATCCCCACATGGACAAGGCAGATTTCCTATTGTCTCGTGGAGGGCAGCCGAGCCCAGGAGAGTCAGTCTGGTCAAGGGCTCCCCCAACTCCTCAGCTCAAGAACGTGCAGGAGCGGCCGCGGGCCATAGCCTGGCCTCTGGGGAAATGCTGTTCACAGCAGATTTCTCTAAGTCTGCATCACAGTCAACCTTTGAGAGCAGCCACCTCTGACCTGCTGCCACTGTACCAAGTTCAACGTTCTCTGAAGGGAAAGGGCGGGAACGCCCCACCCCACAGAACCAGCAGCCAAGGTCACCCACCTGCCCACTGGGACTCTGACACAGGAGGGTGACCAGCTGTCCACATGGAAGCTTCTATCATCCTCGGGCCCTGCACCCATGGCAGTGCTGGCTAGGACAGCTTTGCCCTGGACTTGAGTGACGCTCACATTACCAAGGCCGGCACAGCTTCCTCACTCCCCACTGTGTGCCCAGGGCCTGGGGCCACACTGGGCGGCACCCCCACACCTCAGCCTCCACAGTGAGGATGGGCACTAGCCGGGGGGAGGTCGGCTGGGAGTGCCCTCTGGGAGGCCATGCCAGCCAGCACAACCCCCTCCTGCCTCCTGAACGCCCCCATAGGCCCAGGAGGTCAGTACCTGAACTCGCGGGCGCTGGCCAGGACAGGCGCGGCCGACAGGCTGCGGGACTTGGCGCGGCCCCGGAGTGGGTGGCCCGGGCCCCAGTCCTCGTCCCCATGGCACGCGGAACAGCGGTACGAGGATGCCTCTGCACTCGGCTCCTTGTTCCCATTGACTTTTTCTTGTTCCATTTCTGCAACTGATGGATGTGGAGGACTTTGGCCCGAAAACCCAGGATGCCTTGATTTAATAAAATAAATATTATTATTATTGTTTTAATAAAATAAAGCAATGTACATACACACCTATACTCCTCATCAGGGAAAATGGCTGAAGTCCAGCCTACCCAGTATGGGAAGTCTGTTTTCGTCCCAAAGGCACTTAACAACTCCGGAATCTACCTGTGGTTTTCCATGAATCCAGAAGGGCTGAGAGTCCAAGAGTGAGGAAACAACCAGCAGCCTAGCACGCAGCCACATGCTGGGACTTTGATGAGAGAATTAATGGTCATGCGGTACCTCTCACCCAAAAAAATCTGGGTGAACCCGACTGAAGACCAACCATGGGCAAACACTGCACCCTCGTCCTGCAAACAAAGCCACGCTTTCCTCCAGTGCCAAAGAAACACTTGCCCAAACTGACTTATTTGGTCCTCAGAGCTTCATCTCCCAACCACACGCAGTAAAGCAGGAAAAGATGGAAGCAGACGCAAAACAACAGTCCTCGACCACCTGGGAACATCTCAACTTCCTCCTAAGCCACTGAGGGCACACAACCGCACCCATACCCATGTGACGCTGCAGTTAAGAGGGAGCACGAGCCTGGTCCACGCGCCCATCCAGACCCACGTGATGTTACAGCAGAGAGGGAATGCGGGCCGGGTCCACACACCCACCGAACTGCCCCCAGGTCCTTGAGAACAGCAGTCAGCAGCCGAGGCCTAGTCAGAGAGCCGGAGCAGGAATCAAACAAGCCTAAGAGAAGTGACAGAAATACGGCAGAATCCAGAGCGATGACAAGTAGAAAGAGCAGAGAAGAGCTTGGGCAAAAACCACATGAAGAAGCCAGTATGGATGACAGTGGAAAGAGCTACACTCTGAAAATTTGGGCCAAAAGGTCATTTTCTTAGGAAAGCGCTAACGGCAGAGGCCTGGCCTTGCTGCTGGGGCCATGGGGCCTGCCCGTCCTCCGCGCTCACAAAGGCCCAGCAGCTCATCCTGCCTCATGGCTCACGATGCCCTGAGGACAAGGAAGGGGAATGGGGCGGGACCACAAGGCAGGTGCTGGCATCAGAAGGGACAGTGCAGGGGCCACAGAGAAGCCCGGGGCCTCTACGACGAGGTTAAAGGTGAGGGTCCCTGAGTCCCCTGCCTCCACCTGCACTTCACATCACATCAGGAGCTTGTGAAATACTAACTCCCACACCCAACCCAGACCAAAGGCTCCAGCAGTCATTAAAAGCTCCTGAGACAGGGTGTTCCCAGGTGGCTCTGTATTTTCACTGCCAGGGCCCAGGTTCGATCCCTGGTCAGGGAACTAAGATCCCACAAGCTTTGTGATGTGGCCAAAAAAAAGAAGAAAAATGAAAGAAACTGAAGCTTAAACACACCATTTACAGTAGCACTAAGATATAACACATGTAGGGATGTAGTTGGCAAAAAGGAGAGTAAGCCTTACTTCCAGTTGTAAACTCAGTCAGTCACGGAGTGTAGCACACACCGTGGTGGCTCTGGTCAGTGATACTGTTGTGCTTATCTGAAAGGTGCTGAGAGGGGAAGTCTTCAAAGTTCCCATGAGAAAAAAGCCTGGTGATTAAACGTGGTGACAGACTTACTGTGGTGGTCACTTCGCAACACATACAAATACTGAATCACTAGGCTTCATGTAACTGAGGGTCGTGTGTCAACTCTACCTCAGTTTTAAAGCACCGTGGACAGAACTGAAAGGAAACAAGTCGGTGGAGAGACATACCATGTTCACAGACCAGAGAACACGATATTGTTAAGATCTCAATTTTTTCAAGCCCAGCCTTTTCTATCGGAAGTAACAAGCTGATTCTAAAATTTAACTGGAAACTGGAAACTTAAAAGGACCGAGAATAGCTCAAAAAAAAAAAAAAAAAAAGCCCTGCTGGAGGACAAACACTACCTGATCTGATGACCTGCTATAAAGCTGCTGCAACCAGACTGTGTGGTACTGACACAGAGACATACACATAGACAAAGGACCCAGACGACAGTCAGGGCTTCTCAACAGAGGTGCTGAGGAGAGTCAACAGGGACAGGACAATCTTTCCTCCGACCATTTCAGGTAAATTCCACAGCCACACCTAACACTATGAAGTTCAGTTCTCCTCACAAGTTGGCAAAGGTCAGCTCATGAATCCAGAAGGGCTGGGAATCCAAGAGTGAGGAAACAACCAGCAGCCTAGCACGCAGCCACATGCACCTACAGTACATACAGCCACATACACCTAAATGTAAGAATAAAAGGTATAAAACTTTAAAAAAAAAGCAGTAGAGAAAATCTTCATGGCCATGGAGGGGCAAAGAGTTCTTAAATAAGATAAAAAAAGTACAAAGTTTAAAACCTGACAAACTGAATTTCACTAAAATTCAAATCTTGTACCCTTCATAAGACACTTTAGAAAATGAAAATATGAGATGACAAAAATCTCAATGAAAATATGAGATTGACAAAAAATATTTGCTAAATGTATATATGACACAGGACTTGCTTCCAAAATATATAAAGAATTCTTAAAGCTTAGTAAGAAAACAACTCAATTGAAAAACAGGCAAAAGATAGCAACTTTGGGCAACTTCCCCAAAGGTACATTGATTGCATCATGAAAAGCACATGAAAAGATGCTCAACATCCTTAGTCACTGGAGAAATGCAAATTAAAACCAGGAGACATCATCTCACACCTACGGAGAATGGCTGAAATGTAAGAAAACTGACCATGTCAAGTGTCGCGGAGCCTGAGGAGGAAGTGGAACACTCAGACAGCACTGGTGGAATGAAAACGAGGCAACCAGTTTGGAAAACAGTTTGGTGGTTTCTTAAAATGTTAATTAAGCATGGTCCATCCTAAAGGAGATCAGTTCTGGGTGTTCATTGGAAGGACTGATGCTGAAGCTGAAACTCCAACACTTTGGCCACCCATGCAAAGAGCTGACTCATTGGAAAAGACCCTGATGCTGGGAGGGATTGGGGGCAGGAGGAGAAGGGGATGACAGAAGATGAGATGGCTGGATGGCATCACCGACTCGATGGACATGAGTCTGAGTAAACTCCGGGAGTTGGTGATGGACAGGGAGGCCTGGCGTGCTGCGATTCATGGGGTTGCAAAGAGTCGACACAACTGAGCAACTGAACTGAAGCATGGTTCTGCCATCTGCTACAACCCTTCCACTCTGAGACATTTACCCAACAAAAAAGAAAGCATGGCCACACGACTTGTTGAGACACCTCAGCTGTGACACGACCGTCCCTCGGATCTGTGCTCAGATGCCACCTGCTCAAGAGAACATCTGTACCTCCCACTCCTACCCACTGGTGCCCAGTTCCTTTTCTCTGCAACCCTGACCACCACCTGCTGCCGAGTTTCTCTTCACAGGGGTCTGACTCCCTCGCAGCCCGAGGAGGGACACTGCAGAAACTCTGCATCTCTTGGGCCTGACTTCACGTGATCACTACTGGCCAAGGAGAGATGACGTGCTGGCAGCTAACAGTTCAAGCCTAGAGCTTGGGGACATGTGGGGCTGGGCTCTGTCAGCACACGGTAACACTGACAACCATAGAACCAGAAAGGCTCTCAGGACTGAACCCGGGGCACGCCAAATGGATGGGTCTGGATAAGAGTCTGGGGGAATCCTGGAATGCTTAGTGCAAAACGCAAGAGTGCTAGGGTGCTGGGATGGAGAGCCCGAGGCAGCCCCAAGTGCTAGGAGATGAGGACAAGACCACCAGCCGTGGGGTGGGGTGGGGAGGGGGCAGAGTGAGTTCACGAGTCTGGCTACACAGAAAGGTCACGAGGCCTAAAAGGACACAGGACAAATTTGCAAGTAGTACAAGAAGGCAGGTTTGGGCTCAGTTAAAATACAAAAGCTATGTACACGTTTCCCTCGTTTTAGTAAAAACTGCCCAAGATAAAAACGCAATCACTAACCTCACTGCTTGCCTTCTCGTGCAGGCCATGCCCTGACTGCCTCACTCATGTATATCACTTAATCCCCACGAGGACCCCACAAAACTGCTGTGATGGACCCTGAATTCACAACTTTAAGAGGAAACATTGTTTTAACAAAAACAAAAAACTTGCTTTAAGCTGTTACTAAGAGGCCTGGTAGTGGTTTCACTCTGAGACCTGGAAAAGGGGGTTGCAGAGGATGAGATGGTTGGATAGCATTACCAACTCAGTGGACATGAATCTGAGCAAACTCCAGGAGATATTGGAGGATAGATGAACCTGGCATTCAGCAGTCCATGGGGTCACAGAGTCAGATATGACTTAGCCACTGAACAAGAATAACGTGAAGAATAGCTGTCACAGTGTAGGAGTGTAGACGCTTACCCCAGACTAGGACGACCAGCCACAGGGAAGAGCAGGCCAGGGAGGCCAGGATCACAGTGTGGGAGTGTGAACACTCACTCCAGGCCAGGACGGCCAGCGAGCAGCAGAACTAGTGCTGACACTGCCGGGCCCTGTCTAAGCACTTGACTCAAACTGCCTGACTTGCCCTCGCAAGGAGTTGCGTGGGGATGTCCAGCAGACCAAAGCCCAAGGTGACACAGTGAGGAGGGCAGAGCTGGTATCTGGGCCTCTGGCATGACCTCAGTGACACAGATGACAGAACCCAGCAGAGAGGCCCAGGGTCCTGGGAGGAGAGAGGACCCTTCCCGCCTCATGTTCTGGAAAAGAGGCCTTTGACGTAGCCCATCCTGAATGACAATAAGGTTCTCTCAGGGCACACATCCCAGGCTCCAGTAACACGTAAGATCAAGAGACAATGATTACAGGCAGTGATGTCAGAACCCTGGCCAAACAGAATGTGAGGACCATTATCCTGGCACTGCACCAGCTGCAAGAAGCTGAAACCTGCTTGCCAGGAAAGTGAGAAGTGAAAGCTGCTCAGTCATGTCTGACTCTTTGCGACCCCATGGACTGTAGCCTGCCAGGCTCCTCCATGGAATTCTCCAGGCCAGAATACTGGAGTGGGTAGCTGTTCCCTTCTCCAGGAGAGCTTCCCAACCCAGGGATTGAACCCAGGCCTTCCGCACTGCAGGCAGATTCTTTACTGTCTGAGCCACCAGGCTGCCTTAAAGCCAGCTGAGCCTGCAGGTGATGCAGTAATCCTAGGAGTGTGTGGAAAACTCTCCCATCCCAAGAAAACACAGAAATAACTAGTTAGAGCAGTACAATCCTGAGAAGGTATGGATGAAGAAGCAAGTGATATGGTAATCCAAGGAGGGTGTGGAAAATTCTACCACCCCAAGATTGAGACACAGAAGTAACTAGTTAGATTACTATAATCCAGTTAGATTACTATAATCCTGGGAAAATACAGACAAGGAAGTAATTAAATCCTACGATGCTGAAATTTTCAAAAGTCTTATAGCTGATTATATAATCATTGGATTTTTACATACTTTGTTTGCTATTATGGGCAATATATTCATTCAAAAGAACAAATCATTCTCCAAAGTAATTCTCATCTAAATGGCTGAGATGAATTTATGTTTGTTAACAATGTTTCAAATGCTGCCCCCATCCCCACCAGGGACCTCCACCAACAAGCAGTGCAGAACCTTCTGAGCTGCTCATTGACCAGGGCCCAAATCTCTCCAGTAGCCAGCCTCTCAACCGACTCTGGGACAAGTGCTGAGATGTCATTTCTTCTGCAGCTAAGTATGCCAGGGATGCTGTCTCAGCTTCTACTTGCAGTTTAAGAATTACATCACACTGACTCTCAGCGTAATGCGTTATTTCACACATCCTCAACACGGACACAACACAGAACGTTTAAAAAGGATCGATCGACACCACGTGGGGCGTATCCCAGGAACGCAAGGCTGGCTCAGTCAGTGTAATCCATCACATACACCAACTGATGGGCAAGAAAGTGGAAAAAATTCAACACCCGACGGTGGTAAAAATTCTCAGCAATTAGGAATCAAGGGTAACTTCTTCAGCTTGGTAAGGAGCACCTACAAAAAAGCTACCCCTGCTATTAACTTGATGGTGAAAACATAAGACTGGGAGCCAGGCAAGGATGTCTGTGCAAGGATGTCTGTTCTGACCACCCTTAATCAGCACAGTTCTGCATGTCTGAGTCACAGCAACAGGTAAAGAAGGTAGAGTCTGAAGTTAGAGAGAGTATCATCTACAGTCACTGAAAAAATACTTGGATGAAATATAACAAAATACACAGAGGACTTGTATGCTGAAGGTATTTTAAACACTCTGATGAAAGAAATCAAAGAAGATGTAACTGAGAGATGCCCTTAACCATGGATCAGAAGACTCAGTGCAGCAGAGATGTCAGTTTTCCCCACATTGATTTACAGGGTTAGTGTAATTTCTACACAAATCCCAGCAAGATTTCTTGGCAGATACGGCCAAGTTTATTCTAAAATGTATGTGGAAAAAGCAAACATACTAAGACTTTTTTTTTTTAAAAGAAGGATAAAGGGAGATGAGTGACTCTGAAGACTTTTCTTTAGCTGTAATAGTCAAGACTGTGGCCTTGGGGGAGGTCAGATACAAGTTAATGGAGAACAGAGAGCCCATAAACACAACCACACAAACACACTTGATTAATTTTTGACAAATGTACACAATCAGTTCAAGGAAGGAAAGACATGGTTAGGGCTGTGAGCTTTCACTGTTGAGGGCACAGGCTTGATCTCTGGTCAGGGAACTAAGGTCCAGCAAGCCACATGGCATGGCCATGAATAAATACACAAGTAAATAAAACGCAGGAGAAAGTTTTGGGGAACTAAAGTTAGACAGAGTCTTTTTTTTTAGACAGAATCTTTTTTGTACATGATTGCAGTTTAAGAATTACATCACACTGACTCTTCAAAAAGCACACTTCATAAAGTTTTAAAAAATTGGTAAACTGGGCTTCTTAGAAACTTGCTCTGTGGAAGACCCTGTTAAGAAAGCAAAAAAAAAAAAAAAAAAAATCAAGCTATAGACAGAAAATATTTTCAAACTAGATATCCAACAGAAGATCTGTACCTATAAAACAGCAAAACTATCAAAATTCAACAGTAAAAAACAGTCCAATTAGAAAATGGACAAGAGATGAACTGACAGGTGAGATGTGCCCATGGTAAAGAAGCAGGTGAAAAGATCCTGAGATGGGCCAGAAGGAACTAAAAGCACAATGAGATGCCACTGCACACTGACCAGAACAGCCAAACAATTCAGCGCTGGAGAGGTTGCAGAGAAACACCTGCTCACACACCACCCAGGACCAGAACACGTTCAGACACTCTGGAAAGGGCTGACGCCTTCTTATAAAAACAAAAAACTAAACAGACAGTCTAGCAAGTGAACCTGGGCATTTACTCCAGAGAAACACTGATGCTCACAGAAAAACCTGCGCCTCAACATTCACAGCAGCTTTTTATTAGCAGCAGCCAAACACCACAGACAGTCCAAGCGTCCCCACTGGTGAGCGGGCCCTGTCATCAGAGGGAGTGGACATGGACTCCGAAACCAGCTGGGTGACCCCAGGCTGACTGCAGGGCGAGGAAGGTCACATGATAAACGTTCCCATTTACACAACTTGCTTTTCATTCTTTCTTTCTTTCTTTTTTGGGGCATATCACACAGCATGTGAGATCTTAGTTCTCCTCCAGGGCCCCGTGAAGTGGAAGCTCAGAGTCCTAAGCACTGGACTACCAGGGAAGTCCCTTACACAACTTTCTTGAAATGACAAAACACAAGCGCATGGAGAACAGATCCCTGGTGGCCAGGGAGTGTGGGGAGCCTAGGGTGGGCTCCCTAGGTGACACCAGCTCTGAGTCTGTGGTGGCGGCCACACAGCTGTGCCCCGGGAAAGTGGTGAACCCCAGTAAGGGGTGTGACAGAGGTGCCAGGGTTCACATCACTGTACCACAGATGTGGGGGTAAGTGCAGGAGTTCCTCTGTATTGTTTTTCACAACTTTCTGGGAGTCTAGAATTATTTCAGTCCATTTTCAAAAAACATCCGCACTGGGATGTTTTAACAGAAAAGTTTTGGAGCATAATAACCAAGATAAAGAACTTCCCCAGAAGGAAAGGAGACACACCGTGATACCCCTAAGTAAAAGTAACACACACAAATATAAACATAACAACATGATGCCCAGTGCGAGCTCTCAACACACCTGCTGAAATACTGAATGAAAAACCAAAGTTTATCCCTCCTTAACACTGAGGCGATAAAAGGTACCTATTAAATCTCCCTTCTCCCGCCGGTAGGTGATGCCCAGTGTTGGCCAGGACCTGACAGAACTCAGCCGGCAGAGGGTCAGAGCCTGGTGGGCGGAAGAACAGGATCAGAGACGCCAGGGGGCTCCAAGGTGGCAGACCCCTCCCCCGGGAGAGGACGCGCTTGGGCTGAGGCAGGTATTTGCACACCTGGCTCCCTGCACAACAGCCCGCCTCCGGGCCACCTTCACCCAGTTCCTGTTTTCACCAACAGTCTACACACGCATTTGTCCGGCCCCACGCACTGAACTCGGAGCTGTGCGACCGCGGGTCAGAGAGACATCGCAAACGACGAGCCGGCAGCCCCGCCCGCAGGACTGGGCCCCGTGCCCTGTAGGTCAGCGCCTGTGGGGCGGCCCGCAGCCCCCGCAGAGAACAGACCCCTCTCGTCATCCTGCGGGTGAACCCAGCCTCCCTCCCAGCCCGGCCCGTCCACCCCCGAAGCCGACTCGGGCCCATCCCACGCCCACCTAAACGGCAGGCCCAGGACACCTGGCCACCCGAGCCCCAGGGCCGTAGCCCGCCTGCCGCACCTGCGGGTCCCGGTCCTCGTCCTCGAGTTCCCGCAACGGGGCAAAGGTCACGGCCAGAGCCCAGGGCGCCGTCCAGCAGGAAGTGCGTACGCCTGGGCTCAGGCCCGGTCCCCGGCGGGTGAAGAGGCTCCACGAGAACCAGAGCGCGCCGGACACAGAGGCAGAAAGACCGGGGGCTCGGACCCGGCTCAGGCGGGCCAGCCGCCGGCCTCAGGGGTCGTCGGCTGGGCGCTGGGTTCCGAGCAGAGGCGCTTTCCGAGGATGAATACCACGACTTGGACCCCTAACTGACCGCCCCGCGGGAGGGCCGGGCCCGCCACCTCGTTCACAGCGCGGTCGCGGAGGTCGAGGTCTGGCCACCCGGACACCTGCGCCGGCGTCCGGGGCAGGGTGTGGCCAGTCAGTGAGCGGGGTCGTCCCCGCCCCGCCCCCACGACCCTGACCCCACGACCCCGACTCCACGACCCCAGGCAGAGGGCTGGGCTCACCGTTCGCTGCCCCGAGCGCCTGCGGGGCCGTCTCCTCGCCAGGCCGCACCCGCGGGTCCCGGCGCCCCGCCGCCGCTCGCCGTCACTAGCCGGCCCCTGGAGCCGCGGCCACCCCCTGCCCCATGGCCGCCTCCGGCCCCACGGCCACCCGGCCCGCCGAGCAGCAATGCCGCCGCGCCGCCAGTGCGCACGCGCGCTCCGCGCCCTGCGCATGCGCGGCCTGCGCCCTACGCATGCGCTGCGCGCTCGTCCCGCCCCTCGCAAGTGGGGATCCCCGCTTTGACGCTGGACCCGGACAGGAGGCGGGACCGAGGTCTGGGCTGGGGACACTGTGCGCAGAGTGCGCGCGGGCTAGGTGTTGCCGTCTGGGGAGGAGCGGGGGCCTCAGGGCGATCCTAGGTGCCCACTCACCTCGCTGTGTCCTCAGCACCTTCTTCAACCCGGGCCGCCCGCCCCTCCCGCATCCCTCCCGGTGGGCTGACTGCGGCCCAGCGAGTGCCGACACGACCTGCCGCGGACTCCTTAAACACTGCTTAGAAGGAAAGTACTGTGGAATAGAACTGCGGCCCTTGGCTGCCAGCACAGGGCACAGGTGGAGGCAGCGGCCTGGTCGTGCCGTCGTGGGCCTGGCCCACCCCAAGCAGCCCGGCGGGTCCTTGCACACTCCCAGGACCTGAGGGACTCTGGGCAAGGTCTCAAGCGGGGCCCCTCGAGGGTGACCTGCCAACACTGTGCTTTCTCCCTGGAGGACCTAGAGAGGAGGGAGGAAGGGGCCAAGAGGGAACTGCTCTCCTGCACCCCCAAGTCCAGGCATGGTGGGTTACCCAAGTCTTGCTGAATTGACACCACCAGGGCAGTGAGTCAAGTGTCCCAGCGGTGTCCCATGGATGCGATGATGCAGGGCCTCTGTAAATGAGCCCGGGTGAGCCACCTTTTTCCTCTCCCTCTAGGCCTCCTGGACAGAGCGCCTGGCCCAGGCCGTGTGCAGCTAATGAGGTCCTTTGCAGCAGCCTGACCTCTAAATTTCTGCATCTCCATACCTGCTACTGACATCTCTGGCTGGGAACTCCTGGCAGTGTATTCAGAGACCTCAAACACACCTGGGCACAGCAAAGGACACCTCTTACATGACCATGGGACCATGGGGTCATCAAGGGTGAATGGCAAGTGGGGCAAGGATGGCGGGAATTTGGGAGGATTTCTCAAGCTCCAAACTTCCCCAAATCTGGTTATTTTGTAAACCCAACCACTTCCTCAAAACCACAGCCACACCCACAGAAAAGAAAAGCCTTTTGAGTTGCATTTTTTGGATATTATTAGCATAATAATACGAATGCTTGGCTAGGCCCCCCAAGAACCTTCTAGAGCAAGCAGAGTATGCAAAGGAAGCTCTGGCCTGGTAACTAGTCAAGGTCACCCAGCAGGCACCCTTCCTGTGCACCCTTCTCTAAAGGGAACCTGTGTGGTGTGTGTTTGTGACCATGGAGGTCTGTCCACCCAGGACCTCAGGCAGGAGCGCTTCCGCATTTCAGAGATGAGAAGATGGGGCTGTGGCTTCCCTCAACTGAACCTGTTGTGCAATTTCTCCCAGCAGGCCCTGAGGCTGCCCCGGGACCTCGGAGCCTCCGGCTTACACCCTGTGGTCCAGGACAGTGCAGGGAGGGGCACTTTAGGCCTCTGGAAGGTTCCTGGAGATCTTGCTTGGGCTGAGAGCAGGGCTGAGCTGAAATGAGCTGGGCTAGGGGGCAGAGGTAAGGGTCAGCAGCAGGAATGCAGGCTGGTGTAGGGCTGGGGGGTTGATGCCAGTCAGGCCCACGTGGGCTGGGCTGGGATGCTGGTGCACCTCAGAGGGGCTGAGGGTTCAGGAAAGGCCATGGGCGTGAACTTTCACAGTGCCACACTGCAGGACTCTAACGTTTGTGTTCTTTTTTGTAAACATGGCTCCCCTACCATTTAAGCTTTAGATATCCCAAACCTGGACTCCTCCTCTTCCAAGGGTGGAAAGATGGGGGACAGCAAGGGTGGGGGATGGAAATGGAGGAAGTGGGGCTATAGAGGGAACAGACAGGGCTGCCTGCCCAGAGCTGGACTCACTCAGGCAGGAAGCACCTTTGGATTTGGGTGCAGGGTCTGGAGACAGCACTTATCTTTGGGGTCCTGCTCCAAGCTCTTGGGGAAGTAGGCCTCAGCTCTGCCTGGCTGCGGGGGACAGAGTGGAGGGAGGTTGCCCAACACCTGAAGGGGGAAGTGGCTGAGAGACATGGGGTCTCCCTGTGGACAGGGGGTGTCCCCCAGTGCTGGCCTCCAGCCAACAGGGCCTGGTTGCTGACCCCTCCTGTGTCACCCTTCCCAGTCCTCCCCAGGGACCAGTGTCCAGAACTGCCCACTTGGAACACAATACTGCAGGGAACCAAACCTTCAGGCGCAGGGGCGTGTGTGTGGGCATGCCCTGCCAAGAGCCCAGAAGAGCACCAGCAGAGGGAGCAGACAGCACGGGCCTGCGGTGGGGGCGGGGGTTCTCTGACAGCCGCTCCAGCACCTCACACGTGTGGGACTCATCAGGTTCTCACAGGGCCTCTCAGAGCAGGTGCTTTCTCACAGGGAATCTCAGGCACAGAGAGGCCAAGTAACTGGTCCCAGGTCACAGCGGAAGGATGTGAAAGAACAGGATTTTCTGCCCCTTCCATTTGGCTGGACTCCAGGAGTCTGGAATGGTGGAGATGTGGGGGAGTTGGAGCAAGAGTGGCGGGGGCAGGACAGCCTTTTCCTGCTCTCACAGGTCAGGAGGGACCCTGGGGGCGGTTACAGGGGCTCCGAGGACCTCCCTATGTGCTCCCCGTGGAGGGTCAGGAATTGTGTGGGTGCTGGTGCTGGGTGGGGTGGACACCACACGTGCACTTGAGAACCAAGGTGGGGGCCCAGGTAATCCCAGGCTCCCTGCAAGGACACAGTTTGTGTTCAGCAACTGAGGGTCCGGGGCAGAGTATGGACATCACACCGGATACAGGAATGCCTACCAGAGTCAGTGGAGCCGCTAGGGACGGAGGCTGTGGGATGAGGCTGGAGGAAAAAAGAACAGGCGCCCTGGACGGGAGGTGTGACAGGAGGATGTCACTTCCCAGGTGCATCCAGGCCCTGGGAGCCACGTGCTTGCACCTCCCAAGGGTCCTGGGCTTCCAGCATCAAGTCCGAGGTTCACTCCGGGCAGCACAGTGCCAGTGGTGTCACTTAACACCTCTGGCTGCCTGCCCTCAGAGTCCCCAACACCCATTTTCAGTTACCACTTTCCTGAGAAGGTGGGCCAGTGGTGTCAAGGCAGCAGAGGGCTCAGTCTCAGCATCCCCGGCCCCAGCTCAGAGGATCCCTGGGTAAGCTGGCCCTCGCAGAGCCGCCTGTGTCCACCTGCTCCTTCTGCAGGTGGCCAGCAGCAGGTGTGCCCTGTGCCAGAATAAAGGCTTGCTTCCTGACCCCGGAGACCCTCCCTCCCCCACCTCAGGCTGCCAGCCCAGGGAGCACCTCAGATGCTCTCTGGCATTCTGTGAGGCAGTTGGCAGTTAAAACATTCAAGTAACAGATTTATTCCAGAGAATCGGGGGCGGAGGTTGAAACCAGGCAAGCCCACTGTTCAGGCTGTCAGTCACCCAGAAACTGCACCCATGGTCCTTGCAGAAGCAACCCGAGAAGGTGCCAGTCCCAGCCACCCCTCCCCAGGGGCAAAGCTGGGGGTGGGGGGCGGTGTGGACCTGATGCCTGTGTCTTCCTGATCCTCAGAAATGGGAGATTCAGGCGAGAACGCTTCCCACTGAGAGCAGTCTTCTCTTATTTTTTTTAGTCTTCGCTTATTTATGAACCTGACCCAGGGGAATACTGAGGCAGCCTTCATAACCTTATGGAACACCGAAGGCTGAAGGAAAACTGTTTCCTGCAGCAGAAGCAGGACTGGATCCTGTGGCGGGGGCGGAGGGTGGAGTGAGGGGTTCTCCTCACTGAAGTGCACTTTCTCTCACATCTGGGGGGCTGATGCTCCTTCTTTCTTGTAAGACACAGTTCTTTTCATTCAAAGATAAAAATGGTCTGATCTGAAGGGAAGTATTGTCTATTGAATAAGGTCCTAAGTATTCTTGGAGAGTGGAGGGAAGGGGGTGTGTGGCTCAGGCTCAGAAGAGAAAAGGACAGACTGCTACCCAGGAATGAAGGGCCAGGGCTCACAGGACACCACTGCTCTGCAGGGCCATCTGAGGACCAGCCACACTTTTCATGGGTAAACTCCAGGAGTTGGTAATGGACAGGGAGGTCTGGTGTGCTACGGTTCATGGGGTCCCAGAGTCGGACACAACTGAGCGACTGAACTGAGCTGAACTGTGATGGGGACAAGGGACATGGACAGAAGAGTGGGCAGCAGGGGAAGCAACTGCCTCCAGACACCGAAACAGCCCCACAAATGAGCAGTCACGCCAAGATCCCTCATGTCAAACTGCTTTATTACATCTTAAATAACAGTACAGTTGAATATAGGATCTATCTTGCATCCAGCTTCCTTGCAGTACATTGACTTTAAAATTAAATACAAAAGGTGAGGGACAGGGTGCAGAGAGCTCTACAGAGGTGCCGACGGGGGCGGGGGCTCATCCCACTCTCTGCGGGTCCAGGGCACAGGGCGCACAGGATGGTGCAAACACAGGTGGAGAAGCCACTGCTGCCGCTATGGGGGCGCTGGTGCAGGGAGGCCCGCGTTGTCCCAGCACCGCTGCCCAACACTGGTCGCGCGGAACCAGGGACATCTGCATGTTAGAAAAGTGGTCTGCCTCAGCACAAAGGCTGGTTCCCGGGAGAGGCGGGCCATGAGGAATCCACAAGGGAGGCCGGGGACTCCGTTCCCTGTACACCCCCCACCCCATCCAACAACGATTTTGGAACAGGACTTGTTTTTTAAAGAAAGAAAGAAAACAGTGACATCTCGCCAGGCGAGCGTGTAGAGCCGCTAACTGCACGGCCTCCAATGCGATGCGTGTGCACAGAGGAGCGACGCGAAGTGGACAGAGCGCGACGTCACAATTTCAAAGAGGTTATTTCTTAAAAGAAAAAGAACATCTAAGGACTGAGTCCTATATGCACTGTGAGCATTTCTACAGCATGCGGTTCTAAGAGCAAACCCACCCCATATGGCAAACGATCAGGTTTTTTAAAATTTAACTTAGAAAGTTTGAGATCATTATTTTCAAAACATTGATTTGTACATTGTTTCATACACAAATAACTGACTGACTCTCCACGCACAGGACGGCACCGCTCTTGAGGACGGAGGCTCGTGATGGCCGGGTGGGGTACAGGGTAGTGTCGCGCTGTTCTGTCAGCCTCCCTCCAACTTCACAAGAAGACCGGGTGAGACTAAAAACCGAACTGAGGGGAGAGGGTGGGTCAGGGGAAAGGCGCCTGACGCAGTCACTGTCCGCGTGCTCAGTTCCTTGACTTCTCAGCATCATCCTTCTACACCATGCGCACGACAGTCATGTGACACGAGACAAGAAGTAAAAAAACCAGGGACTAAATTTACATCATTAACAATCTGAGAGAGGCCACACCAGACCCTCCTTCTCTGTTTAACTACAAGCAGAAAGAAATGTATTTTAAGAAGGAAATATGAATCATGTCTGCAAAATCCTGTTACAAACACAATCTAGAATTCAGAGTCAATTACAAGATGAAGTCCTCAACTTGGTTTGCATGAACATCACCAAACAGGATTACTGATCAATATTTCAAATAAACTAGTAAAAAGGTGTGTCTGTCTTACAATTACACTCAAGTTTACCTTCTCGTTAACATTTTTATTATAGTATTTCCTTTTAAATTCATTCAAAACAAACAAACAAAAAAAAAATAAAACAAAGACAATGGTCCCGGAAGGAATGCACGATTCATTTTAGTTACAGCACAGAGATTCTTCTCTCAGTGGGAATTGTGCTCTTGGTTTCAGCAATAAGTGAGGGGAAGGTCTTGCCCTTTTGAAGTTCTGAGGGGTGCAGGGCGTCCGCGTTAGTAGGGGTGGATGGGAAATGCTATCTGCAACGCTCCAAGCCTGGAATGGTCTTCCAGTCACTGTGGCGTCCACCTGCTGCTTTAAACAGAATTGAGAGACCATGAAGAGAAACGCAGCACCTGGCCCAGGTGCAGAGTGGCATGGCAGCTGCACCCGCTCAGGATGGTGGCACAGTGAGTACTCAGGCTAACCACAGAGCTCACCTGCCTGAGAGCCCAGAGCAGCCACGTCCAAATGACCCCAGGAGCTCCAACCCACAGCTCCCTTCATGTTGTAAGAAACATGGAGTCGCAAGCAGGGAAGGGTGCAGGCTGCCTCTTACCTGTCAGGGTTAGTTCCAGATTTTGAGGAAGCTGTCCCAGGACCCCGTCGCCACGGCCATCCCGTCATCAGTTACTCCCAGGCAGCTCACGCGGTTGTCATGCCCGGCCAAGACCCCTGGGGGTCGAGGACAGTGTGGTCAGCCTGAGGTCCAACCACTTGCTGAAGTGGACCCAGAAACCCCCACTTCCAGTCCCTGCCAGGCCTTGGTGGTGAGGAAAGGATCCCAACACAGAGGGCTCGTGACGGACGCAGAGGGTGGTCCTTTAGGACAGGCACAGTGATCCCCTCCCCCCAAACAGGGCACCCCGTGACAGTCAGTGGTCAGTGCTTGGACGATCGTCAGCCACATCTTTCCAGAGGGACCTGAGGCTGTATCTCAGAGCACCCTGTGCTGTCAGGACAGAGGCCGCAGACCTGGAGGCACTCGGGGGAGCAGGAGAGGAAGAGGGGCCCCCCAAGCGCTTGGAGCTCTACAATGGGAGGGTGCTACGAGGACACGGCTGGCCCCGTCCTGCCTGAGTGAGCCACACGGTACCGCCAAGAGCTTCTCGTGCTGGGGCCTGGCTCCTGTCCCTCTGCCAGCCCACATGTCGCAGGTGATGTGTACCCTATCCCTCTGCAGACCTGGTGAGGCCTGGCAACTGCCTACCTGCCCTGTCGGCCTTGAGGGCATCCCAGACGTTGCAGTTGAAGTCGTCGTACCCTGCGAGAAGGAGGCGTCCGCTCTTGGAGAAGGAGACGGAGGTGATCCCGCAGATGATGTTGTCATGGGAGTAGGTCATGAGCTCCTGGTCTGCACGGAGGTCGAACAGCCGGCAGGTGGCGTCGTCTGAGCCGGTGGCAAATGCGTTGCCATTCGGGAAGAACTGGAAAGAGCAAGCAAGCCACGACAGTTTGCCAACGGACAGAAAGACACACTGGAAATGCAGACTGCCCGATGCAGGGTACTATGGGCACAGGAGCTGAAGACCAGCTAGGACCAGGCTCTGGCTGGAACAGCAGATGCTGCGCAGGGACCAGACCTCGGCGAAGAGTTGGCTTCCCGTCACCACCATGGTCCCAAGGGAACAGCAGAAGTGTGGCTGTCACCCATGGCTGGGTGCCCGCAGGCACTGGAGTCAGGCTTCCTGCGTGGAGGACGACTCAGCAAGCAGACACTTTCTCCTCCTCCCCACCTCCGGCTCCTCAGATGGCCAGGCCCTCCTGTCAGGGCAACGTGGACTAGGGCGGGCTCCCTCCACTGCTGTGCCCTCAGAGCCCCTTGGAGGCTGGGCTGACAGGGTCAGTTAGGGACTATTTGCCCCCGACGGGAAGAAGCCTCATGGTCAGTCACTGGTCACCCTGGGAGTGGGACACATGCGGGCCTCGCTGGGACAGAGCGAATCACAGCCAAGTCTCCCACAGGGAGATTTTGTCCATTCGACTGTATTTGCATAGAAAAGAGAGAAAATCTAACCCTGAAAACATTTTCCAACTGGCTGACATAGCTGCAGCTCCTGAGGACTCTAACCTGCTGACCGCCAGCCAGGGGCCCTGACCCACACCTGTGACCTCAACTCACACAGATGGCGTTGATGTCAGACTCGTGGCCGGTGAAGGTTTGCCGGCACATCCCTTCTCGCACGTCCCAGAGTTTGGCTGAAGCGTCACAAGCACCAGAGACAAACAGTCTGGTGTCCGGAGCGAGCGAAAGGCTCATGACGTCCCCGGTGTGTCCAGTGAACGTGGTCGTCTGCTGGCCAGTCTCGATGTCCCACAGGGCACTGGGACAGAGCAATGACAAGGGTTAACCCCCTTGCTTGGAAGACCAGATACGCAAACAAACTCCCTCAAACCCCCAGGCCTGCAGCAAGCATCCACGCTTCACCTAAGACAGATCCACATCCAATAGTGACTTTGCTCAAATGGGTTGTTACAGAGCCAAGCACACACATGACATGGATGAGTCCGCCCGGGGCTTCTCTGATTCTCACACCAGCTCACACATCAGCAGAAGAGGGAGCCAAGTCCCTGTCCAGTGGGGACACTTGTGGACTGGGCCACACACTTGGGCCCCACAAGGACACATGAGGGGCAGCAGAAGGCCTCCAGTTGGTGCCCCTGCTGGACAGCTCCATGCCCTCCAGAGCTCAGAGGCTGGGTCACTCCGTGGGGCAGAGCCAAGCGTGGGGCCCATGGCCATCAGCTTGAGAGGCTACTCCAGGCCAGAGAAAGGGGAGACATGGCAGCGTGGGAGGACGCATGCGTGGTTTCTGTGCTTCGCCCACAGAAGCAAGGCCATCAGATGCTACTCGTCCCCTATCAGCCTCACAGAAAACCAGCTCAACCCAGCCCCCACATCCAAGCATAGGGGACCCCTCTCTAGGGCCTGAAGGACAAGCAGAAAGGAAGGAAGACAACCTCCCCCCACCCCAGTCCAAAAAACATCCTTCCCAAGTGAAAAAGCTTCCCAAAATACCTTCTAATACAGAGGTTCTTCCCAAACTGGCAGTCAAGACAGACTGCAGATCTTCAGTGAGCACACACACAAAGGACACCTCACCAGGCAGGGCTGGCCAGGGCGCACCTGCCCCTCCCTTGTGGCTTGCTGGCTCTCAGCCACCACAGCTTGCCTCAAAGAGCCAGAAAACCCCACAGGGACAGTTTAAACCTGAAATGACTCAACTTCTCGATGATTTCAGAAGATATGTTTTGGTGCCACAAGTGAACACTTCACAGAGTTTCAGTGTCTTCCACCAATAAAGTGAAACTCCTATGACACCTGCTACTTTGAAGCTGTGCTCAGAGTCCACAGGGAGGCAGCACTCACCTGAGGGGGGCTGAAGCGCACCCCCCAAGGCTAGTAACTGTGGCCCAGGAAGGCGAACTGTGAGGAAGAGACAAGCTGGTGTTCCACGCAGAGTTCTAGTTTCAAAATCAGTTCTTAGTTGTTCAAAACTGAACCTTCCCATCTACACAGAGCACCATGAACTGGTCCGCCTCTCGGCACCTGTGTCTGAAGCCCTGGGGCCGCGTCCAGTCACAGTAGCTTAGCTGAGGGCTTCCCTGTGGCTCAGCTGCGCGGCGAGGAGGGCAGTGTGAGACAGGTTCAGCACCCTGACACTCACCAGGTGGTGTCTCCAGAGCTGGTAACGATCTGATTGTCATCCAGAAAACGGCAGCAGGACAGGTAACCTGGAAAACAGACCCAACAATGGCCTCAGCACCTGACTCTACATCTTGTAAATGGAGTGACCACAGTGGGAAGGCCCAGGCAAGGTGAGGCAAACGCCATGTCCACCTCTGGCCCTGCCCTGTGTGCTGGAAAGATGAACAAAGCCACACAGACTGCAGGCACTGCGGGCAAGAGCAGAGCCACAGGACTGGGCACCAGGAGGAAGGAGGCGCTCTGAGCACACACATGTCCTGCCGGCCCTTGACATGGCAGGAGGAGTCAGGATGGAGGGTCTGCAGGGGCAAGAGACTGGGGTGCAGGGCTAGGGGCAGACTTGTTTTCTGTGGGACAAGTGCGTGGTCAGCGTGGAAACTGCTGTGTGTCACTCAGTTCTGCACCCCCCACCAGCATGAGAGGCCCCAGCCTGCATCCCCTTTTGGAATAAGGAAGGGCAAATACAAAGAAGATCCATTCTGTAGAGCCTATATTTGATTTCTCCTGAATAAGCCCTGTTCACCACTATCTCTGTTATCTTAGCACAAATGACTCTGAGGACTGCACGTACGGAGTGAGCACCCCACCCGGGAGGCCCAGGGACAGTGTCAGGGCAGCCCCTGACCCCAGCCGGCCGGGCTCCTACCAAGTCTTCCCAGGCCACACAGAGCCACGTGTGATGCTGTGTCACTCAGTAAAACCAAAGACAAAATACACACCAAGAGAGGAGGAGCCCACTGACAGCTGCTGATGTGGAAAGCATAAGGTTGTTGGGAAAACAAAGCCTATACCTAACATATTACCTCACTGTCTCCCATAGAAGAAACAGAGACGACAGTTTCAGAATATCAGTTCTGTGCCTAGACAAGGACATGTGGTCAAGTGCTCCCTAGAGCCCACATCATGTCCACAGGACATCAGGGACCACATGGCTGCCACCCTCAGCCTCCCCCAGGGGTTCCTCCCAAGGTCCCCAAGCTCCTCCTCTCCAAGAACAGCACTCACTTCCTGGCACACTGCCACCCTCATACAAGCCAGTCTTCCAGGACCCAGTCCTGGAGCCTCCAGCACTACCCTGTCTGACTGGTGAGCACAGCCGACTGGAAACAGCACTGTGGAGACCCCAGCCCCACCAGCATTGCACACAGGGTCAGACACAGACACTCCTAGATCAATGATACAAAGAAACACACCCTCAAAGATGACCTCTGTCCATTTCCTGCAGGTGGTGGTCACACGGAGCCCATGAGCTTCCTGCCCCGAGAACCAGCAGCTGAATGTTACAGCCGTGGCCTTCGAGCACCGGCAACGAGCTCTGGCCTCTTCAGGGCCCAGAAGGTCAGCACACATCAGCTGTTGGATCCTTAGGAACCAGGCAGGCTATGTGTGCCCTCACCAGAACCCCTTGCCTGTGGAGATGTGTGTGTGTAGGTGCCCTCAGCAGAACCCCTTCCCATCCTGTGTGCGTGCCCTTAACAAAATCCCTTCCTCGTAGGTGTATATGAGTTTACGTGCACCTGTATGTGTGCGCCCTCATCAGAACCCCTTCCTCATGGGTGTGTGTGTCTGTGCATTTGTGTGCACCCTAAGTAGAACCCCTTTCCCAAGAGTGTGGGTGTGTGTGCACGTGAGTGTGCCTGTGTGCCCTCAGCAGGACCTCTTCCCCACGGTTTGTATGTGCACGTGTGTCCCTGTGTGTGTCCTCAGCAGAAAGGTGGCTGGCCCAGGCACTGGTGCCTTTCCAGAGCCCCAGACAAACATGGCACCAAGTGGGGGTGTGCCAGGGCCTCTTTGAGACCACAAGTGGCAGTGGGATGGCCTGCTGCAGGGACGAGCAGGCCACAGCCCAGAGGGAGGAGGCCTGGAATGAAGCAGGACAGGCCCTCTTTCCTCCTACAGCCCAGCCTGCTGGCTCCTATCAAGGAAAAAAGAACAGGCTGGGGGCCCCGGACAGCAAGGACAGCCCAGCCTAGCCCACAAACATGAAGCGCTAGCCACCTCAGGAGGGGCAGGCCATCACGGCCCCAAGGAAGTTCTGGCTAAACTCCTGACCAGGTGATCCCAGGAAGACACCATGTCTGCACGGGGATGGGAGGTTCAGGGAAGAAGGTGACCCTTTCAGGGCATTACTGATTTCTCAAATACATGATCTAATAATGCTTTTTTTTGCCAAAACAGCACTCTAAAGGTTATTCTGTATATAATGTAGTCACAACAACAACAAATACTCCGTCTCAAGGCTGGAAGCTCAGTCCCTGAGCCATTTCCAGAGGGCATCTTGCACTCTGCAGGACAGACAACTTAGAGGAAAGATGAGACACCAGAGGACAGAGCACCGTCTGACAGGTGCTCCCTCAGCTCCGCAAGCACTCCCACAGCCTGGGAGGCCAACTCAAGAGAAGGAACCTCGGCTTGCTCCAAGTGGGCCCTGTATCTCATGGAAACAATAACAACACGAAACTGATCACAGGAGCCTCCTTCCTGAGGCGGTACAAGCTTGATTCCCACCCCGACTGTGCAGACACTACCAAGCATGAGGGTCTGCTGACAATAGCACCCAGATGGGTTTTATTGCAACTGAGTTCTAAGATCTTTCGAGAAAATGTCCCAACCCCGGCTTAACAGAGAGTCCTCAGTTAATGCTCAGGTCTGAGATGCCCGAATGAGGGGTACCAATGCCCTCAGATGAAGTTAGGAACGACAGAGACGAGACAGACCACACGTGCTCAAATCTGCTGAGTCCACTGACCTTTCACACCCTTGCCTGACTAAAGGGAGGCTACCTGAAGCTCATCCAACGTCAACCTTTATTGATCTGAAGCATCATGTCTGAAAAGTTACAAATACCCTTAAGATGTACAATGTTTAAAACACACCACCCAGCTCTCAAGAAGTAACAGTTCACAATGCATGAAGGAAACACAATTTCTAATGCATTCTAATACTAGTTTTATTTTTTCTTTCAGCAAACAAGTGCTAAAAAATGTAAAAGATTTAATTAAAAAATGCAAGTCCATACACTGAACTGGATATAAGAGATTGATAAAAACAGTAAGAATGTTTTTTAAGTGTTGCGAGTTCGCTGATGCTGGAAGCAAAGTGGCTTATGAAGGGTGCTCACTGGACAGAAGCCCTGTTCACAAGGATGGGGCAAGCAGGCCAGGCTGGGTTCCACCCCTAGAGTAACCTTCCCACAGAAAACTACTATGAGCACTGGACAAATATAAAAACAAACTCCTACAAACACTGGAAGCAGCAGCAGACAAACTGAAGGGGAACCTGCGCTTGGAGGCACTGGGGGACCTTATTTTTCAGGTGCTGTGCCTGCAGGCAGGTCCCCTCCTGTGACAGCCACAACCACGCAGCCACACCTCAGACAGCACATCTGTGGCCCAACTTTCCTGAGCAGCCAGTAAAGGGTTCTGGGCAACCACAGCCAGAAAGTGAAAGAAGAAAACCTAGAAAGGAGAAAGCCATACAAGGCCCTAAAAAAAAAATCACGCACCAACTCCCCCACATCTGTCCAAACCACACACAGGCAAGACAGCTGAGCCTACATAGCATGGCTGCTCCCCACAGGACCACACAGCAGGATTCCAGGAGAGTAGTCTGCACAACACAACAGCCGCAAAAGCCCAGGATGCAAGTCAAATCACTAGATGCACCAACAAGCAGGAAAATGTCATCTACATTCAAGAGGAACAAGCCACCAAGACCAACCTCAAGGGACTGACTGCTAGAACTGGCAGACAAGAATTTTAAAGGCAGCTCTTGGAACTGCTCACAGGATCCTAACTATGCTCGTTATAAATAAAAAAAGACAGGAAATCTTAGCAGAAAAACAAGAACTGTTTTTTAAAAAGCAAATAAATTCTAGAACTGAAGTGAACATCTGACTTAAATGGCTTGCTGGGTGGTCTTAACAACACCGTGGAGGTGACAGAAGTCACATGCCCTAGAGGATGGCTCTGCGGAAGTGGGAGATGGAATCTAAGAGATGACGTGAATGCATGAAAGAAGAGAGCACCAAGAACAGAAAGTGGACCTCTAAAATTTCCCCAATTTAGTGAAAGACAGAACTTTACGAAGTCAAGGTGTTAAAGCACAATAAACAAAGAAAATCACTCCAAGGCATGTCAGTCAAACAGCTGAAAAATAAAGAAAAATCTTTAAAATGCTAAAAGAAAATAATACCAACCCAAAATTATACATATCAGCAAAAATATTCTTCAGAGATGAAGGATAGTCAGTATTTTCAGGTGAGGATAGACAGAATTCCTTGGTGAGATCCACACCAACTGTAAGAAGCACTAAAGCAAGCCCCTCAGGCTGAAGGGCACCCAGGAGAAAGCGCGTGTCTTCAGGAAGAAATGAGCACCAGAAATGGTAGAGACTTGAGTAAATGTAAAAGACTATTTAATTTTCTTCAAATGGCTAAGAATGTTTAAAGGAAAAAGTGTAACAATATATTGGGGGCTTATAACACACAAGGATGCAAGACCTAGAAAAAGAAAACTTTGTAAAGGATGAGGAAGGGCAGGAGATGGGACATTTATGCCTACAAGACTCTTGTCTTTCACATAAATGGATACAACATACCTGGCCAAACCTTAAGAATTGTGAACGTACACTGTAATCCCTACATAAACCCTAAAATATAACTCAAAGAGGTAGCCAAAAGCCAACAGATAAAACTATAAAATATTACTCTAAACAATCAGGTAACCCAAAAGAAGGCGGGAAAGGAGAGGTCATCATAAACCCAGTGCATCCGCAATGCAGGAAGCAGACACGAAGCTCACACAATTAGAGAGGCAGAGACATGTACAGTAGACAAGGGACTGTGTTTATTAATACAGTTACACAGACGGAAGAAATACACCATGCAAACAGCCTAAGAAGGCTGGAATAGCTGCAAGAACATCAGATAAAGCCCACTTTCCAGCAAAGGTTCTGAGACAGGAAGAGGGTCAGTTCATCAGGAAGAAATGACGGTCACAAACATAACTGCTTCCACTGAAAGAAGTCAATACATGACGCAGAAATTTCCAGAATGAAGGAAGAAAGAGAGAAATCCATCCCACCTCAGCAACTTAGAAACTAAAGACACAGAAAATGTGAATAGTGTCAAAATCCTGCTCTGACAAACACGCTGAGAACTGCCCCACAGCCTGGCCTCCTGAGCACATGCAGCGTGTCCTTGTCAGACCACCTGCTCCTCAGGAAGTGAACCTCCACAAATGAGAAAAACTCAACCAATACAGAACATTGTTTCTGAACATAACTACATTTAATCAGAAACCACAACAGGTTATCAAAATGGTGTTAAAAATGTTTCCCACTGAATGACAACATAGCTAAAGCCACACTTGGAGGGGAGTTTACAGCTTTAAAGGCTCAATTTGAAAAAGAAGGAAGGCCTAAGGTTCCACCTTAATAAGAAGCTAGAGAGTTAAGAAGGAAGCAAAGCCAAAGCCAACAAAAGGCAGGAAATGACACAGGACAGAAATCAGTGCAATACAGGCAGTGTATCTTTAAAAGTTTAAAGATACACAATTAACCGGCCAGAATCAATTTAACAGACTGCCTGAATGAAGTCAAAAGGATACCAGTAACTATGATAATTCTCTGGTTGCATGTGAAGTACATGAGCAGAGGGTGTAGTTTTGAAAAAGAATATAGCAAGAGAAGTAAAATGCTGGGCTGAAACCTTCTTTTCCAGAAATGTTACGTCTTTTGTAATAAATAATAACTGTCACAGGTAAATTGAACTTGGCAAAACAACCCACCATCTAACAGTTCCAGCAGGCTCCATTCAGGAGACCTGCGCCTGTAGGAATGTTCTGCCCTGTGCAGCATGAGTGCTGGTCAGTAATCAGGGTACGTGTGTGTGTGCACAAGTGGACACAGGTGTATGTACATGGAGTCAGGGTGCATGTGTGTGCACACATGGAGACAGTTGTGTGTACTTGGGAGTCAGGGTGTGCATATGTGTGCACATGTGGAGACAGGTATGTGTAACATGCATGTTTAGATTAGGAAACTATTGTGGAAAAGTGCTCAAGAGAATGAATTATGTCATGCTGATATGGAAAGAAGTTGTCCACCAGCTACTACACAGTGACCCAAGTACCCAGGATCCTTGAAAACCAGACACTATAGTGACTTAAACCAAAAGGCTTCCAACTGGAGAAAGGATATCAAGGCCTGTCTTTGACTTCACTTTCAGAGTATCTCCGGCCATTACTGTAGCCAATCTCATAAAACAACTACTGAGAGGAGACAAGTGTCCACAGCACAAAACTAATGCCTGGCTACAGCACACATGACTGTGACTTTATTGATGAGAATGTGTACCTGTGTGTCCAGCCAGCTCACGACTCACACGTACATTCCCTTCACGAGTTTTCAGATTGTAAATGGAGCAGATGTTATCCAGGCCTCCGCAGGCCACATAGTTCCCAGAAGGGGCATAAGCGCATGTCATGACCCATGAGGAGCGCAGAGGGATGGCATGGACCTGAAGGGCAGAACACACATGATGTAAGCACGCACGTCAGACACATCACCTACTGACACCGTGATCCTGCTTCTTGTCTTCAACTGTCACTGCCCCAGAGGTGACACAGCAAGACACTGGCCAAAATTAGTTTAAAAATAATTTTTATGGGTGGCCAAATGAAGGTAAAATTTAATTAGAAATTCAGTGCTGCACAACAGTTTAATGTAGAGTTTTTAACTGCTGCACTGCTTGGCTTTTAGGATTAGTTTCCTGACCAGGGATCAAACCCTGGCCCTTGGCAGTGAAAATGTGGAGTCAAAACCACTGGCCCACCAGAGAATCCCAAATGCAGATTTATTACAGTCAGGCAGGCACTTCAGGAATACCAGCAAAGCCCCCAAATTGAAATTACATATTAAGAGGAAAACATTTCATTGGCCTATCAAAATGACTATAAAATTAATTCACAAACTCAAGTATTTTTAGTGAAGTAATCAAACTAGACATTACTATAATTAATCCTACCACACACCTCCCTGTGTCTGAGATTTAAAAGTACCACAATCTTTTTAAACACATTTGGTATTCTCGAGCAAAATATAATTGAATTTTGTCTGTTACACACATTTAGACTAATGACAATACTTTTTTCACTCAGTATGGATTGAACAATCTTGGATTAAATTTTTAAAATAATTTATACTTTAAAGTACAGTATCTTTCAGATTATTTCTTGTGAAAACCAGTCACTAATGGAAAGCTATACCTCTGCATTTTTAAATAAAACATGAGATTTCCCATGAGCTAAAATTGGATTCCTGGCTCCTAAAAACAAAATTGGATTCCTGGCTCCTAAAAACATGGAGGAGGCCCTCCCTCCACCTGCTTTGCAGGAAAACCAACCATGGCATAAGAGTGCAGTCTGGCAGCACAGGCCACACGTGCCAGCTACGTGACCAGGTTTCCATCTGGCCCACAACTTTACTCTAAAAGCGACACCCCTGTGCTCCTCTGCCCTCTCCTTTACAAACTGTGCATAAGTGAACCCAGAGTTTAAACACCTGCCTTTGCCTGGGCTGGTCTTCAGGGCATGGTCTGCAGTGCCTACCTTGTTTGTGGTGTAGCTGTCCCAGATAATAAGTTTACCATCCTGCGAGGCACTGACTAGAAGCCTGGAGCAAAGAGACAAAAGCGAAACTGTCAGCAACACAGGAGCCTCCCCAAAGACAGCAAATGAAAACTAAATTCTCACGACAACTAACACATACTTCAATGTTACATTCGCTTGAGATAATCCCCAGCAAAGTTCTAACTGTTAGACCAACTCTGAAAGCATGAAAAGAAAACACCTTCACAGGTAAGAGTGCAGGCCTGATGGTGCCTGTCTTCAGGTGCAGCCCCAGCCGCAGCCCCTCAGCTATTCAGACAAGACACACTGGTTGCCTAGAGCTGCTCTCTCAGGGTTTCTGGTCACCATACACCAGATCTGATGCCCACAGATCTTTCATGAGTCAAAGGTGGTAGGAAATATTTCATATATAATTTTATGTTCCATTCTGACACATAAAAAGCATAAACATAAAGGACTAATAAGTTTTTAGATACTCAGAATTTATAAGCCATTTTCTCACCAAAAAGGGAATCCAGGTAGCCAATCTAAAGCACAGCTGTGCCTGTCCCACAGAAGAGCCTAATGAGCATTTTTTGTGCCAAGTTTCTTGCTCTGGTCAGTTGGGCTAAGTGTGACCCTGTGTGTTGAAGAGGAGCTTTGTCTGCATTTGCAGAGAGGTACAAGGATATTGCCAAAGGAAAGCATGACCAATAGGCAAACGAACTGCAAACACAAGTACTCGAGGAACCAGCCCCTCCTGGACACCCTGGGGACTCTGCCCTACAGGTGACGCTGCTCCGGGATGGGCAAGAAGGTACCCATGGAGAGACCTATGTCAGTGGGGTGGACAAGGAGAAGGGTCTGCTGTTTCAGAGACTGCATCAAAACACGGTCTCAACCATCTCAGACACAAGTGCATTTGGCTTCTTGAACTGCTCAAACCTGGAGGTATTATCACTTGAGTCACTCTGACAAGTGACCTTATGTTCTGATGCACAGACTCCATCATGTGGAGGCTGGCAGGAATACACACATGTTCGGCTCTGCATGACAACACTAATTTCAGTGCAGGCTCCAACTTTATTATTTTGGGGATACAATTTCTTAGAGCAAATCCCTGCCTTGAGGTGTAGTTATAAATATATCAGGCACTTGAAAGACCCTGTGTATCAGATCAAGGGTCATTTGGCGGCTCTATTACTTTCAGGCCCCTCTAAGTACAGGTTGGCTGGAACATCAGAGCCAACGTAAAGAAGCTCATCCCCTGGAAAGGTCACCTCTACAAAGGTCTCCTCATCAGAAAGCTTAATATTTGCTGACGTGCCCAGGGATGGAGAACCTTTAAGCAGCCCTGATCCCCAAGAAGGTGAGAGAAGACACACCTCTTAATCCCCAAGAGGACTGCCATGAGGACCTGGCTCCTCCTGTCTCCCACCTCCTCAGAGGACAGGCAGAGCTAGAAGGCCCAAAGCCCCTGTCCAGGTCCCAAGGCCTCCCCTTTCCTGCACACTCACAGACCTGGATGGATTAGCAGTGTTTCCCTCTCAATTGTATCACTTTGGCAGATTTTAGAAAAGGGAGAAAAGGTTTAACATTAATTCACATGATTGAAAGAGACTCTCAAACATTATAAAAAGTAGACTTTATGTATAAAAATTACAATATATTGATAAACATATCATAAATGCACATATAATATGTACTGACACAAGCACACCCATAAACCTCACTGTAGGCACCTCCTAGAGCTTTATCTCTCCCTGAAAATTTTCTAAATTTATTCACTTGTTTTTAAAGTATTTATTTGGCTGTGCTGGGTCTTAGCTATGGCATGCAGGATCTCCAAGCTTCGTTGGGGCATGTGAACTCTTAGTTTTGGCATGTGGGATCTAGTTCCCCAACCAGGAATCAAATACAGGCCCCTGCACTGGGAACGTGGAGTCTTACCTACTGGACCACCAGGCAAGTCCCTCTCCTATAGTTTTAAAATACAACCAGCTAACCACTACGATAGTCTGAGAATATCCATGAACCACACAAACATAATAAAATAACTGGTATTCCCAAATTATTCTTATGACTCATTAACCTTGAGTCATGAAAAGAAGTTGTATAATAAACTTTGATGTCTATGAAGATTCCATAAACAAAATGTACATCCAAAACATTAAAAAAAAAAAATTTCTGATTTTAAAGAAGAAAATTTTAGTCTCCAGAAAACATGGCTATCTAAGGGAAAAAAATCTCCAAAGGGCTCTGGATAGCAGGAATTCTCCTTGGTATCATTTTTTGTTTTCCTGGTTTATAAGACAGCCCTCGTGTAAGGACATTATACCAGTAATTGCCATTTGAAGAGCAGCTGTACAACACACGTCCATGTACCCTACACTGTCCAAGAAAGTGAACAAGCCAGGTGGTGCCCAGCAGCCTCCCCAGTACTCTGCCTCACCCTGCTCCGTGGGCACCACGACCCTGAACTGGTGCTGCTGCTTCCTCACGTTTGCACCTTCCACCACTGGATTCCCGAGCACAGTTTGTGTTCGAACCAGAGGGCGTGCAGAGCCTTGAGGATGCACCCAGGACAGCTGCATGATCTACAGGCTCCCTGCTCCCTAGGGCCCTCTCTTCATCGTCACAGCTCTGGCCACACACTTGCCATAGTTCTTCAAACACAGCTCTCAGTCACCTCTCAGGACACAAGTGACACATCACTGTCCATCCAACTTCCTGTCTAACCAGGACACTGATGTTCCCAAAGATCAGGAAAGACCCCAAAGGTAAGACACTATATGATTACCGTCTACTTTTTGAGAATAGAATCTAAGATGGATGGATTAGTAAGGGCAATTTTCCTTTTTTCCTCTTCTATTCTTTCTGATCATTGCCATCATTAACAGGATCTAAGTTAGCTCTCATTTGCATTTGGAATTATATGGGATACTGTACAGAACAAACTAAAAATAGAATCTTTTGTTCTATAGCTGTTGACACACTAAAGCAGCCAATTTCACAAAGAAAAAAATACCAAGCAGAAAATTCCTCTCTGACAATTAAAACATGAAAAAAATGCAACTCAGAGAAAAGCATCTAATCCTCAAAGTATAACATGTTAGTTATTTGAAAAAACACATTACAGTCACATCACCACATGGCTTTTTCTTTAATTATTTGGGAGGAAAAGTGGAGAAAGATTACCCAGTACCCTCCAACAGGAAGACAGAAGGAGCTGGATGGATTTCATTTCAGCAATGCTGCAGGTGAAGGGAAACAGGACGAGGAAGGGGAAGGAGGCCCAGAGAGCAATGGTGACTAGTCATTTAGAAAGAGGTGTGAACACAGGCAGAATTCAAGGAACAGAGGGATCGCTAGAGAAAAGGGGGTGGGGCGGGCAGGCCAGGGAGAGGCAAAGACAATACCTCTCATGTACATGCTCTGTGCCCCAGTGCAGCCCTCAGGACACACGCATCACTGTTTTAACTCTCCTGACACCACATGGACTGGCTTCTGATCCCTGAACCAGGTCACCAAAACCACGAGAGGGTGTGGCCATGAGGCCACAAGGAACGGGCTGGAAAGAAGAGCCACGGCACAGTGGGCAGGTCACCCCTCAAGATGGCACAGAGGGGACAGGTCAGCCCCCCCGGTGACACAGAGAGGACAGGTCACAACCTCAAGGTGACACAGAGGGAACAGGTCACTGCCCCCCAGGGGACACAGAGGACAGGTACTGCCCCCCCGCCCCCCCCCCCCCAAGTGGCACAGGCACTGTGCCATGGAGCTGGGAAGACAAAGGTGAGGGGAGGGTGGTGACAAGGGAATGGCAGCGTGGCCAGCTGTCCTGCCTGCTACACGTCTGACAGCAGTGCCCAGTTTTCTCTTTACCAATCCCAGCCTGTGAGCTCTGCGGCCCCCCCCCCCCATGAACGCCCATGTTCCCGCCCACACACCTGGAGTCGGTGCCCCAGTGCATGGCATAGATCTTGGCCAAGTGTCCCCTCAGTGTCCTCCTGGTGCGCATCTGGATTCTTCCCACAGGGTCAATGTTGTTTGTGATCTTAAAAATAAAAGTTACCAAGAATTAACTCCATGGGAGGCACACTCTCCCCCTGCCACCCCCCTCCACCGAAGTTTCCTTCATGCCCACCCTGCTCAGTGACACCACTGCCCTGAATGGCTGTGCCTGCCTGGCTCCTGCCAGTCAACCCTGCTCCATCATGAGGCCCCACCCCAGGTACAGCAGCTTAGTGCTAGCCCAGAGCCTCCTCCCCCATCAGCATGCTAACTGGCCATCCAAGTCCAGCTCCTCCTGCCTCTGTTCAGCCCTGGAAGGCTGCTCTTCCTCCTAACAGGGCTCACCATCTAACAGGGCTCCAGGAACACAGACTGCTTGGTGCTGTGTGTGCTGAGCTGAACAACAGTGGTCATCTCTTCTGCACTCTGGAGTTTAAGGCACAAAATTGCATGTGCACACCTACTGTTCACCCAACACACAAGAACCTGATGTTCATGACTCTGGGTTTACAAATGGAGTAAGTGTGTAACAAGAGTGGGCTTTAAAAAACGTAGAGTCCAAAGTACATCTGAGAATTCAAATGTAGGTGATCCCGGCATTCTAACTTTTAACTTATTGTTTACCCCATAAACGATAGCTTCTAAAGCATTGAGATGATGTAAAGAATGTAATCATGTTCAACAGAAGGAATATAATTTTTCTTTCACATTTCTGTTCAGTGTTTGAGACAAAAAGTTTTTTTTTCAATGAGGTGAAATTCACCATCTGAAAGGATATAATTTAGCAATATTTAGTATATTCACAACATTGTTCCACTATTAGTGGTACCTGGTTTCAAACCGTCTTCATCATTACCCTTAGAGGAAGCCCTTCATCCACTAGCAGTCACTCCCTACAGCCTCCTCAACCCTGGGCAAGCATGAATTTATTTTCTGTCTCTACAGGGTGACCTGTTCTGGACAGTTCATGTACACAGAATCACACGACGTGACCTCCTCTCACTGAGCACACATGTCTCAAGGTTCACCATTCTATGGCTGAGTAAGTCCCACTGTGTGGACAGGCTGTGCCTGGCCCTGATCTCATACCCCGAGGGCACACAGCTGCTGGGAGCAGTGCCTCCAGGAGCATTCGGACACGGGCTGGTCTGAGCATCAGCTCTAGTCTCTCTGGGTGCATACCTAGGAGTGGAGCCATGGGTCGTAACTCGGGTTTAAATCTCTGAGAATGTGCCAAACTGGACCTTAGAAATTAAGGTTCTAAGGCAGACCTAATTAGGGAAAGGAACTTCAAAACATCCATATTGAAACTGTAAAAATATTTAGGACTCTGACCTCTGTAAGAGGACATAATTACTTAAGGCTAGAGAGAGATTTATTTTTTATCTAAAACTCACCACAGCCTATGCCCAGCATTGACAAGGACCTGCAAATGAGAACCTTCAAACAGGGGCCCCACCCTTGCTGTGCACAAAGTCAGAGCAGCTCCTTCTGAGGCCCAGAGCAGGCCCCACAAGCACCAGCCTCTATAGCAAATCAGTGACTGCATCAATGGTCCTTACCTGAGAGAGAGTCGCGTCTGCACACGCCTTCCGAGCATCCTGGGAAATGACAAGGACAATGAGACATTAGTGCTGCTCCCAGTACAGGCTCCCCCAGACCCAGGCCGCAGCTTCAATCAAAGTGAAAGTCGCTCAGTCATGTCCAACTCTTTGTGACCCCATGGATATACAGTCCATGGAATTCTCCAGGCCAGAATACTAGAGTGGATAGTCGTTCCTTTCTGCAAGTGATCTTCCAATCCAGGGATCGAACCCAGGTCTCCTGTGATACAGGAGGATTCTTTACCAGCTGAGCCACCAGGGAAGCCCAGGAAATACTGAAGTGAGTAGCATATGCCTTCTCCAGGGGACCTTCCTGACTCAGGAATCAGGGTGTCCTGCATTGCAGGTGGATTCTTTACCAGCTGGGCTACACAAGGGAAGCAGTCTCAGAGCCTCTACCAAGAGCCTCCCCACCCTGCCTTGAGCCCAGGGCATGCTGGACACAGAACCAGCCACACATGGACATGTCTCAGCCTGCATATCACCCCCCTAATGCACAACACCCCCGTGCCCACACTGCTGCCCGCAGCCTCCAGCACCTTCCCACAGCACTGCACCGGCGTCCTGAGTCATGGGGCCCATAGAAACAATGTCTAGAAAGCAGTGAATGGCCAGCCCAGGGAACCTTTCTTCTAGAATGCATTAACTCAGGACTGTGTTTTCAAGCCAAACAATCCTGATGCTGACCTCTATGGAAAGGAGCAAAGGGTCTGGAGTCAAGGCAACCAAATCTCTGGCTGGTCACATCCTGCTGCTTGCTTTCTTATCTGTGAAAAGACTTTGTGAAGCAGGCGAGAAATGTAATACAAAAGGATGTTCCTCAAGCTAATGAAGATGTCCTTGTTGTTCCTAAGCGATCCAAGCTGCTAGAAAATAAATGTGGAAATCTCAAATCTGGATATGACTTTTACAAACAGAAAGCCATACATTATGAAGGGAAATGAGACACTGGCTTTGAAACGATAAGACTCTGAATGTAGGAGTGGGGCCTAAGAAGAAAATTGGATGTAGGAATAATTTCAAAGGAAACTGACAATTTCTCATAAAACTCTGCCATTGTGTAGCCATCTGCCCACCCGCGCTCACTGATACACATCTGAAGGCTCATGTGAACACTCCTGAAGGCGTCCAGGAGACCTTCTCCAGGGGCAAACAACCTCACTGCTAATTATTTTTACTTCATGAAGCTGGTGGTAGTATTTGTCAACCTAGAACATGGAGATATATTCAAAGAGATTGCTATTATAAATGTACCAAATAGCTAGATTCCAAATTCAACTTAAATTATCCTATTAGAAGCCATTCTCCTCAGTTAATTCTGCATATTTAATTACACAATTAAAACAGGAAAATTATATAATTGAGTATTTCTGTGCCAGCACCTACTCTGGTGTCAGGACCAGGCAGAAGGGCGATCCCAAGCAGGTCTTCCATGGGTGGTTTTGTTACGGTCCCTACGTTCAGTATTAACTTCTGAATACCGTTCTTACTGATGTTATACATGGCTTTCAATTTTAACAAATAACAAGAATTTTAAAAAGTTTTTGGCCATGTCATATGTGGCCTGTGGGATCTTAGTTCCCTGACCAGGGACTGAACCCAGACCACCGCAGTGAAAGCCTAGAGTCCTGACTACCAGACACCAGGGAAGGCCCTGGTCGGGACTCTAGACAAGAATTATTTTAAAAGAAAAAGCAAACCAAGACCATAAGCAGCTTTGCCCTGGTTAGTGTCCAGAGATTAAAATGGATTTTGTAACGTCCATAGCAGACTGTGGTGACACAAGAGAACAGAAAAAAATCATTTTAGAAACTAAACACTGGACCCACAAGTGCTGGTGTAAAAGTCTGCAGCACTCCTCAGGACAAGTATCTACACTGTGGAGAGAGCCTTCTCATGGGAGGCATCTCTGCAGCTGCTTAAGACTGACAGCGCTGTCCAGCACTCTTCAGACTCAATTCCAACTAAACGGCCTGGGGCTTTGTTCACAATGCCTTATTGTTTAGCCAAGGCTCCTGTCTGTCTGTGCTGAGAAAAATCACCACCCTGCCCCTCCACAGAGGAGCACACCCAGGCCCGCAGTCGGTTAGGCTGTATCTGGGTGGATGTCCCACTGGCACAGGACAGCACATGGTGAGGCCGTCCACTCAGGCCACAGTAACTGCAGTACTTGCACATGCCACATGGCCTGGGGTGCTCACAGGCAGGGTTAGCCCTGGAGCTCTTCATCTGTCAGAAGCTCGCATATCTAAGACACGTTTTCAGTCAGCATTCCTCACAGACACTACCACAGGTCAGATGAGATGGTGCCTTGGGGTCTTTCAGCTGAAATACCAAGCTAGGAAAAAGAGACCCTCCTAGCGTCATCCACCATCTGTTGGACTCACTGTGTCCAAGTATGTGTTTCTTGGGCAAGCAGGAAAAAAGGTTTTCCTTTGTTAGAGAAAGTCTTCCATTCCTGTTTGGTGTACAGCCAATTCTGTTTTGTGCAAAGAAAAAGAAACCAGCAGGGCTTCAAAGGCAGGGCTGTTCAGCTCGTCGGCTCTCCTGGGGACGGTCCATTGGAAGGGGACGCCACGGAGATGCCAGAGGTGCACAGTGAGGCAGTTTTGTGCCAGAGACACTGAATTGGCAAGACTGAGCACCAACAGAACGTAATGCAATAAACGTACTTATTAATTACGTGTCAATATGGTAATCTTTTATATACACTGGTTTAGATACAGTTGGTAAAAATTAATCCTACTGGTTTCCCTGTACTGATTTCAAGTTCATATGTGGCTCACAGGACAGACCTGTCCCCTGTGAGGAGGGTGGCATGTGCTTCACAGAAAATGGGTTGAGATGCAACACTCACTTTCCAAAACCTTTATTTTTTTCCCACAATATTTGGATTTTTTTTTTTTAACCTATACAAACTTTTATTTGCTACAAATAGATCTGAACCCACTATTTATGAACAACAACTTCTTGTCAGAAAATCAAAGTTCTGATTTCTATATTCCAGAGTGTGGCTGGATGTATTAAACAAATCTGCTAAGTCTTCCTTATTCTTATTGAGCTACATTGTATCTTTTAAATGTTGAGATTGGAAATTCTTACAGTCAAAGGATCTCTTCTGTCTCCTCTTTGGTGCATATCTCAGATAATCTCCTTATCTTTTCTCAAGCTCAGTTAAGAAGCTGGCTAAAATGACACTGGTCTTTCCTTCCAATTACCATCAGGCCTTTGGAGCATATAACTGGTCATTAAGGAAATAATTAGGTTCCCCCTTGAAATACCCATGGCTTTGCAGCACGCCTCTGCAAACCCACCAGCAGACTGCATGGAGGAGTGGTGAGGAGGTTCTGGACAACTCTGCAATTGTCCTTCTTTCCAACAGGCAGCTGGACAGGACCCAGCCATTTTTATCTTCAAGTCAGTGTCTCTGTTCTAACAGTCAAAACCCTCCCTAAAGAGCACTCAAGAACAAATCACCCACACCTAGAATACCTCTATTGTTGTTGTTGACACTCTTGCTTTCTTAAACAAGTTTCCTGCCCTCAACTCAGAGGTTACAGTGGGGAAACAGACACCACACTCTGTATGGTGACCAAAAGAAGGTCCCAAAGCTAATTCCCAAGGTTAAGAAAAGAGGCTCTGAAAGATGTCTATAATTTCTATGAAAACATTCTATGTTTACTCAAGTAACAATATACTAGAAAAAAATCCTGAAAATAAGGTACTAGGCCAAACATCTGGATCTATAGTTTCTACTTCCTGGGCCAATTAAGATTCAATTTCAATCCAAAACAAGGAATAGCCATTCTGAAACCCAACTTTCCTTAAAATGGTAACATCACACCTGAAATTCAAATGATGAACAAAATGAAGCACACAGGTAGTTTACGTACTCTAATTTGGTTTTTAAGCTGTTCGGCCTCCTGCCGTAACTGGTCAAGTTCACTCATCTTCTAATGTTAGTGCTCTTCAAAGCCACCTCAAAGAATCTGAGATCTGAAAGAGAAAAACAAGTACCAAAATGAATAAACAATGACTGATTCACTTAACGAAGCTGGTGAGAAAAGGGAATTGAAATTTTGAGAGCTGTGGTTTCATTACAAGTCAGAGAACTTTTCTTTAGCCTTCATCAGAACATGTAAAATGCCCACAAGGGCTGGGTCAACAGAGTGTAACTACTGTAGTACATGAGCCTCAAAAAATGACAGTGTCCAGCAGACAGTGCAGAAGGTGGTGGTGGGCTGAAAGAGAGAAAGTCTGTCTAGAAGCAGTTTTCATGGAGGATCTGGACCTCACTATAAACTCAAGAACCTAAGAGTGATATTTAGAACAGCTCTCGCGTGAAAACTCGGGGCAGTTAGTTCAGGATGGGGCACAGTGGCCACTTGGCAACCTAGCACCTCAAAGGCATGTCGATGACCCTGAACCCATGACTGCCCAGAGGACATCAGCAGGTCACACAACAATCCCAGAAGGACTCAGCTTGGTGTCCAGCAGGCCTTTGATTCAGAACTTACTCTCCCACCAAAATGGGCTCTGGGATCCCAGGAGACTCAGAAGCAACACCACAGACCTTCCAGGCAAAGGCCCAAGAGGGCTCGGTACAAGCAACCCTGCTGCCCACTCCTGTCCCAGCCCCACCCCTAGGCTCATGAGACATTATTCTTGAAATTACTGTCAAAACAAAATTACCTGTTAAACAAGAGCTATATTTTCCCAGGGGAATGCCATAGTTGGGGGTTGCATTTCTGACCAAGAACATAGCTGTTAAGTACATCCTAACTGTGACCAACATATCACAAAGCCAAAGAAACAATTACAAACATCTTTTATCACTTAAGAACACAATTAGCTCCCACCTGCAAGCATAGCATATTTCAAGGGCCTCAATTTCCTATGCAAATACAGAGGGGAAGATTCTTCCATCCTAGATTTTGTGTGAAAGTCACAGTGTTATTATAATATACACCAGATATTTAATTAACAGTGGTCCTTTATTTTCTTGAGACTGGAGCACATCTGGGGGAAATTATCTGGATGACCCAAGAAACACAGTTGTTAGTTCCCAATCTAAATAGTCTTTAGACTTTTTTTTTCCTCACAAAAGCATTCAAAGTAATTGTGATATGGTTTGTATTGATGCATATTTATTGAGAAAAATAAGAATACTTTCCCCAGTAAAAAGCACCTTTGAAAAGCACATGTTACATCCTGGTTGCTGCCTTCACCTGACCCTGCAGCCCTGGTCTATTCACGGAACAAATCTCTCTGGCTGCTGGGGTCACTGCGCAGGAAGCACAGAAGTGCTGAGCTTCCACAGAGAGCAAGGCCCTAGCACTGACCCTAAAAGGAGGTCCACACCACTGCCAGGAAAGCACTAACGGGTAGGGCCAGGAAGTGGGGCTGAAGCATCTAGGTCGGTCAAAGGCAGGGGAGGCAAGCCCAGTGACGAGAGAGGCGTTGCTTCAAGGGGGTGCTGTAAGTTTCACTCTCGCAGACCCCCGGCACCTCCCTGGACAAGCAGAGCCCGGCTGAAGTTACCCTCCACGATAACTGGGCTGATTCTCTCATCTTCACATATAAACTCAAAGGACTGCAGCTGATGAATATTAATGTGTGAAATAACAGGGCCAAGAGAACACGAAATCATTTTAAAATAGAAAGCTGTGCTGATGCGCCCCTGAGCTTCCAGACTGTGCTGCACACCCCACCCTCTTGAGCACGTGCATTCACATGTGATCAGTTATTATTATAAGGAACAGTCAGTCTGCTGAGTCGGGGGTAGTTTTGCCCCAGTAACACCCCCGCCCCCATCAGTAAAGAACTGTTCTTAGTCTGTGGATAAGCGACTTCCTTCAATCCTTCCAAAATCTGCATGAAGAAAACAGCTAACATTATCATGAGGTACACTGAACTAAATGGTGAGTTTTAATCAATAAACCATACATTCTGATCTTAGTTTAAACACTAAAAAGCTGAGCTAGTTTTTAAAGTAAGAAAAAAACCAATAAACTCCTAGGATCAAGATAAACAGGTCAAGACCCAAATTCTAGTATTAGGTGGAATCGCTCTTGCAATCTTAAAATTAAATATTTCTTGTAACTAGATGATTTTTTTACATATTATAAAAGAATATATACATGATAATCACCCAGATGTATTGCTTCAAACTAGAGAAATTAATTTATTGAAAACCTAAGTATCTTTAAAATGACAAACTCCAACTCAGTTACCTCACAAAATTTCAGAAGCAGTAACAGTACTTGCTGATTTCAACCTTCAGCCACAAGCAAAGAGAAGAAAACCAGATCTACTTCTTTCATCATTAAATTATTAATATTGCCTTTTGATTACAACTCGGTCTATGATCAGTGGCCACAGTTAAATCTCAAAGACCCAAAATTCATATTTGTTAATATTTAAAGAAAAGGTGCTCAGTAATGTCCCACTCTTTGCGACCTTGTGGACTGCAGCCTGCCAGGCTCCTCTGTCCTTTGGATTTTCCAGGCAAGAATACTGGAGTGGGTCGCCATTTCCTTCTCCAAGGGAATCTTCCCCACCCAGGGATAAAACCTGGGTCTCTGGCATTGCAGGAAGATTCTTTAACCAACTAAGCGACCAGGCTACTACCAATAAAAATAAGAGTCCAGAAAGTCCAAAATTTTTTATCTCACAGTCTGGTGAGAAAGAGAAATCTATTGGCAGACATTTAAAACAAAATTCAACCACATTCTATATTCTGCATGTTGAAGAAGTTGTCTGTAAAGGGACTTTCCCTGATGAAGGGGCACCCAGGGGCCCTGGGGTTCACTCTGACCTGGCACCATCCAGGGCCGCCTCCTTCCCGGGCTAATGGACACCAAACTGGCCTCACAGGATGTGCATGAAAGGACCAGGCAGTCAGGGGTCCCCCAAAGAGAAGCCGGCACCCCAAGGACAGCAAGGAGCATGCACACACATGCAGAGCAAACTGACAGGAAGCAGAACAACTCTGAACTCCCACAAACTGAAAGTTCACCCCAAATGCTCTTCTGTGAAGAGACAGCAAATGAAATAAATGGGGTAACAGGAATGTACATAAATGATGAAACTTCTCCTTTTGTGTCTATAAAAAGAATACACATCTATAAGTAAGGAATCTTTTTTCTACATACATGAGAAAATGTTAATGGTTATTTTTGGAGAAACACAGGAATAGTGGGCAGTTCTGATTTTTCACATTATCATATATATATGGATGGATAAGGGGAAAAGAAAAATTATATATATACGTATATAATATGTATATATGTAAGTTAACCAGTTATCTGGGCCTTGAACCAAAAAGCACTCACAATTTTTCCTCCATTTTTCAGTAAAAAAAAAAAAGCAAACTAATTGATATTAACTTTTTACTGGATGAACTACTAAATATCACTAATAACAATAACGAAGACAGCATAAAAACCCCGAAGAATGCTCATTATATGTGAAATGAAAAACAAATGTGTGTGTAATAATTTTAGCTATTTTAAGACCAAAACATAAGAACAGCATTTTTGTTAGAATTACTGGTCATACTTTCCTCTTTTTTCCAAAGGCTGGACATGTCATTCATATTCCTTCGATGACAAAGACGAAAGAACACTGAAGGTTTCACTTACATGTGACGCCTCTGCTGCTCTCTTCACTGTCCTCAGTCCCCCAGAGCCTCCAGGAAGCCCACCATCGATTACGTGGCCTAGGTTCCTTCTCTCCTCCAGGGCCAAAGTCACAACTAAGTACTGGCCACGCTGACTCAGCGTCCTGATCAGTCTAATCCACTAAGACAGGACCTGCTGAGAGCCTCACTTCTGTTCTTTGTGACCCACATCTGCCACTAGCTTTCACCTGTTTAGGAAACATTTTCCACAGAAATGTAACGTAAAAGCAAGTACTGTGAAATGATATGTCCAGCAGCGGCTTTGAGCAGCTTCACAGCCAGCAAGAGCCCAGTCCTCTCCACTGTATCAAAGTATAATTTGGGTTCTGGTTCTGCACAGACAAGGAAGGTGACGTCCACCCACTTACTCTCCACTCTGGTGTGCAAGTGCCGAGGTGGAAAAGAGCACTAGCGAGACCACTGCAAAGGCCTCCAGAAGCCTTTCTGTGATCAGCGATCAGATCACGAAGTGCACCCTCCACAAAGCAGCCAAGAAAGAACAGTCGGGCTCAGCCCACTGAAGGGCAGGCGGCCAAGACACCAACCACCAGGGCCCCTGCTGCACTTGACTGCCTGAGGAAGCAGCAGCCCTGATGGTATCCTGTGCCCCAGGGGCAGGAGTCTGCTGACCTGCTTGGCCAAACGGGTTCCACACCTCACCTCCAGATAAAGCAGCATTTGGAGAGAGGAGTTTTGCGTGAGGCATTTAAACCAATTTCACCAGCTTTTCTGTTTTTTTTCCTTCATTCCCAAATCCAAGTTAACCTCCAGAATCGAGGTGGCACAACTCCACAGGGCGAGGGACAGGGCACAGGACACCTCCTCCCAGGGCACCCCCAGGCTTCCCCGGGGTGGGGGGTAGATGCTGACAGAGTTAAGAATAAAATGGTGGGTCTGAAATTTGATTTAAAAAAACTGAGGGAAATGGGAGGGCACAGAGAAACACATCCGGCCGAAGTTGGTAATTGCTTTAGTCTGGTGATAGGAGTTCCTTGTGCTATTTATTAACTTCTTCTATATTTCAATTTGCCATTAGAATAGTTTCTTTTTAAATGTTAAGAGACCTTGAATTGATTTAAAATCCAAATATACAGAAAAAACCAGGACAACCTGAATATGGTCTGGGTATCCGATGACAGGGAGTGGCAGCTCTTCTGTTCGTTGTCAGAATGAAGCTAAAACCCGTAACTATTAGACATGCTTCTTACTTCTGAGGGAAATGAGACTCTGATAGGAAGAAGGGAGGTTAAACAAAACTAGGAGAGTTCTGTTCGAGCTGCGTGATTTTAGGTAATATTCTTCTTTTAATCTGTTTGAACATTCTCTTAAAAATTTTTTTAAACAGTCATTATTTCTTGGTACTGTTTGACTGCAAGTATATATGAAATTTGTCATGTATCTCATTTTAAAAATATAGACACATAGGTATTCCTCAAGCAGATTGTGTTGTATTTTGACATGGATCACACTGCCATGTTAGCTAGTTGTTCGTGAGAGTCAGTCCCAATAATGCCCAAATTTGTCTGAACAACTCAATGGTTGACCCTGGAGGCTTATATGATTCAACAGTGATAAAAAGTAAGTTTTGATGAAACATTCATTACATTATCTTCTAAGAAGTAGCAGATATCAACATATTCAACACTCAGTAAGCCATAAGTAGCTTTTATGTAAGTAAAAGATGGTAATGGAGACTAAGATAGGAGATCCCATTACATCTAGAACTCTCATCTGGCTGGCTCTGGATTTAAAAAGCATCCAAGCAAATTGTTAATACATGTTCTTTGACACTGTGTTACATTTTCTTAGAATGCAATGACTTAGGACTCCCCTGGTGGTCCAGGGGATAGGAATATGCCTGCCAATGCAGGGGGCATGGGTTCCATCCCTGGTATGGGAAGATCCCACATGCCACAAGTCAGCTGAACCCATGCACTGCAACAAGAGAAGCCAGCACAACTAGAAAGCAGTCCCTGCTCATCCCAACTACAGAAAGCCCACACACAGTAATGAAGACTCAGAGCAGCCAAAAATAATAAACAAAACATTTTTAAGAGAATGCAATGATTTAAATAGTCTGCCCCCAACATCTAAGCTATCTCATGAGATTTTCCTGTTTCTCAATTTTCTGATGTAAATTTTATTTATTTTTTAGCCAAACCACACGGCAGATATGTGAGATCTTAGTTCCCCGATCAGGGATCAAATCCACAAACCCTGCAGAGTCTTAACTGCTGGATTGCCAGGGAAGTCCCCCAAATACAACTTTTTAAAGAAAAAGCACACCCCCCACTTAGTGTTTACTGCTAGACAATGCATACAGAGAAGACTTGCTTCTCACACTTTACATTTACAACAATGTAGCATAGCCTCCTTCTCAATCTACTATCTAAGGCCAATTTAAGCATATTCCCTGAAGCACCAGTACAATGTAAAAATGTAACCACTCTCACCAGAAATCAATTGATACAATGATAGTATATTAGTTCTGTAAATAGAAAAAAAAAAGATACAAGATAAACTCTATAGGGAAAGTGAATTTACCTATTAGTGCTACAAAGGTCTGATTGGCTCCAGGCCCCCAGCTGATGTTCTCTAAGCAGGAAGAGGAGTCTCAGTGTGTGCTGAATCACTTCAGTCCTGTCCTCCTCTTTGCAACCCCATGAACTGCAGCCCATCAGGTTCCTCTGTCCATGTGATTCTCCATGCAAGAATACTGGAGTGGGTTGCCATTCCCTCCTCCAGGGAATCTTCCTGACCCAGGGACTGAAACCACATCTCTTATAACCTCCTGCATTGGCAAGCAGGTTCTTTACCACTAGCGCCATCTAGGAAGCCCTTTCAGTTTACTACCTTTTGAAAATAAATGTTCTTATACTTTCAAATCATAATAAAATGTACACAGATAAATTCACAAAGTCACTGACAGCTAAAAGCCACTTCCACGCAAACTGAATTTCAGAGAACCTGTGTATCAACTTAAGAAATCCACACAAACCCAGACATCAGGGCAGAGGAAAAGCTCCTGGTGCCATGCAGGCATCTGGTCTGCTGCCTGGAAGTGGCTCCCACACCCTCCAGCACACACTTCCCTGGTTTCTCAAGACCTGGCACCAGTCCTTGAGTGAGAGGGACCATCACAGGGCTAAAAGCACCCAGAGGGGTTTACTGTGTAACAAAAACTAACCACACACCAGGAACTCCCCAGCACTCCAGTGGTCAGGGCTTGGCACTTTGCTTGTCAGGCTCATGTTTGCTCCTTGGCTGGGGAACTGAAATCCCACAAGCTGCACAAAGCCACCTCCTCCCACCAAAATAATTTCTTTAAAAAAACCGACCATGTACCTGGAGACAGTAGGAAAATACTCCGGCTCCATGGACAGACTGCAGAGCACACAGAAAGTAAAAAAGTACCTTTTGTAAGGCCGCTCCATCCTCCCTACACAGAGATGGTATCAAGTACTGCCCATTCCCTATTTTGTTTACTAAAGCTCATCACTCAGAAGGCACTATCTAGTTTTACCACCATACAGAAGGTAATTATGGCTGCTATGGAATGTCACATTTGGAAATAGTAGTTTTTCTATCTTCAAAATAGTAAAATGCAAATGAAGAATTTACATTTCATAACATTAAAACATCTAATAAGAAGCATGTTATAGAAAGCTTTTAAAAAGTTGCAAACATACTGCTATTGTACTGAATAATTTAAAACTCAGACTTATTTAACCTAGCACATGAATACTATTTTGTGCCTGTTAAGAAAATTCTTGAACCAGAAAGGAACATGCATCTCAGTCCACCTTGCATTTATACGTAACAAAGCATCGGAGCAGACCTAGGAGACCCCAGGGCCCTGGCAGCACTGCACAGTGGGAGCCGAGGAGCCCAAGCAGGCAGGGCTGCAGGGTGCAGTGGGCAGGTTCCAAAAGGGGAGAGCCGACCTGCTGCCCAGAGCCCACCTCTGCAGGCTGTCGCTCCCACAACCTGTGCGTCCAGGAAGCCTCTGCAGCTTCCAAATGCTCAATGGTTCATGGGGAGACCCCCTCTCCCCAGTACTCAGGTCTCCCCAGACGCCCTGTGAGAGTCAGGAAGTTCCACTTTAATGATTTCACAACCAAATTTAATACACAATGGACGCCATCTAAGACGCCCGCACCCAGAAGGAAGGAAGGGCTAAACGGGAAAGGTGGTCGGACTGGAAGTCAGACACACTCCACAGAGGCCCCTCTGAGAGGCTGCCACCCTCAGGCTGGGGGAAGACTGCTCTCCACCGTGCCACATGCACACCACTGTGCAGATAATCTGTCTTTACACTCACTTCCGGCAAACTACGATGAACTCCACTGGGTGTCCCACGTGCCTTAGCAGGCCTTGCTGGTGGAGGCAGTGTGGCTGCACGTGGCAGGGGTTGCACATTCATCCCCCAGGCCTCGTCAGCAGGTGTAACCCCTCTGAGACTGGCTTTTGGTCTGAAAATGGAGACACAAACAATCCCTACCTCACAGGCCACAAGGACTCAATGAGGATCCACAAAAGGTCTTTAACACCTGACTGAACCACAGCAAAGTCTCACTAAATAGAACTTGTTACAAAAGCAGTTAACAGGATTTTCCACCTGAAACGCTTTAGTAACAGAAAACCACCTCTTCCTTCACCTGCCACACTTCCTACCCAGCCAGTGAAATAGGTCTCTACAGAGGTGGAATTATGCATAACAGTGGCTGCCAGGGTAACCAACCAGGGACTCATCAGACTGAGGCCCGGCAGCTCATCAGCTCATATGCTAACAGTTCCTTCAGTTTAAAAAATATTTTTTGAAAGTAAGTAACACAACAAAACAGATAGTTTGATACATTCTGAAACATTAACACACCTCTGAAACCACACCTCCCTGAAGACAACCAACATGGCCACACCCTGCCTCCTGTGCCCCTCTGTAACTGCCCCCACCCCCAGCAACCACAAGTCTGCTTTCTGTCACTTTACACACGTGAATCCCACAGGACGCACCCTCCCATGCTCTGGCTGTGCGCCCTCAGCATGGTCTCTACATGGACACCTGCCCTCATCTCTCCTGGGTAAGCACCAGGAGTGGAACAGTGGGATCATATATAACAAGCATGTACTTAACATATTCGGAAACTGCTGAGCTGTTTCCAACACGGCTGCACCATTTTCCACGCCTACCATCCGTGCACTGGAGCCTGATGCGGCACACCCTCGATAGCACTTGGTGCAGGCAGTCTTCTCCACTTTAGCCACTGGCATAGGTGGTTACTGGTGTCTCGATGTGGTTTTAATTTGCATTTCCCCAATGGCTAATAATTCTGACCATCTTTTCATATGCTCATCTGCTATCTCATTATATTCTCTGGTGAAGTGTCTGCTCAAATCACTTGCTTTTGTACTAGGTTGTCTGTTTTCTTAATAATGAATTTTAAGAGTGCTTTACTTATTCTGGATACAAGTTACCTAGAAGACATGCAATCTGTTAATATTTTCTGTGGCTTGTCTTTTCATTCTCTTAAGTATCTTAGAAGGAGCAGGCATTTTAAAATTTGTCACCATGTCCAGTTTAAGAATGTTCTCTTTAATGGACTGTGTCTTTGATGTCACTAAGAAATCCTTGCCTCAGAATTCCCCGGCAGTCCAGTGGTTAGGACTCCATACTTTCACTGCTGAGGACAGGGTCTGATCCCTGGCTGGGGAACCAAGATCCCACAAGTTGCATGGTGGCCAAAAAAAAAAAGAAAAAAGGAAAAGAAATCCTTGCCTAACCTGAAGTCTCAGTGATTTTCTATGTTTTCATTTAGAGGTTTTCTAGTATTAGGCTTTACGTTAAGTTCTATGATTAATCCTGGGTTAATTCCTGTCTGTGGTGTCAAGTTCACCTTTTATATAAGGATTCCCAACTGTCCGAGCACCTAACTCATTCAATTTAGTTTTGCTTTCTAATTTTAAATTATTTCAACTTACAAAGAGTTGGAAGAAAAACACAAAGAACTAGATGCCCTCACCTAGTCACCCCTAACAACTGGGACACTTTTGCTTTCTCCCACCTCGTACAAACATACTGGAGTTTTTTCTGGATTTCATGGCTTCACCTTCAATCTGTATCATCAGCTGGTACTCCAACTAAGACTTGATTACAAAGGGGCTCTCCAGCTTTCTCCTGGAAGAAGTTGGAGAAATACTGTTCTTGTCCAGAATGTGGACCATCATCTCCAGAACCGTACCTCTCCATGTGAACAACCGAGGGAGCCTTGGAAGAAAACACCTTTTTCTGGATCAGTCTACTCTGAAAACCAACACTGGCTTAAAGATGGGCAAAACTAACAAAAACCGGTTCTTAAAAAGAAGAAACCCTGAAGAAATGTAAACATTCTACTTTAAAAACTGATAAAATCAAATTATATCAAAATTACCTTAATTCAGAAGTGCTGCTGGTCTGTTCTCCCAAACATGTAAAATTGTCTGCAACAGAGAAAAGGCTGTATTTGCATTGATTAAGGTTGTGAGACACAATATTCCATACACTTTAAGAAGCCATGAATTCACCCCTTCCCTGTCACCATTTCTTTCCCCCAAATCACTGAACAGTACTTTGTATTAATAGCATTAAGTTCTTCAATGTGAAAAAGAAGATGATCTCAATTTCTTAAAAAAACAAACAAACAAAAACCTTAAAAATGCCTCAGGGTACTTTGAATTAAACTGGAAAGAATCAGGGGGAAGGGGTGTTACCAGAAAAATTACAGCAACAACAAAAACAGAAAAATCACTGTAATTCAACACACTTCTAAGAGTAACCTCCCCCAGAAGATCTTATGTTAATGTCCCCTCAGAGCAGGCAAGTCCACCTAGACAGACACCCTGCCCACCCCTCCAGCTGCCCCGGTACCGTCCAAAACGGACCTCCTGTCCAGGATGCCAGAGAAGAAGACATGGCAATAAGCCTCCGGACCTGCCTCTCATCATACTGCAGCCAGCACAAAAATAAATTTCATTCTAGATTTCTTTGGAGCTACGTGCTTGTTCTTTCCCAGAAACTTAAGTTTCAATACATTTTAAAATGCTCTGGTAATCTCTCCAAATGACACTCTATCTGGAAGGGCCACTTTGGGATGTTTCGCAGGTTACCTCCTGCCTAGTGATCAATTCACTATTATGTTTAGAAACTCCCATACATGCATCTAACCTGGGCGTTGGAACAGGCATCAACAAGCTGAAATGTCCCCCAGCTGAACTGTGAGTTCTAAGGCATTTATTTAACAAAATAGTTTTATTGTAGAATTATGTTGCATATGTTATAAGCAAGCACATACTACTTATCTGGCAATAAAAGTACGGAAGAAACAGTGTGAGGATTCCTCAAAGTTAATCACAGACCCACCACACGACCCAGCAATTCTACTTGTAGTTATACACCTGAAAGAACTGAAAATAGGTACTCAGTCCACACACATAAATGTTCACAGCAGCACTAGTCACAACTGCCAAAAGGTGGCAACAGCCCAAATATTGGCAGATGAACAGATAAACAAAATGAGGCCCAGCCACACAATGGAATCTTGTTCGTCCATAGAACAGAATGAAGTGCTGATACATGGACAACACCTTGAAAACATTATGCTATGTCAAAAAGCCAGACACAAAAGGTCACATACTGTATGATTCTGTTTATACGAACACCCAAAACAGGCAAACCCACCAAGACAGAAGGCAGGGATTGCAGGGACTCTACACAATAACAAGGACACAGGCTCCTCCTGAGAAGATGAAGGTGTTCTGGAGTTAGGGAGATGCAGCAGCTGCACAGCTCTGTGAATTACTAAAATGCCACTGATAGTCCACTTCAAAATGGTTTTAAGAATTTTACCTTGGATGGGAGGAGGAAAAAGTGCTGCTAAAGGTGCATGGAAAACAAAACCAGGGACTTCCCTGGTGGTCCAGTGGTGGAGACTTCGCACTGCGGATACAGGAGGCAGGGGTTGATCTCTGGTGAGGGAACAAAGGTCCCACATGTCTTGGAGGCCAAAAGATCAGAGAGAGGGAAAATAAAAACAAAACAAAACAAAACCCAAACCAGCAGGTATGGAATAAGAGGGAGGCAGGGTAGACTATGGCTCACCCTCACAAACCTACTGAGTGGAGCTCTGAGGAGTGGGCACTGAAGGCTTCACCCAGACATCAAATTTAAGAGGGGAACCCAGTCTTGGCACAGCTGACTTTTGAGACTGGCTTGTTCTCTGTGGTGGGGGCTGCCCCATCTCCTGGGAGGTATTCAGCAGCTGGCTGGCCGCAGCACCCCTTCACCAGCTTCGACAATCCCCAATCTCCAGACACCACTAGTCATTCCATGGGGAGAGCAATACTGGCCCCAGGTGACAGCCACTCCTTCAAGGTGACTGCTCCCCTCAACTGGATCTCCAAATGCAAGTCCTTTCAGGGATTTTTCACATCAAGAGACAGGAACACAAAAGTATAAAAGTCAGAAAAATGTATCACAGTTTGATCTAATTCAAAGGTCTAGACTGTCCTGTGGCCCAAGGCATGTAACAGTTCAAGCTGCCTATTCTGTGGGAGCCAAGAGTGTTTACCCTCTAGCTACAGAGGGTGCTGAGAGCACCTCCAAACCCCTCCCATTCCCACCCCACTGCCCGAGATTCACAGGGAGTCCTGCCCAGACTCATTTCTGGCTGAATACAAGACCCAACTGTGGGTCTTCTTCTGACTGCCCAGCCCATAGAACCCAGTAGAAAGAACAAGATCACAGTCTCAGACAGCAGTATATATTCAGTTCCTTCGCTCAGTCATGTCCAACTCTTTGTGACCCCATGGACTGTGGCACGCCAAGGTTCCCTGTCTATCACCAACTCCCAGAGCTTATTCAAACTCATGTCCATTGAGTTGGTGATGCCATCCAACCATCTCATCCTGTTGTCCCCTTCTCCTCCCACCTTCAATCTTTCCCAGCATCAGGGTCTTTTCCAATGAGTCAATTCTTCGCATCAGGTGGCCAAAGTTTTGGAGTTTCAGCTTCAGTGTCAGTCCTTCCAATGAATATTCAGGACTGATCTCCTTTAGGATGGACTGGTTGGATCTCCTTGCAGTCTAAGGGACTCTCAAGAGTCTTCTCCAACACCACAGTTCAAAAGCATCAATTCTTTGGCCCTCAGCTTTCTTCATAGTCCAACACTCACATCCATACAGGACTACGTGATCCTAAACCAGAAGCACCACTTTTACAGGGAATCAGACAAACAGGGATTTAAAAACTCAAAGCCTACATTTTACAAAGCCACCACACTGACCAGAGGCAAAAGCACAGTGGCAGGTGAGCCACACCTTGGACCCCTCAGAGCCCAGCACCTCAGATTGCTCCACTGAGCCTGGCTGACTGGCTCACAGGGGAGTGTGCAGCGCACAGCACAGTCAGAAGGAAGCATGGCCCCTGGGCAGCAGGTGGGCTTGCGGACACTCCAGTTACCCTGAAGCCCACCAGGAGGGTGCGGCTACAGAGGGGAGGTAAGGGGTGGTATGAGCACATGCTGAGTATTTCTTCTTTAATCTTCTTAGAAAGCAATCCAGTTAGAAAGAGAAGTTGGAGGAAAATACAAACATAAACTTCAAGAAAAAGGCTCCAACATTTAAAGATCAACTTTTAGTCAAATTTAAAGTATGTAAAATAAAATTCAAATCATAGATTCAACAGGGTAAACCACACAACTGTAAAGTCAATTTTACAAGCAAACCAAACATTTTTAATACCCCAAATAAACAACGCTTCGCCGATCCTGACACTGCTTTTAGACAGTCTTCCTCTGACCAGTGGCACGCCTCCAGGAAGAGGGGTGTGAGCCCTGTGTCCCTCCCTCTGGTCCTCTATGGATGGTCCAGCTATGTAAACCTGTGCAGCACGAAGTTTCCACACCACTCCCTCGCAGGGACAGACAGCTGCACACCACACCCCTCCTAGCTCTGGTCTTGGAAGTCAAATCCCTTGAACATCCATTCACTCAAATAATTTCCATGCCTGTAATGTGAGACAGTGTGCCAGACACTGAAAACACAGGCAACAAAACCAATGTGTATGCCACCTGCCTGGGTGGGTCCTGCTACAGTGCAGAGGAGAAAGCATGAGAAACTATCCTAGGAGGCAGAGGACCAACACAACCAGACTAACACAGTCCAGAGCAGAGAGGCCAGTGCACAAAGGCGAGGGGCGGGGTACTCAGCCATTCTCAGGGCCACAGACACCTGGTTCCCTTAGTCAAGGTGCTCGACTGCCAAGTGTACTAGGCTAATATCCTTAGAGCAGATTTTCAAAAATGGAATTATTATGTCAAAGATTAGGCACTTAAACAGTCTTGATAAGATCAACTAAGCCAATGTCTTGATTCAGTGTAGTTGTTAATTTAGCAATATTAAATATCTCTGTGATGAACTTCTTTGTACATATTCTAGTACATCATGAGATTTTAAGTACCAAATACTAGTAATTGTATGATTATTGTTTGTTTTTTTCAGTATTTTTCAAAATCCAAAACCCAAACCCTCTATAGAGACACACCTAGAGAATTCCTTTACTGATGACGTTAAAATTTCAGATCAAGGAAAGGTCCTGGGAATGACTCCTCCTATATCCAACACAACCCAAGACAGCAAGAGCACGCAGGTGCCCGGTTTCTTCTCTGCAATTCTGAGTTACCCATACCTGGCCAGAGCAGGCATGAGGGCACTGATCAGTCCTTACCCTGCTCAATGTGAAGAGTCGTGTATTCTGTCATAAACTTTGACGTGTCTAAGTCCTACTGGTGGCACTGAGAATATGACACACACACACACACCTTCACCTTTCTAAAACCTGAAAAAGGTTGAATTCCAGAACAATCCAATCCTAACAGTTCTGCAAAAAGGACTGGGCGCTTGTACGAGACAAAGTAAACTTCTCAGTTCTGATTAATTCTTTAGCACAAAACTGTTCTTAAGAGTGGGAAATGATAAGTAAGTCTAATTTGGTTAGACTTACTCCTAACCAAATTTAGGAGTAAGTCTGAGGGTAAAAAGGAATAATAACTATAACAGAATATATCTTACTGGAAAACACACACACACACACAATACTCCTCAAATAACAGATAAATAAGACAGAAAGAAGAAGAGGTAAAGCTTTTTACAGGAGACTACAAAATGTAGCAGCCCTCAGGAGACATGACAACAAAATGTACACTTGAACTTGATTAAACCCTGAATTTAAAAAACGGCATGAAGACATTCTGAAGAAAACTGAGGAAATTTAAATGTGGACTGGATTCGGCATCACTGAATCCATGTTCAGATTTTGGGATAAGTGTAAAAGAACATCCTTGTTCTTGGGACAGGCTGAAGTTGTAAAGATTTAGTATCATGACACCTACAACAACCAAATGGTTCACCAAAAAGCACACAGAGAAAGAAAATGTTACAAATTACTAAATCTTGGTCAAAGTACAGAATGTTCACTGCTCCATTTAGCTTCAAAAGTTATTCAAAACTAGGTGTATAATACAATCGACATTTATTATAGAAAAACTTCAAGCAAGGGATTTAATCAACATGTATTTGAATTATTCAAGGGCTTTCCTGATGGCCCAGATGGCAAAGAACCTGCCTGCAAAGCAACAGACCTGGGTTCAATTCCTGGGTTGGGAAGATCCCCTAGAGATGAAAATGGCTACCCACTCCAGCACTTTTGACTGGAGAACCCCATGGATAGAGAAACCTGGAGGGCTATAGTTCATGGGGTTGCAAAGTTCAGACATGACTGTTCAACTAATATATAGAATGCTCAAGTGATCAGCTTAAACTCCCTCCCCAATATTTAGCGGGATGCAAAAATAAAAACTCTGCTTCAACTGTTAAACAAATAAATAAAACCAGGTGTCTCAGTGGTCAAGATTTTATCTGCCAATGCAAGTTCAATCCCTGGTGCAGGATGAACCCACACACCTCGGAGCAACTAAGCCCGTGTGCCACAACTACTGAAGCCTGCGCCCTAGAGCCCATGCTATGCAGCAAGAGAAGCCACTGCGATGAGAAGCTGGAGCACTGCAACTAGATAGTCCACTTGCCACTACAGAAAAGCCTGCGCAGCAACAAAGACCCAACACAGCCAAAAATAAATGAATAAAAATAACATTAAAAAAAAAACAAAAGCTAGGGGAGGGAAATAATATGGCCAACCAACAGCAAACATAGATTTAAAAACACACCCTTGCAATGATCAAGTAAAAGATGAAATTACTTGAAGATAAAGTCAGGAAAGAACATTTTATAACTAATTTTAAAGATTAAAAAGAAAAAATTTTTTTCACTGACCAATATAGCAAGGAAGAGCTTCTGTAGTAGCTGGAAAACTTGGCACAATAATACGTTCATGATTTAACGACTCAATCAATGCATTTTAAGAGTACATTTTTAAAAAGATGAATAAATACTTAACTTTTAGTTTTTCATATTTCATTAATTTTTCTTCAACAGTGTTTTAAGTGCTATTTTTCTCAGGCTGGCTAGAGGTTTATCAATTTGATTTTTTCACTGATTTTCTCTACTGTGTTTCTACGTTCAGTTCCACATAATTCTGCTCGTCATTATTGTCCTCCTCCTGCTTGTTTTAAAATCAATCTGCTCTTCTTTTAGCTTCTTACAGTAGAAGTTTAGACTGGTAAGACCACTGTTTTCTAAAGTCAGCATTTAATTCTTTATATTTCCCTATAAGCACTGCTTTCACTATGCTCCACAAATGCTGGTATGCTTTGTTTTTGCTTTCATTCAAATTAAAATACTTTCAAGTTTCCCTTATGATGTAATCTTTGTTGAATTTACAAATATTTGGGGACTTTCCAGACAGTGTTCTGTTACTGGTCGCTAGTTTAACTCCACTGTAAAGCCCCTGACAGTTCCAACCGCTGGGTCCTTTCCAAGTCTGACCAGCCTGTAGAACACTACCAAGCCACATGTCGTGGTGACGTGGTACAGTGACATGTCAGGAGTCTCATGTCCGCACCATCATTCTTGAGCAGTGTGAAAATGAAAGAACGCGTTGGCCTGCCATTCCCACCATCACAGTCTGGGGTGAGCCAGCTCTGTGTGAAGGTGCAAGGGGCACCCAGGAATGCCTGTGATGCTCCAACCAGAAACAGTTCTGGCTAACTTCAGCTGTCAAATAAAAAACTTCTAACCAAGTTCAGTTGTTTTTTCAATTATCCTGTATTTTCTTGCGTTCATTAAAAGCTTTAAAAAAGTCACACTTCAAAACCCTGCATGTGGTTTCCACATGTGACAATAAATCTCTTGGGGAAAAGTTATGAAGGAAAGTACTTATTTTTTGCAGAAGGGTGGTAACCTGTGCAATATGACCTACAAAGAGCTCCAACTTTCTCCCAATTTAGGTCTGCCTAGGAGAATAGCTCAAATGTTTGCAATAAAAGAATAACTTTACCATCAAGCAGAGCAGTAACTCCTGAGCATTGAACACATTCTTGGAGGACAAGCTATGGAAATATATAGCCAGGGATACATCAGTGTGGAAAAATGAATAAAAACAGCAATATGCTCGGAGCACAACTACACCACCACCTCTTCCTGGCATTGATCATTTCCTCCTGGAACTATCTCAATCTCCAGGTGGAAAAGATGCACCATGGGCCAAGCATAATGAATGAAAAGACACCACTATCAAGATACATCGTGTTTCAGAACACCAGAGGCAGGACCCTCAAAGTTTCCAGATGGAACAAATGTGCTACACAGACCGAGAGTCAGCAGCATCTTACTTCCAACAGCAACACTGGGTCTAACAAGTGCGTACTGCTATCATCCTTCCTTGGCATTTCAATTCTACAAAATTACAGAAAAGATACCTAAGGCAGAGGAAGGTCAGTAACTGGGCTCGAAGCTAAGACCAAGGGGCAGAGCTGGTATGACAACCGGCACCTGGATTTGAGCCTAGGGACTTACACTGATACAATACTTACTGTCATTTAAAAACAAGTCTGTGTGCAATTTTTAAAAGAAAATCAGATAAAAAATTAAATGTGTTCCTCTACCCAGAATGTCCTTGCCCTCTCTTCCCCTCTGCCAGGAAACAGCACTCGACCTCGAGACAGAACTGATCACACCTCCCTGACCACCATGCTCCCCAGCCACCTGGCTCGTCCAGTTCTCTGACCACTGCCGCGCTGACCCCAAGAGGCAGTACCTTGGATGGTGCCAAGCGTTCACGGCTGTTCTAGAGGAAAGGGGCCTGTCAGCTTACAAACCAAGTTCCTAAGAGCTGCCCTAACTGCTCCTCCTCCAAACCCTGGTCTCAGGACTGTCCCAGGCTCCCCGTCACCCCAGTCAGAGCTGACCACACCAAGGACAAGTACCCTCCAGCCAATGTCAGACCAAACTGTGTCCCCTGATGCTGTGGAAATAGAAGCAGCGAGACATGAACTTGAGGCCTGTGGCAGCCCACCCACCACAGCTTGGACTAAGCAGCAAAAAGACGAGCAACATGGACACACAGGAGGGGCACACTCCCCAGGCTCCTGTCCTGTCCCAGGGCTTCTGCATTCCAGACTTATAATTAATTCTTCTTGCTTTTCTTAATCTTGATTTCAGCTGGTTTGTTTCTTCCAATCAAGTGCCTCTAGTAAAAATGCCTGGACATCACCCCATACCAGCACCAGGGCAGCCACTCCCTAAGTGCTAGCAAATCAGGCCATGACCTCTTTCCTCATTTTATGGCTTCACCAAAAGTGTCTCTGAAATTCCCACCTGTCCTAGCCTCCAATCACATAACCCATGCCTCCCACCTGGGTAATGGCAACCGCGGACCTTGGTCCCCTTACTTGACTTGTATGAGCAACACCTGGCATGCCAGTCACCTCCTGCTCCCTGAACACCAGGTGAGGGGACCCTGCTCTCCCTGCTGCGCCCTTTCCTGGCTGCACCCCAGGTCCTGCACTCTAGACTCAATCCCATCACAATCACAGGCTTGCCTTTCCAAACCCCCTGACAGTCCATTCTCCACCCTCTTCAGCACAGAAAACTCTACCCCAAGCTGCCACCCAATCCCACCAATCTCCCTTTCTCCCACCCTGGACATCACTCCCACTGCTGGCCTCCTTCCAGCTCAGTTTTCAAGGAGTCTACTATTAACTCACTCCCCAGCTACCTCTTTTTCTCTCCAACCATCTTACTCATCATCACCTGATTTAACTTTCTAAAGGAGAGCTCTGACATCTGACTCCTCCTACGGAAGAAAGTTGAAAGGTCTTGTACCTTACCCACCACACATCCGGGCACCTTCCCCAGGATTCGGATTCACTGAGTCTGAGGACGGCCAAATACAAGGACACAAACGCTCCAGGTGAACTTGGGTCTCTCTGCCAGATTTGAACCATGATCCTGACCATTAGTCCCTCACAAAGAAATCTGAGAAACATGAGTGTATTCTTCCCTTGAAGAGTTAGAGACAAATTTTAAAAAGTAAAATATTCCCCCACATTCAAGAATAGGGACCTGCTTCCAAAACTTACAGGCTGAAGACATGAACATATTTCCTATAAAAACGGAAACATGGAAGGCACTCTGAGTTGAAGTGTCTCTGAAGCCACTGGGACTTCTAAGGGGACCTGGAAGGGAGCAAGAACAGACTCTGTGCCTTCAGGCGGTTCAGAAGCCGGCAGTGCTCTGCACTGTACAGCTCAGCTGATGTCTGTATGGATCACGTGGTCTCTGTCAGAAACGCATTCTGCAAACCCAGCCCTGTGCGGGCACCGGTTCAGGACAGCCTGAGGCAGGAGCACATACAGGCAGACTGCTTGACTGCACTTGGAGATACTGCATTTTTTTTTTTACAAACTGAAGGGCTGTGGCAGGCTCGCCTGTGTTGAACAAGTCCATTGGCGCCATTTTTTCCAACAGCATTTGCTCACTTTGTGTCTCTGTGTCACATTTTGGAATTCTTGAAATATTTCAAACCTCTTAATTATTACTGTATTTGTCATGGTTATCAGTGATCCCTGCTGTTACTAATTTGACTCACTGAAGGTTCAAACAATGGTCAGCACTCTTTAGCAGTGAAGTGTTTTTCATTTCAGGTCTGCACAGCTGTTCAGGGAGCATGCTATTGCACACTTAGTACACACTTACAGTGCACGGCAAACACCACTGTCACTTAACTGGGAACCAACCACAGAGTCGTGTGGCTTGTTTTACTGAGTGAGCAGGACCGAGCCCACAGGAGCCCCTAGCTGTGCCTGGACTTCCAGTTTGAAAACATATAGCCATATTGTCCAGCAGCACTTAAGCAGGACAGAAGCTGTAAACTGATTACAGAACCTCCAGCAACGAATGGTCTATGAGCCTTCATTCATGCACTCAACACAGCTCTGCCTGGTGCCAGGCACTGAAGCAGGGATCCACACACCGACCTGTTCCCGCACTTAAGGCTCTCTCACCTGCGTAAACTAAACCCTGATGGACGCAGACAGGAACAGACACAGTAACTTTGTTTTCCCCACTCCTGAATGTACTCCAATTGCCATTCCTCTCTTAAATGCAAACTTGTTGGTACAAAAAAGTTCAGTCATCAAAAAAAAGGAGAAAAAGGGTAGGGAGGGAGAAGGGGATCACAGAAAAGAAGTGAAAACACAGCAAAGAAATGGGCATCAAAAGTCTGTTTCAAGAAGGATCTATATACATCATACACATATCATTTTGGTCCCAGACTTTCCTTCCTAATTGAACTTTCAGGAAGCGAATACTCAAATACTCTTTGATCAAAGAATCATTAGTCGTAGGAATTCACCAAGATGCTTACTAAATATAAGAAAACCAAGGTATAAAAATCAAAGTTCCATCCAAGTTACTCATTTATTAGGAAAGATTAACAAGTAAATGACATAAATAACTCCCCTCCCCTCACAGGAGTAATAAACACTCGGCCACTGTGCTTATGTCCAGGGTAAGGAAAGCACTCCTTGGAGAGCTGGCATTTCCCTGGCCACGACAGAAGGACGAGGGCAGATCTTTGCACAGAACTAGATGCTGTGAGCTCCTGACCTACAAGAGTTAAGTGAGGACACATAATTTCGGAGACCTGAGAGGAAAAGTATCCGCACACGCACAGCCTTGCACAGGGGCACAGTCATCGGACTCTTCACCCTACTCTTGGTGCCAAAGAGTCTGGCATCAAGGGGCCTCCCAAATATTTTAACATTTCTTAACTTTTTTCTTTAGTGGACGGTATTTCCTCCTCCCAATCATACTAATGTAGTAATTAACAATTTGGTGAAACAAGGGATGATTAAGAATGTAAATTCTGACAGTTATTTTTCTTCTAAAGCCAAAAATAACATTGGGGCTTCCCTGGTGGCAAAGAATCTGCCTGCCAATGAGGGGACATGGGTTCGATCCCTGATCTGGGAAGATCCCACACGATGCGGAGCAACTAAGCCTGTACACCACAACTACTGAGCCTATGTGCTGCAACTATTGAAGCCTGTGCACCCTAGAGCCCCTGCTCCACAACAAGAAGCCACTGCAATGAGAAGGCTGTATATCACAACCAAGAGGGGGCCCCACTCTCTGCAACTAGAGCAAAGACTGCACAGCAAGACGACCCAGGACAGTCAAAAATAAAATAAAGTTATATTTTAAAGAAAGAAAAATCACATTAATTCAGAAAGGAAAGGGAAAAGATTCACATACTGTTGAACCTTCTCAGGGATGTGTCCTGGAAAACAATGACACAATGAAGACATTCAAGAAAACCACATTACATGAACAGCATATTCTGACTTTTAATCATTTTGTATTTTCATATATTATCAGTTCAGTCACTCAGTTGTCAACTCTTTGCGACCCCATGGACTGCAGCATGCCAGGCTTCCCTGTCCATCATCAACTCCCGGAGCTTGTTCAAACTCATGTCAATCAAGTCAGTGACGCTATCCAACCATCTCATCCTCTGTCGTCCCCTTCTCCTCCTGCTTTCAATCTTTCCCAGCATCAGGATCTCTTACAATGAGTCAGTTCTTCCCATCAAGTGGCCAAAGTATTGAGTTTCAGCTTCAGTGTCAGTCCTTCCAATGAATATTCAGGACTGACTTCCTTCAGGATGGACTGGTTGGATCTCCTTGCAGTCCAAGGGACTCTCAAGAGTCTTCTCCAAAACCACAGTTCAAAAGCATCAATTCTTTGGCCCTCAGCTTTCTTTACAGTCCAACTCTCACATCCATACATGACTACTGGAAAAACCATAGCTTTGACCAGATGGACCTTTGTCGGCAAAGTAATGTCTCTGCTTTTTCATATGTTGACTAGGTTGGTCATAGCTTTTCTTCCAAGGAGCAAGCGTCTTTTACTTTCATGGCTGCAGTTACCATCTACAGTGATTTTGGAACTCCCCAAAATAAAGTCTCTCACTGTTTCCATTGTTTCCCCATCTATTTACTATCTACTTCATATTACCAACTACATATATTGTCACTGGATAAATAAATACACTGTCCAATTACCTGTGCCATTTGTCAATGGTGGGGGGACATAAAGAAAAAAAGAACTCTGACATTACTAGGATCTATATCTTTTAGGCAATGGTTACTTCTAGATACGAAAAAATGACTTGACTTCCCCTACCCTCAACCCACCAGAAGGTTTAACTGGTCTAGTCAAGGCTCTTTTGTTTGCCAAAAAGAGAAAATTCCCATGGGCAATGGAGGAATCTGACAGGTCCCAGGACAAGCACAACAGCCTCAGGGTGTGGCACTGGACACGAGAAACAGGATCCAGCGCCCAGTGACTGGCTCCTGGCGATCCTTCTGAAGTTTGGCTGGGGGCACTTTCCCTATCTTTCACCCTCTGTCTTAACCTGTGTGTGGGCCAAAGCTGACTGCAACCCAGGAGAGGATGGCTGCCCCTGAGATGGGGTAGGTCCCTAGAAAAGAACACAGGTTGGAAAAAAAAGACTAGTGTCTTTAATACAGTAATACACTTCTCCCTGCAAGTTACATAAGCGGTATCTCTTCTCTCTGGTACCATTTAACTAGTTGGCAAAGAGGAGTCATAAAGCATCATACATAAACCCAAATATATACAGCAAGTAATAATTCAGTTCTCAAAAACTTACAGTCAACACATGCACCCCTAAAAGAAAAAAAAATCTGCAGAATCTAATTTTTCTTTAAAGCACTCATGGCTGTCCCCACCATCATACCACTTACACGTCAAGAACAGGACAAAGGGCCATGGCCAGAATCAGGACATCTAACAAAGACAGCCACTGTTATCTTGGTAAGTCATTTATGTTTTCAGTTCATTTGTCACAATTGTCAAGAAAAATTACAGGCTACCGAAGGTCAATTTTTAAGTTCCTTAGATGATAAATTTCACTTTTTCCATAAAACACACATTATAAATGCCAGTAAAACCTCTATTAAAAAAATAATAATAACACCTCTTTATATTTGACACCATTAGTTTTCCTGCAGGTCCTTCAACTTCCTCTCTGGGGAAAGACAGTCCAGAATGACTGAAATTTGATTCCTGGACAGGAAAAGGCCCCGCCTTCCACCTTCACCTGGCTCCTCCAGGGGGTAAGCCTCTTCTCCTGGAAGCCCCCAAGTCCCAAATCTGCAGGGATTAGTTCAAGCCGACTGTGAGCTATTAAAACCACAGTACTCAAACTGCATGTAAAGATGCAGCCAACTCCCAGGCTGTAAGACAGTTTCAAGTTGAGACGAGCACAGAGTAACCTGAGAGGTGACAGACAGCATGGAAGCAGCTAGCTCAAGACGGTACACAGTTCCAACAGCAGGTGGTGCCACAGCCTTTCTGATGACGTCATATCCTTATAAAGCGAGGTTTCCGAGGTTGCTTAGAGAAAACAGCACTGCCCAAGAATCCAAGAACCAGGAAACAAAGACAGTCATGTCCTGGCACATTCTTTTTTTTTTTTTTTCTGGCACATTCTGAGTGTGAGAAGCTATACTGCCCATTGGCTAACAACAATGGTTTGTAGTTGCTGTTCATCTGCTAAATCGTGTCTCTTTGCAACCCCATGGACTGCAGCATGCCAGGCTTCCCTGTACTTCACCATCTCCCAGAGTTTGCTTAAACTCATGTCCACTGATAGTCAGTGATGCCACCCAACCATCTATCCTCTGTCGCCCCTTCTCCTACTGCCTTCAATCTTTCCCAGTGAGTCAGCTCTTCGAGTCAGGTGGCTGAAGTATTGGAGCTTCAGCTTCAGCATCAGTCCTTCCAATGAATATTCAGGGTTATTTCCTTTAGGATTGACTGCTCTGATTTCCTTGAAGTCCAAGGGACTCTATAAAGAGTCTTCTCCAGCATCACAATTCAAAAGCATCAATTCTTTGGCGCTCAGCTTTCTTTATGGTTAAGAATAAAATTAAAAAGTTTCCTCCAATTTATGGGTATTACATTCTCAAAGGGCTATAAGTTCTTTTTTTTTTTTTAAGGGCTATAAGTTCTTAAGACATAAATACTTATAATGAACCTAAGGTCTCAGTGCAAAGAAATAGACAAAAACAACAGAATGGGAAAGACTAGAGATCTCCTTCAAGAAAATTAAAGATACCAAGGGAACATTTCATGCAAAGATGGTCTCAATAAAGGACAGAAACGTTTTGGAACAGAAGCAGAAGATATTAGGAAAAACTGGCAAGAATACAAAGAACCACAGAAAAAAGACCTTAATGACCTGGATAACCACAACGATGTGGTCACCTAGAGCTGGACATCCTGGAGGGTGAAGTCAAGTGGGCCCTAGGAAGCATTACCACAAAGCTGGTGGAGGTGACTGAATTTTAATTGAGCTATTTGAAATCCTAAACATGATGCTGTAAAAGTGCTGTACTCAATATGCCAGCAAATGTGAAAAACTCAGAAGCAGCCACTGGACTGGACAAGGTCAGTTTTCATTCCAATCCCAAAGAAAGGCAGTGCCAAAGAATCTTTAAACTACCACACAACTGCACTCATCTCACATGCTAGCAAAGTAATGCTCAAAATTCTCCAAGCTAGGCCTCAACAGTACATGAAGTGAGAACTTCCAGATGTTCAAGCTGGATACAGAAAAGGCAGAGGAGGCAGAGATCAAATTACCAACATCTGCTGGATCATTGACAAAGACAACTCCAGAAAAACATCTACTTCTGCTTCATTGACTATGCCAAAGCCTTTGACTATGTGGACCACAACAAACTGTGGGAAGTTTTTTAAGAGATGGGAATACCAGACCACCTTACCTGCCTGCTATGAAACCTGTATGCAGGTCAAGAAGTAACAGAACCGGACATGGAACAACAGACTAGTTCCAAACTGGGAAAGGAGTACATCAAGGCTGTATACTGTCACCCTGCTTATTTAACTTACATGCAGAGTACATCATGGGAAATACTGGGTTGGATGAAGCACAAGCTGGAATCAAGACTGATGGGAGAAATATCAATAACCTCAGATATGCAGATGTCACCACCCTTATGGCAGAAAGCGAAGAGGAACTAAAGAGCTTCTTGATGAAAGTGAAAGAGGAGAGTGAAAAAGCTGGCTTAAAACTCAACATTCAAAAAACTAAGACCATGGCATCCAGTCCCATCACTTCATGGCAAATAGATGGGCAAACAATGGGAAAAGTGACAGATTTTATTTTCTTGGGCTACAAAATCACTGTAGATGGTGACTGCAAAGCCATGAAATTAAAAGACGCTTGCTCCTTGGAAGAAAAGTTATGACAAACTTAGCATATTAAAAAGCAGAGACCAAAAAAAAAAAAAAAAAAGCAGAGACGTTCCTTTACCGACAAAGGTCCATACAGTCAAAGCTATGGTTTTTCCAGTAGTCACGTATGGAGAGAGTTGGACTACAAAGAAAGCTGAGGGCCAAAGAATTGATACTTTTGAACTGTGGTGTTGGAGAAGACTTTTGAGAGTCCCCTGGACTGCAAGGAGGTCAAATCCATCAATCCTAAAGGAAATCAGTCCTGAATGTTCATTGGAAGGACTGATGCTGAAGCTGAAGCTCTGATACTCTGGCCACCTGATGCAAAGAACTGACTCACGGGAAAAGACCCTGATGCTGGGAAAGATTGAAAGCAGGAGGAAAAGAGGACGACAGAGGATGACATGGTTGGGTGGCATCTCCAACTTGATAAACATGAGTTTGAGCAAGTTCTGGGAGTTGGTGATGGACAGGGAAGCCTGGTGTGCTGCAGTTCATGGGTTCGCAGAGTTGGACACGACTAAGTGACTTAACTGAACTGAAGAACTCAATAAAGGAAACTTTTAGGTATTTATTTTAGCCTGGGGCATTGTGAAAATGCCAGGGACACTAAAGGTGCCATGAACTGGGGAGTCTCTTCATGAAGACTCAGAGGAAAGTGGAAGGGATGAGAGGGAGGGGAGGCAGAGCAGCAGGGAGGGGTGCCCCACAAACCACCACTGTGGGTCCCACATCCACCCAGAGCCTCACCCGGCTCTCTGTCCCCCTGCTCTAGGTATGGGCTATAAAACTGGACAATAACCATAAATTCACCAAGAGTCAAGAAGTGACTTCCTAATCTTTGTGTTCCCGGAACAACACCCAAGAGGAACTCAGTAACTGATTACTGGAGGGTATATCCCAGGGCAGCTGGGACATGTATCCTGAGGGATGCACACATGGCCCTGAGGGCAGGTGCTCACGGGGACCTGCCATCCCTGCAGGGAGCTGGTGCTGAGGGACCAGGAGATGGGGTTCGGGCCAGACCCTCCAGGTGGCACAGAGAGCACCAGAAATACTCACCAGAGAAGGCCCAGGATGCAGTACTTGTGCGGTATCCTGCCCCAAACACAAAATCTACATCTAACCCTGAGAAAGCCCAGACAGACCCAAAGAAGGGTCATTCTCCAGGACAACCAGCCTGCACTCTTTAAAATGTCAAGGAAAAGAACAACAAAGGCAGGCGGTTTCTGATTAAAAAAGAACAGACCCGACCTCTAGATGCAACACGTGTTCCCGGACTAACTAGAGCCAGACAGGGAGGAACAGATGTAAAGACAGTACGGGGACAACCAAAGAAACGTGGAGAAAGTAGACAGCTCTCAGTGTTCAACTTACTGATATTAATAGCTGAACTGTGCTTATATAAAAATATGTCTGTGTTCTCAAAACATATGCACTGAAGTATTTAGTGGTAATGGGGGGAAAGTGATGTAAATTTTGCACTCTACTTCATGATATACTTACGTTTTAAAATACAGTGGCGTGTGCATTAGGAGAGGAGGCACACAGGGCCTGGCTGGCAGCAGGGAGCACGTCCTCCACCGGGTGACAGCTGGAACCCCGTGGCCCCCTTCTGGCAGCACCCCCAGAGCCAGGCCTTTGTGTGGGGGAGGTGACCTTAGCAGGGCTGGCTCTTTGCTCAGAAGTGCAGTGTTCCTCGAAGAGGCCCGGGGGGACAGGAGGCAGCAAGGTGCTGAGTCCTCTCCCTGGTTCACTACCCACTGTTGTAAAGAAAAACTTTGTATTTCTGGAAGTTGATGGAATGCGCCTAGCAGAGAGAGGAAGAATCTAAGGAGAGCTCAGTGGAGCAAACAGATTTGCAGAAATACACGGGCAGGGAACGCCCAAGGCCACACAGCGCCCCCACAGCCCTGCCATGCACCAGCCCCACGCCAGGCCTCACCTGGCTGAGGTGTCCTGGGCCTGCAGGGTGCTGGGCTGTGCCCCCCACAAGTTTCAACAACCCCAAATGTCCCTCCCTGCCACGGGTCAGCAGAGCAGACTGCAGGCTCCCGACAAGCTGAGGGCAGCAGAGGCGGCAGCACGGCAGGGGGCTGTTACCAGGTAAGCTACCAGCATGGAGCAACTTCACGGGCACATGATGGAGTCAGACCCCTGCCTCCATGAGAGCACACGGGCAAATCCAGACAGGTGCCGCCCAATGCCTGCTACCTTGGAAAGAAGGTGGGGGCTGCTGGCCGCCAGAGCACACATGGACACTTGAACGCTCTACCAAACACCCCCTGAGGAGATCCAAATGCCTTTCCTGCGACTGGATCCAGAGTGCTCACGTTCTGGTATCATTCACATACTGCTGTCCTGTTAACTACAAGAGAATTTAAAATTACACCGAAGAACAAACTCCTTGCCCTCAAAGAGGTTATTTTTAGACCCTCCTCAGCACAACTTCCACAAAGGAATTCTCCTTCCAAGGTACTTCTAGTATTGATACACTGACATTCCAATTTCAGGTATCACAGTGAGATTTCTAAGGGAATTTAATTTGGAAGAATTTAGAAAACCTATCTATTCTTCTCGTGTACAGAATGCCCCATTAGCTTAGTGTACATTAGCACACAACTGGTAACAGAAGATCTTAAAAGAAAACAAGACATAGAATGTTTTTTCTGTGGAGGCTGTGCTGCACAGCAGTTAAAATCAAAGGTTCTGAGGCTCCAGGCTGCTGCTCTGCTGGAGGCCTGCAGATGCCACACTGACCAAGAGATCGGCTCAGGAGTGGCGGCAGCTTCCTGCAGAGGCCCAGAGACACGAGCCACAATTCCAGGTGCATTTTCCCATCGCAAAAGCAGCCACAGACAACACACAGAACAGACGTGGGCACTCCAATGAAACTGTCTATGAACACAAACCTGAATTTCGTATCACTTACTCACGCCACAAAATAGCCTCCTTTCCATTTTTTCACTATTTTAAAAAGGAAAAACCATTCTGAGCTCATAGGACACACACACACACAAAGAGATGGCAGGCCAGAGTTTGCCAACCTCTGGTCACAGGACAGTGCCAAGCAACTATTATCTGGGAAAACTGCCTGTGAATCCCAGTCTCAGATCCAACACCTGGCCCCCACTTTTATCACAATGGTGTTCCCTTGCTGGCCAAATCTGCTCCTACTGCTCTGCAGTGGTGTCTGTCAGACCAAGGAGTACATGCACACTTCATGCCAGTACATGCCAGAGGTACCTGGCACTCCTACAGTCCAGGAGACAGGCTTTGAGTCTTTAAATCAAGCTATGCAATCTTGCCAATTAACTGTGGAAAACCCACTATACAAAAGATTCCCCCACTACACGCAAATGAACACCTAAAGTAGAATTCTACCTCTGACAATTTACACTATTGGCAAGGAAGCTCCATTTCGGCTGACTGACCCTGTGCCCTGGAGGCTCATTACAGCTGTTTGTAGGTCTCTCCACTCTATGACTGTGACTTCAAGTTGTTACAGCCACCAGGACCTTGACCAAATACAAGTACACTTCACGTGGTCTTCAGTTCTGCCATACTGCTCCCTGAAGCCTTCCTGAAGAGTGTTACTATCTAACACTAAGAAGTACTGTCACTAAAAACCAGTAGATTGAAGTTGTGGTGTCAATGAAAACACACAAAAAGCATTCACTGCATTCATTCTCATACAACAACTAGTGAAAGGATGCAGGAAAAAAACAGGAATATAAGATGTCACAAGAGAATTTCAAGGTGGTCCAGCAGTTAGCACATCACACTCTCACTGCTGCAGATCCAGGTTCCAACCCTAGAAGGGGAATGAAAATCCCACAAGCCATGCAGCATGGCCAAAACAAAAAGTGCTACAAAGGAGCAGAGTACAGCACCAATAACACCTTTTTACCTCAAAGGCAAACTTATTCAATTATACCTTAACAAAAATAAAGGCAAACAAACCAAGACTATGACATTTCTACAATATGCTCATTACAATCAAGCTAACTTTGAGAGCTTCTAATACTTTCAAATGTAAATAATCTGCTTTTAAACTTCTTCCAAAGTGAAAATATCTTTTTCCTAATAGTCATGATCTTGGTGCTTTTCCACAGAAAAATACAGATAAAGCGTTGCCTTACTGTACAACATGCTCTTGTCCCCACCTACTCCCTAGAAACAACACCCATTCCACAGGATGAACAGGGGTGTGTACTTCCCTTCAGACTATGTTTGCTGCACTGTGGTCATCTCCTCAGGACAACAAAGAAGGGCCACCTCAAATCTTTGAGCAGCCCCACAGGGTTCTGCGTGCACCTTAGTCTAACCAGTCCCTGCAGATGGGCTCTCAGACTCACCCACTGTCTTCTAAGTGTTTTTGAAATGTCCTATATTTCAGGCATTGTTCTAGGATATGTCAGGGAATAAAAAAGACAACGATCTATACCCCTGGAAATATATTCAAAATATGTTGAGATACATACAAGTACATAAAATATAATGCCATTTATGTTTAAATAAAAACTACCCATGGACTTCCCTTGGCGAAGGCAATGGCACCCCACTCCAGTACTCCTGCCTGAAAAATCCCATGGACGGAGGAGCCTGGTGGGCTGCAGTCCATGGGGTCGCGAAGAGTCAGACACAACTGAGCAACTTCACTTTCACTTTTCACTTTCATGCACTGGGGAAGGAACTGGCAACCCACTCCAGTGTTCTTGCTTGGAGAATCCCAGGGACGGCAGAGCCTGGTGGGCTACCATCTATGGGGCCGCAGAGTCGGACACGACTGAAGCACTTAGCAGCAGCAGCGACTTCCCTGGTGACTCAGTGGTAAAGAAACTGCCTGCCCATGCAGGAGACATGAGTTTGATCTCTGACCTGGGAAGACCCCACGTGCTGTGGAGCAACCAAATTTGTGCACCAGAACTATTGAGCTGGTTCTCTAGAGCCTGGGAGCCACGACTACTGCAGTCCTTGAGCTCTAGAGCCCATGCTCTGCAACAAGAGAAGCCATGACAATGAGAAGCCAGAGCACCACCACAACAGAGTAGCCCCTGCTCACTGCAAATAGAGAAAAAGCCTGAGCAGCAATGAAGATGCAGAACAGTCAAAAATAAGACCAAATATAGCCAAATAAATGTTTCTTTTTAAAAAACTACCAATGTGTATATTTTAAAGAAAGATCTGTGGGGACTTCCCTGGCCGTCCAGTGGTTAAGACTCCGAACTTCCAATGCATGGGGCACAGTTGGATGGATCCCTGGTCCAGGAACTAAGTTTAAGTTTCCACATGCAATTCGGTACAACCAAAAGATGTTTTTACAAAAAAAGAAAAGATCTCTGCCCTTATGGAACTTATGAGCTTCACTGGTGGCTCAGTGGTAAAGAATCCACTTGCCAGTGCAGGAGACATGGATTTGATCCCTGGGTCAAGAAGACCTGAAGAAGGAAATAGCAACCCATTACAGTATTCTTGCCTGGCAAACCCCATAGACAGAGGAGCCTGGTGGGCTATAATCCAAACTATTGACAATTTTTTGTTTTCTGATAAAAAAATTCTAGGTGAATATTTCTAACAAACTTTTTAATATTTTATTTTTATAACATATGTCATAATAAGCATTTTCTTTATTCCTCCACGATTAATTTCCAAAAATAAACTTGCTGAACAATTTAGTTTGGAAATGTTTTTATACTAAGCATATTAATCTCTTATCATATATATGTCTATTTCTAATATTTTCTCCAATTTGCTTGTCATTGAACTACACAGTTCGTCTATTATCGGGGCTTCCAAAGTGGTCCAGTGGTTAGGACTCTGCCCTTCCACTGCAAAGGGCACAGGTTTAATCCTTGGTTGGGGAACTAAGATTCCACATGCAGAGTGGCACAGCCAATGGCCCTCCCCCCCAAAAAAGTTTCTCTATCAGATGTCTTTTGCTACAGGTACGTTCTGAGTATTCAAGCAGATAATCTATTATGGCTTAGAGCCTTAGTATCACACTAAGAACCCTTTCCCTAAACACCCTACCTCAAAGGCTATAAAACTTTTCTTGTAGTCTTTTTTAATATTTCCATGTTTTTAATTTTTACATTTCAATCTTTAATCCAGTCAGAATCTCTATGTGCCACAAAATATATAGAGCTTTCAAATATTTTTTCCAACAGACTGCCAATGATTCAACATCTTATCCATTCCCAACCAATTTAAAACATTGCACTAATCATGAACTAAATTCCGATAAATACATAGATCATCATCTAGACTTTGTTCTACCTACCTATGCTTTATGGAACTTTCCTGTTCATATCTAATAGAGCACTTCCCCCTCATCTTTCTTTTATAAAACTGATTCCTTGCAAATATTTATTCCTCCAGATTAGGTGACATTTAAAAAATATCCCAGCATGTACATACAGGAAAACTGCACTCAAATTCTGTAATCAGGTCTATTCAAGTTCTTTTATCTCTTCAATAATGCATCTAAGTTAGGTTTTCTAGCTGACTTAAACATGTTTTCCTCTGAAAAAGGAGGAAAGTTTTAGGCTTCACAATCATAAGAAATGACATTGGCCAATTTTCCTAAGAACCCCAAAAAATTATTTCTAAAGTTAGTTTCTATAAAGGAGTAAGTTATTTAACCCAAATAAGCAAGCTTCTGTAAGACCTGTGGGTCCTGTCAATGAACCTCTGCTCTTGGATTTTCTGACCATTCATTATCTTAGAGTGGTTCAAATTACTGACCTCCATATTGACACTAAAAACAGCAGCTCACTCTAAAGCAACCATAAAGTTTATTTCAGGTAAGCATTCGGGGCAGAGAGCTTAACTGCAGGCATGGACTGTGGCCCTGGCTTTTCTCCCTGGGTATCTCTGAGGTAGACGAGGTCACAGGAGGGCAGGCGCAGCAGCACAGGTGCACCTGGAGCTGCAGCCTTCTTCTCGGGCCCTGCTTCCTCCCCGGGGCATCTCAGCCATCTCAGTCACAGGAATAATACATAGGAAAGACAAGGGGGTGGCAGTGAGAGGAACTTGTTCGTCTAATCACAGTTATCCACCAAGTACCTGGTTCCTCCTTTCTGCCTCTCCCTCCAGATGACCCAATTACCCTCACACTTTCTCCCCCAAGAACGCCCCCGATTTTGTAAGAGGCCAGTATATAAAAAGCTTCAGAGCTACTTACGTTCAGTTTATCAGGGAATATCTGTTAGCCTGCATCTATTTATAATGATGTTTTGCTGTATGTCTCAGGTTAAAAAAATCTTTTAATTCCTCCCCTTCCCAATCAAAGCCATCTTTCTTGATTTCACCTTGTTTCTTCCAAATCTTAAAATTCTGAGCTTAGCAAGCATTCTATGCAGACTATTAAGTATAGCAGAGTTGCTGAAATGACAACAAAGTATTGTTTGCTGAAAGTTAACTAGTTAAATTTATTTTTTCAGACATAACTTAAATCTGATGCTAACTGAAGCTGCTGTTTAACCTCACAAGAGTTAATGAAAATAGGTCTATCACATGTTCCATGTCACTGGGAACTTGCTCAGTTGGAGGGAGTGGCATACCAATTAGCATGAATTTTGAAACCATGAGACAAACTGAAACAAAAGCCAATCCAAAGAGCTGGTGCCAGCAATGAGGTAGGTAAGAATGTCCACTCCCCCAGCTTTCCTAAGGCATTCAGCCTTCCATTACAGCATCAGTCTCCTCTCCCAGCCAGCTTCTAACATCAGCAGTGCTTGCTTCTCCGAGTGTGTCCCAGGGCCCAGCACCACCAGAGGCACCTGGGGACTTGTTAGTGAAGTGCACTCACTGGCCTCCCCCCCCACCCCCAGCTGAATTAGGATCTGCATCTAACAAGATCCCAGGGGATTCATTCTCAGCTGCACCCAATTAAACACATGACTTAGGATCTCCCTATTTAAAAACAGAACTCTCCACTGTTTCCACATCACCCACCAACTATGGAGCCCTTTCCTTGGTCCCCTCCTCCCACTGCTAACGTTCCTGAAGCCACACCTACACAGGTGGTCGCTACCTCAACTCTTATGTTTTAACTCCCTGCAATCTGGCTTTCACTCCCACCACCTGGGACCTACAGGTCCTAAGTCTAGGGGGCCCTTTCTCCTCACCCCTCATCAGCACTCTATGCAGTGATCCCCACCCTCCTCTTGGGGATCCCCACCTCTCCTTCCTTCAGTGGCTGGGTATCCATCCCCTCCTCACTTTACTGCCCATGTGCAGGTGAGAGTCTCCATTCATAAGAACTGAAGTCTACCTATGACCTTCAGTCTCAATGCTAGGCCACTACACTTATAAGCCAACACTTGCACTGGTTTTCTATGTCCATTTCAAGTGACCCAAGCATAACTCTCTCATCCCCAGTGGACGCCAAACAAGCCTGCACCACCCATCTGGCCTCATCTCAGCACCTGACATAACTGGCTCCTAAGTTTGCAAAGCAAGCACTTAAGAACTGTCATAGGAGAATTCCCTGGCAGTCCAGTGGTTAGGCCTCTGTGCTTCCGCTGCAGGGGGGCACAGCTTCAACCTCTGGTTGGGGAACTAAGATCCCACATCTCACACTGCACAGCCCCCCAAAAAATAACCATTCTTGGTCATCAGCACAATAGCTGGCTTGAGCTCTACAGAAGAAATGAGTCTATCCACTTATATCCCTTTCCTCAACCCACAGGCTTGGCCAAGTCACATCATTTCTCATCAAGTCTCCTTTAAATGATTCTTGCTTCTATTTTCACCGCAACAATCCATTCTTCATTCGGCAATCTGAACCATCTTTTAAAATTCACATCTTGTCACAGTTCTGCTTAAAACTGTTCACTGGTGTCCCACTGCACCAAAGGGAAAAATACCAATGTTCTTCCATAGCACAGCAACCATAAAATGTACTGTCCACGCCAGGGCACTCCTAACAGTCACAGCAGGCACTCCCCTCTTGAATCCTGGCTCACCAGGAGTAAACTGACGCTGTCCTGGGCAACCCGGCCAGGTGACCAAAGCCAGCTTCCTCTCCAAGCTGGACTCCCACCATCCTGCTATTGGGCACCCAGTTTCAGCACACTTGCCTCTCACCTTGGGGCCTTTGCACTCACTGTTCTCTGTACCTGAAGTGACCAGGCTCTCCTCCTACCTGGCTTCTCCCTCTGTCAGGGGCCATCTACTCAGAATGACCTTCACCTAACCAAGTGCCCTCTCTCCACTCTGGGTCTCAGGGCACTCATCACAGGGCTGAAACCTGCTTATTCCCTAGTCCGCAATCTCCCCAAAAAGAATAAAAGATGAGCAGCTACTAACCAGTACTTGCACAGCACCAATCACAGTGTCCTGCTCAAAGTAAGTACATGGCAAATATCTGTTAAACAAACATGCCTTTAAGGAGTTCACGCCTGGAATCCATTCCACAGAAAATTTGATAGTAACTGGACATCCTGAAGCAGACAATTATAAATGTCATGATACAGAGAGCTCTGTGATAGATTAAAAAAAAAAACAGCCACAGATTCTTTGCCGCTCCTCCTGTAAGAACCAGAGTCTATTTCCCTACACTTCCAGTCTGAGCTGAGCCTCATAACCTGAGTGGCCAACAGGCTGTAACACGGGTCACACTGTGACTTCTACAGATGGCCGCAAAGAGCCGAGCACCTTCTGCTCCTGGCCCTTGGAACTCAGTTACCATGAGACGCCTTAATCAACCCTCTGCAGAGGCCACATGGAGAACAGAGGTGCAGCCTGGCGAAAGTCCACACAGATAAGGTGGTCCCGGAAGTGCAGACCCAGCCCTTGTGCCAGCTGACTGCAAATGCACAGCCCCCCACACAGGGTGAGCTGAGCTCTGAGGCCCTGACCTAACTGGCAAGGGGGAACACACAGCTATTGTGTGAAGTCATCAGGCTTGGGGGCCAGTTTGTGAGGTAGCAACAGGAAACTGATGGAAGGCCTCGAGGAAGAAGTTTTTCACAAGCAGAATGCATGTTAGTCGAAGTCACAGTTCTCACTCTTGGCCCTGTGATGTTCTGGGCTGGCTCCCCCTTGGCAGTTAAGCAACAACCCTGTAGCCCAACCACATCTTATGACAAGTAACTACCGGTGTCCCCAGACAAGAAACAATGAAGACCAGAAGCAAGGGGCAAGCACTGCCAGGGCCCGGGGGCCGGGCGCTTCCACGAGGGACAGAAGGGGCAGAAGGGGTGCCCTGTGCCATCTCCCTCTCCATTTCTGATCTGGGTCGACCTGTGTGTCCCTCTTCCTCCTCCCTGGTCCTCAAAAGACAGGTGGTAGAATGAACACTGGCAGCAGCCTCTATCCATTCCTGTGAAAATTAACCCCAAGGACATCATTCTTTTGTTCCCATGACAGAAAAACAAGACAGCCACAAAAAACAAAACTTGGCTTAAGAGCCCTTCCAGCACAGGGCCTGTCTTAGCTCCCAGACACACAAAACCCTAGCTGGCTCCACAGACCCAGAAAACAGGGTTGACTGCCGCTAGCCAAAATGAACATGCTTTAAGCCCAGCAAGTTTAGGAACCCTGTGTATTAAAAAAAAAAAAAAAAAAAGCAAAATATTTAAAAGTAAATCTGATTACAGGAAAGGAGAAATATCGTATGATATCCCTCATACAGAGAATCAAAGAGACTCACAAAGAAAGTACTTATGGTTGCTACAGGGAAGGGATAGTTAGGGAGTTCTCTACACACTGCTATACTTAACATGGATAACCAACAAGAACCTGTCATAGAGCACATGGAACTCTGCTCAATGCTATGTGCTGGCCTGGACAGGAGGGGAGTTTGGAGGAGTATGGATATCTGTGTATGGATGGCCAAGTTCCTTCACTGTTCACCTGAAACTATCACAATATTACTAATTGGCTATACTATAATACAAAAGAAACGGGCCGCAGAGGATGAGATAGATAGATAGCATCACCAACTCAAGGGACATGAACTTGAGCAAAGTCCGGGAGATAGTGGAAAACAGAGGAGCCTGGTGTGCTACAGTCCATGGGGTTGCAAAGAATCAGACACGACTGAGCAACTGAACAACAAAACAAAAAGTTAAAAAAAAAAAAAAAGTAAATCTGACCAGCAAAACTCCAATTATATATACAAACTCTTCTTTAAAATATACACTTATCAACCATATTTGATCAACACTCCAAGATTTACAAAAGACAATATAGGTTCCTAATCTCAGATATTGTAGCAGGGAATGGCAACCCACTCCATATTCTTGCCTGGAAAATTCCATGGACAGAGGAGCCTGGCAGACTACAGTCCAGAGGGTCGCAAAGTCAGACATGACTGAGCGACTAATACTTTGTTACAAGAAAGGAGAGAATGGATACTAGGGGACAATGAGTCATTCCCAGCACAGACCATGAATGGAGGGAATAGATGTGGCACAGTAGACAAGGAAAAACCAGTTGGACATCTGAAAAACAAGGCGGTAGCCTGAGGAAAAGATGTACTCCATCTTGAGCCAGGCAATTGGAAGCATATTAAGTTGTGTTTTATGAAGGAAACCAGACCCATTGTTGCGCCCCAGAGGGTAGCTGCATAAATCCTCTGGGTCCTATTTCCTCATTTGTAAAATGGGGAGATAAGACTGACATCTCAGGGCTGTTGTGAGAATTAAACGTGGCACTGGTATGTACAGATTTTATAAATTCTAAAATGGAGGTTAAGTGCAAGCTATTATGATTATACAATCATAAGATAAAAATGTGTTGTTTCTGGTGGTCTGTGAGGGAGGCAAGTGTCCTGAGGAATAGAGCACTTGGTGGTAAAGTTGTTTGTGTTTTCCTCGTGGGCTCAATGAACTAGCTAACTAGCCTTCCTTTAATATTCCTTAGCTATAAATTCTCTGATCACATGACAGCCACTGGTGGTGTTAAAAGACAAAGGACACAACTTTAGGAAGGGGTTTTGTATTTCAGAAAGGTCTAGACAAACACAAGGCTTCCCAGGTGGTGCAATGGTAAAGAATCTGCCTGCCAAAGCAGGCAACACGGATTTGATCCCTGGGTCAGGGAGATCCCTGGAGAAGGAAATGGCAACCCACTCCGCTATTCTTGCCTGGAAAACTCCACGGAGAGAGGAGCCTGGTGAGCTACAGTCCATGGGTTTCAAAGAGCTGGACACAACTGAGCACACAGGAGCAACTCAGATATATAAAGGCTGCTAAGTATTAGGTCCTAAACAGATTTTAATTTTCCCAATTCTCACCCTCTTATATGAAGACTTTTCCTCAGATCTCCCAAATCTCTACAGGACCATGCTATCTACTATGGCTATTTTTGCCACGTGTTTTTATTTTAATTTAACCACGTATGTGTGCCTGCCTGCTACGTCGCTTCAGTAAAGTCTGGCTCTTTGCGACCCCATGGATTGTAGACCACCAGGCTCCTCTGTCCATGGGATTCTCCAGGCAAGAATACTGGAGTGGGTTGCCATGTCCTCTTCCAGAGTATCTTCCCAATCCAGGGATCGAACCTGAGTCTCCTGCACTGCAGGTGAATTTTTTTTTCCTTTTTTACTGCTGAGCCATCCAGGAAGCCCCTCATTTAACCATGAAAGTGAAAGTGAAAGTCACTCAGTCGTGTCCAACTCTTTGTGATCCCATGGACTACACAGTCCATGGAATTCTCCAGGCTGGAATACTGGAGTGGGTAGCCTTTCCCTTCTCCAGGGCATCTTCCCAACCCAGGGATCAAAACCAGGTCTCCTGCATTGCAGGCAGATTCTTTACCAGCTAAGCCACAAGGGAAGTCCAGGAATACTAGAATGGGTAGCCTATCCCTGCTCCAGTGGATCTTCCTGACCCAGGAATCAAACTGGGGTCTCGTGCATTGCAGATGGATTCTTTACCAACTGAGCTATCAAGCAAGCCCATATTAAAGCTAAAAAGTCACACTGGTGACATTTCAACAGCTACATGTGGCTACCATATTATATAATACAGACCACAAAATATCTCCACCTCTGAAAAAAAATTCTACTGTTCAAAGCTCATTTAAACTACAGAAATTAAGAGCAAAGTCAAAAAACTTTTGCCTGTGATAGGGAAATCTACCACTTTCAGGAGCAGAGGTTTTCCCCTTCTATATCTACTAAATAATTTCAGGTTACCAAATGGTTGGAATTGTTCACCCCCTGAATCTCAGCAGCACCCCAGCAACTCCAGGCGCTCTCTCTGTCCAACCAGCATCACCTCAATCTGTGAGTACATGTTCAGACCCGAAGAGATGCTGCTGTAAAGCTGAAGAGCAGCGCGCTACCAGCAGCTTAGCCTTTTCCTGAATATGTCATGTTTTAAATTAATGGGAAATGTATGCAGTCAATTCCCATATCTTAAAAAATTGTACAGAGGATGTTACAGTCTGTTACTGATTCAGAAGCACATCTTAAATGCCAAGTCAATTAGTGTCCAGCCTCAAGTCCATCAGTTTCCATGAAGGCTCCATGCCCCTTCCATTACCTCTTGGATCTACAGCAGCCACCCCCAAGCCCACCCCTCAGCGGTTAAGCCACCTCAAGCTTTTCCAGCAGCCCCTCGTCCACTCTCAGGAAAACTGCCTGCAATTCAGGTCTCCTCAACCTGGCTGTGTGGCACAGATGCTCACGGCGCTCCTCTAACCCACCCGAGTCTCAGGCTTACAGATGGATTGATGGACTTTCAGGAGGTCTAACTCAGTCAAGTCCAAGAACTAACCCTGCCCACACAAATAGCCCCAAACGGGTGCACCCTCTACTTCCAGCCTGTGCTAGGGGAGGGTAAGAGACAGGGCCTCACAACTTGGCACTTTGAGGCAGTAACTGTGCTCAATCAACATGACCAAAAGCAACACTGGTGGCCAGAAAGAGCCTCTCTGAGGAGCTGCCACTCAGGCTGAGAACTAAAGGATCAAGGACTTAGTAACGAAAACAGCAAAAGGAAGGAGACTTCAGGTGGACAGGCAGGCAGACCAGCTTGGAGGTCTGAAAGGCTGGGGTAGAGATACAAATTTAAGAATCATCGAAACTCTCAGTAAATAGCATTTAAAACAGACAAGAACAGATGGGAATGGCCACGATCACCTAAAGATACCCCCCAATAACAGAGGGAAACCTGGACTCAGGGTGGAGAAAGAACAGACCACTGAGAGTATGCAGGGCCGGCCAGAGAGGAACCTCAGAAGGCAACCAAGAAGGACAAACAAGACGGCAGGAGGAGAACCAGGAACCAAGAGAAGAGTGTGATGGGCAGAACATGCTGAAAACAGAACATGACCATTTCAGGGCTCTTTCCTCACTGTGCAGGTGGCCTGGCGCGCACGGAGAACGGACGAGAGCAAGGCAGGGACTCTCCAGGGTCTCCATCCTCTGAGACCACCCTGGACTGAAAAGCCCAGCTCTGTTCCTGAACTTTGGTTCCATGAGACACCCAGAGTCCTGATAAGACATTTATCTTTTCTACCTAAGTTCTCTCTATTGGTTTCTTCAAACTGCAACTAAAATTCTCTTTATAAGCTCAGCCATGAAAGGAAGGGAAAGACGTGGGCCACTGGGAACCAGGAAGGCAAGGGGAACAGGCCTGGGAGGAAGCTCCAGGTAACTAAGTCAGTTGAAGAGAGGCCCTCAAATATTCTTGTCCCACTTGAAACATATGAAAGTGATTTATTTGGGAAAAAAAAGGTCTTTGCAGGTATAGTTTTAACTCACAATGAGGTCACATTGGATTAGTCCCTCATCCAATGACTGGTGTTCATACAAGACCAGAGACAGACTGAGAGAGAAGGCCATGTGAAAGAGGCAGAAACTGGATTGCCAACAACCACCCAAAGCCAGAAAGAGGCACCCAAGGGAACTGTCCTGCCAACACCTGGATTTCAGACTTCCAGCCTTTGAAACTCTGAGAGAACACATTTCTGCTGGTTTAGCCCCTCAGTCTGTGGTAATGTTACTGCAGCCCCAGGAAACTAACACTTCAAAGCCAAACAGAAGAACCCCTGAAAACCTTAAGTGAGACAGCATCCACAAAGACAGAAATAAAGAGCAGGGGTGAGCCTGGAGAAGCGCGTGAGGAAAGGAAGAAGGCGAACGAAGTAGAGGTCATCAGCAGGGGTAGTAAAGGAAGCAGACGTGCCAGTGCTTGCACCACACTAGGCACGGGGTAAGCATTCCATCTGCACCATCTCAATTCATCCTCACCACTCTCCTGGAGATGGGGAAACTAGGAGAGGAGTTAAATAACCTGCTTACGGCCTCAAAGCTCAGACTGCAGAGCCAGGATGTCCAGTTCATGAGCACAGGGAAGCCAGGGAGGAAGCAACGCCATCAACAGTTGCGCAGTTAATAGTCATGTTTTCAAAGATGACCTTCAGAAATACACGTAATGTATTGACAAAGTAGACAGAGCAGAATTTAAAAATCTAAGTATACAGTGTGACCTCCAATCTGGAGAGGTATCTCTGAACACATGTGCACGAGCAATACAAAAGACTAAAGGGAAATACAATATTACAAGGTTATTTCCAGATAGGTCAATGATTGATTTCCCCCTCATTTTTATAATACTAATGTTGTACTATAAACAAACACTTTTATTATTAAAATACGAAATTTAAAGATAAAAACTGGAGACAATAAAATAGACTTGCTGAAAGGACATTTTTATAAAAATAACAACAGTGGAGTGACTTTGGACGTCCGCTCCTCACAGGTGCCGTGAGTGCTTAATCTCCGGCCTTGCGGCTTAGTTTTTCTCTCGGTTTGGGCTCTAGGCCTCTGTCGCAACCATGCTCCGCCAGATCATCGGTCAGGCCAAGAAGCATCCTAGCTTGATCCCCCTCTTCATATTTATTGGAGCAGGAGGGACTGGAGCAGCACTGTATGTCACACGCCTGGCATTGTTCAATCCCAATGTCAGTTGGGACAGAAAGAATAACCCAGAACCCTGGAACAAACTAGGTCCTAATGATCAGTACAAGTTCTACTCTGTGAACGTAGATTACAGCAAACTGAAGAAAGAAGGTCCAGACTTCTAAATCCAATATTTCACTTAAAGCTGCTTAGAATGAAGGTCTTCCAGAAGCCATCCGCACAATTTTCCACTTAACCAGGAAATATTTCCCCTCTAAATGCACGGAATCATGTTGGTGTATTGTATTGGGGTTTACACTGATGAATAAATAGTCTGAAACTTGGAAAAAAAAAAAAAAAAACAACAGTGCTGGCTTAGGGGGAACAGGAACAGGCCCTCAAAGGAAGAGGACAGGAGGGACGGAGGAACTGAGGTAGTGGAGACAGACCGCCTGTCCAGAGAGTTTAACTTTAAATAGAGGAAAAAAAAGAATAATGGCTGAAAAAGACACCAAGATTAACTGGGAGGTTGAGTTATATAAGACTTATTAGTCACATTTGAAGATAGAACAGAAAGAGCCTCTGAAGAAGAAACTAAAGATAAAAGTGTAGGTGAGCACATCCTCAAGTGGAAGAACCTTCTCTTTAATAATCTATGAAGGAGGCAGAGGCAGACATAATAGTCCTAAGAGATGGGAGACTGGAGAGGCATGCATGCTAGATGGTCCATGGTGTAACACGTAAGAGCTCTGGAGGCAAACAACTGACATTCAGATATGGGTTCAGCAGATTCCTAGCTGTGACTCTGGCCAATTACCTAATCTCCCTGACAGGTTTAGCCATCTGTGAAATGGGTCTACTCACAGGACCAGGCTCAGAACTGATGAGTAGATCAGAGTGTAATACCATCAAACTCTTAGCATGGCATCTAGCTAACAGACTAGGTGCCTAACAAGCATGAGCTAACAACACTGGTCACCTGCAAAATGCAAATTCATCTACTGCCGAGGGAACTGCAGGTGGAGGATGGAAGGGCCATGATTTGAAGTACTTTATTTCAACAGGGTTATCTTCAACCACCTCTTCCAACACATCTTATATATAGGAACATCTATGTCAAATGGAAAGGAACATCCATTTCCCAAGCCTTCATTTCAGTTCCTAGCTCAGTCCTGTCTCAGGGCTTCTCCCTTTGTCCAGATATCTGCCTGGTTCATCCCCTGACCTCCTCCTGCACTCGACCTCAAATGTTTCCACCATCCTTCTCTTTAAAAAAAGAAGAAAAAAAAATTTTTTTATTTGACTGCACCGGGTCTTGGTTGTGGCATGCAGGCTCTAATTCCCTGCCCAGGGATTGAACCAGGGCCCCTGCTACGGAACCACGCAGTCTTAGCCACTGGACCACCCAGAGAAGTCCCTCTACCGCCTTTTAAAATGAAATCCCAGCCATCTCTGAAGCCCTGCCCTAACTTCTTTTTCAGCACCTTTTTCCTTTTCCTGCTCACCACTGCCATCAAACAGATACTTCCCTTGTGGTCCAGTGGTTAAGGCTGCACTTCTACTGCAGAAGGCAAGGGTTCAATCCATGGTCAGAGAACAAAGATCCCACACGCCACACAGCACGGTCAAAAAAGAAAACATAAGTAAAATTAATCCCCTTCCTTCAGAGCCTCCCCCTACCCCACTGCCACTCATCGGCCCTTCGAAGTCCTGACCACTGAACCCTTGACGACTTCTCATTCCCAGCCAAACCTGCTTCTCTGATACTTCCCTCCCCCCGCCCTCTCGAGATGCTCACAGGAGCTGACACTACTATGATGTTCTTCCAACTCTTTTCACTCCTCTGAGCAGCTTTGCCTCTGCCCATCCTGCTACACACAAGCTACACCCGTGGGTCTTCAACCTTTAGAGAATCTCCAGGTGATTCTTCTCCCTGGGAAAAGGCACAACCCTACACCTTAAGGACACATCAGGCCAGGGTGCCTGTCTCCAGAGAAGGGTCTCACTGGTCCCTGCAGGCTCCTGGCCAAGGCCCTCAAGTGGTCCTGCAAGGTAAGCACTGCACTCCTTCCCCAATGTGCTGCTCGGAGGCCGAGGCTCGGGCTCCCTGTACGTTCTTCACTAGTGAGGACCCCAGGGGCTCTTGTTTACATAGGTTAGATTAACAGGTATTTACTATATGAGAAACTAAAGCAGAGGCTTCCTAAAAACGTTCAATAAGCATACTGCCTGTTACCAAAAACAATATTTTTACAAAGTATAACCAGAAAAATAACTTGGAGAGAAGAGTAGCAACATTGTACATATGAGCAAAGCTATTAAGTGTCTGCCCAGGGGTGGGAGGGGGGAAGCAGGTCAATCTGGTGCCACACTTTGTCCAGCTGAAGGAGGTGAGGAACATTCTCACACAAATACATGGTAGAAAAAGGGAGTGACTTAGCCTTTTCAAATAAATGTCGACTGTCTTCTTTGATACTACATCATAACTTGAAAAGTGGTAAGTTTCTTAAAGTTCTGATGTGGAATCTGAAACCCTGTCAGTTAACTGTTCACACTGTTACATCAAACACCAGGGGCCTCACTCCACTTTGATGCTTTGAATGAATCTTTTACCTATCCCTGAGTTCCAAGCATCATGAACCGGCCATCGGAAAACATCACCTCCCTGAATTAAGCAGATCTTCCCAACGTTGACACATTTTATTATATAACATTAAAAAAAGAAACATTTCCTTAACATCTCCACCTATCTTGAAAGAAAAGTACCAGGAAGCTGTCAAGCTCATGGTAGCAGAATCAAGTTTTCCAAAATTCAAATTTCCATCTGAAAGCTCAAATTTTATCACTGCCAACAATGTCAGTTATTTTCCTTGAAGTATCTGGTTCACTTTATTCGTTTTTAAGAAAATATCTGCCAAGTTCCCCTGTCTAAACAGTCATCATTTTCTGTCAGCTGCTCTTTCAACTCAAGTAATGGCATAGCTGCTGTCCAGACTCTCATACGTGAAGATGCTACATTAGGATCAGTGCTTTATGCTGACTTCTCATTTTGTCACAGAGACCAGTAAAAAGATGAGAACTCAGGCTGCAGTTTAATAAAACTGACTTTTATTGCTCATCAAAGACATTAAACTGGATTTTTTTTTTTTACCACAAGTTCACAGCGGTGAAGAATACTATGACTACAATAACCACCAAGAACTTCCAGATGTACAAGCTATATTTAGAAACGACAAAGGAACCAGAGATGAAATTGCCAACATCCTCTGGATCATAGAAAAAGCTAGAGAATTCCAGAAAAACATCTACTTGCACTTCACTGACTATGTTAAAGCCGTTGACCGTAGATCACAATGAACCGTGGAACATTCTTCAAGAGATGGGAATATCAGACCACCTTACCTACCTGCCATGAAACCTGTATGCAGGTCAAGAAGCAACAGTTAGAACCAGACATGGAACAACGGACCGGTTCCAAATTGGGAAATGAGTACATCAAGACTGTAAATTGTTACCCTGATTATTTAACCTATATGCATAGTACATCATGTGAAATGCCGGACTAGATGAAGCACAAGCTGGAATCTCAAGAGAGCTGGGATAAGTATCAATAACCTCAGATGTGCAGATGACACCACCCTTATAGCACAAATCGAATAGGAACTAAAAAGCCTCCTGATGAAAGTGAAAGGAGAGTGAAAAAGCTGGCTTAAACTTCAACATTCAAAAAATGAAGGTCATGGCATCCAGTCCCATCACTTCACAGCAAGTAGATGGAGAAAAAATGGAAACTGACAGACTATTTTCTTGGGCTCCAAAATCACTGTGGACAGTGACTGCAACCATGAAATTAAAGGACCCTTGCTCCCTGGAAGAAAAGTAATGACAAATCTAGACAGCATATTCAAAAGCAGAGACATCCTTTGCCTACAAAGGTCTGTATAGCCAAAGGTATGATTTTTCCAGTAGTCATGTACAGATGTGAGAGCTGCACAATAAAAAAGGCTGAGCACTGAAGAACTGATGCCTTCGAACTGTGGTGCTAGAGAAGACTCTTGAGAGTCCCTTGGACAGCAAGGAGATCAAACCAGTTAATCCTAAAGGAAATCAGTCCTGAATATTCACTGGAAGGACTGATGCTAAAGCTGAAGCTTCAATACTCTGGCCACCAGATCCGAAGAGCCAACTCATTGGGAAAGACCCTAATGCTGGGAAAGATTAAAGGCAGGAGGAGAATAGGACAAGAGAGGATGAGATGGTTGGATGGCATCACTGACTCAATGACTTTGAGCAAATTCAGGAAGGTGGTGATGGACAGAGAAGCCTGGCATGCTGCAGTCCATGAGGTCGCAAAGAGTTGGACATGACTGAGCAACTGAACAACAACAAAAATCACTGTAAATGGCTTGGTACCACAGCCCTGATTTGTGCTACAGAACCAGCAGTGTCAACCACCACTGCTTTTGTACCATCAGTGGGAATGTCAACACAGTGAAAGTCAAATGACATCTTAATATGATCCTAACAGTGAAAGTGTTAGTTGCTCAGTCCTGTCCAACTCTTCATGATCCCATGGACTGTAGCCCTCCAGGCTCTTCTGTCCATGGGATTCTCCAGGCAAGAATACTGGAGTGGGTTGCCATTTCCTTTTCCAGGGGATATTCCTGACTCAGGGATTGAACCTGGGTCTCCCACACTGCAGGCGGATTCTTTACCGTCTGGGCCCTTAGGGAAGCCCAGATCATGACACTATCTTGGACCTAATGAGTCCCAGAGTCCACAGATGATACTCCTCAGACCCCTCACTCTAAGTAATGGTGACACCCAAGACTTCAACCACCATCTAAATACTAATAATTCACTCAGACCACTCCTTCAGGGCTCTACATTCACAAGTAACAAAAATCAACAATTCGACAAACACTTCAGAGTTTCAGAGACTGGTAATACTGCAGTTGAACCAAAGTGCCTGTCTTCATGGAGCTTGGAACTAGTGGGCAGATCAACATAAAGATTAGGGGGACAGAGCAAGGGAAGAAAGAGATTAACAGGAGTGGAGAATGGCCTCAAGGAAGGGATATGGGTACAAAGACCTTAATGAAGGGAGTGGAGGGTACCAACAAACCTCCAGAAGAGCTTTGCAAAGAGGAGTAGAAAGAATAAGAGCTGGTGAGTTCTGATGCAGAATATGGGAATGTCTCCTGGGGTCTTCAAAACCAAGGTGCAAAGTTCACTGTGTCTTGTCAGCAAACCACTGCTCATTTTAGTAAATGCAAGACAGCCACCCATAAATCCAGGACAGAAACCTGTACTCACTCATTCCCTTCTGACCTTCCACTAAGTCATCAAGGAATCTCAGTCACCAGCTACCAGCTTTTCAACCCTGACCCAGACTCCCTTCCTCTTTATAGCATCCCATCTGAAATCTGACCTGTCTTCCTCCTTCCTCTGAGCATGCTCCAAGTTCAGGTACCAAGGCACTCGTTCCTGATCAGGTAAATCATCTTAAAACCCTTTGAAAGTTTCCTAGAGCCCTCAAGATAAAGGTGCAAAATTCTTTACCAAGGCTCTGACCTCTTGGGTGTCCGTTTCTCACCACTCTCCAGCTCTGTGGAACTTATGTTCCTGGATGAATCATGTTTTTTCATTCCATAATTTTACTGAGCACCTATCCTGCAATATGGGCTTCCCTTGTGGCTCAGCTGGTAAAGAATCTGCCTGCAATACAGGAGACCAGGGTTTGATCCCTGGGTTGGAAAGATCCCCTGGAGAAGGGAAAGGCTACCCACTCCAGTATCCTGGCCTAGAGAATTCTGGATAGCCCATGAGGTTGCAAAGAGTCGGACACGACCGAGCAACTTTCACTTCACTTCATATCTTGCAATACAGGGCTTCCCAGGTGACGGAGTGGTAAAGAACATGTCTGCCAGTGCAGGAGATGCAAGAGATGCAGGTTTGATCCCTGTGTTGGAAAGATCCCCTAGAGAAGGAAATGGCAACTCACTCCAGTATTCTTGCCTCGAAAATCCCATGAACAGAAGAGCCTGGCAGGCTCTTGGGGTCCAAAAAACCAGACACGACTTAGTGACTAGACAACATCTTACACTACATGGTTCTAGGTGTTGGAGGCAGTGAGTGAAGGAGGCCAACTGGTTGCATGAAAAATACGGTCCATCTCCTCAGCCTGGAACACTCTTTCCTTCTGCTTCACGCACCAGGCAGGCTCCAAATGGAGAATCCTTCCAGTCTCAACATTTTCCAGCAAACCTGCAAGACGGTGGCAGCCCTGCTGCTCCAGCCCCTCGCCTACCTGTCTGCCCCCTGGGAGCTGTCAGCTTTGGCTTGGCACTCACATGAGACTGCAGTTGATTCTTATGAAAATCCCTGAAACCTGGGGTCCCCTGGCAAGACATCTAAAAATGTTGGAACCGGATGGGTGGGGGCGCCAGTGTGTAGTGATGAAATGAAAGTACAGATTAAACTGGATGAAAAGAGAAAGATGGTGAACACCAGGTTTAAAATATTTGGCTGTGGTTCTGCCACTCCCAGCAACTGGTCAGTCCCTGAATGGGTGAACGGGAAGATGGTGGAGGAAGCCTCGACCATGAAGAACACAGATACAGCCAAGAAACTCTGCCTTCTGCCTATGAAACTGCACTACTCCACACTGGCCAGAGAGGCCATCAAAGCCGCCCTGGCTGACTACAAACTCAAACAAGAAAGAAGAGGACAAGTAGAAATGAGCCCTTGGGGAAGCCTTCTGCAGGTCACATGGGAGTGCCCCCACTCCCACTCTGCAGTCCCTTGCACACAGGTGTTCAGAAGCCCTAGCACTGAAACCAGAGATTCGGGGCGTGGACAGCACCTGCTGCTCACGCTGATTCTAGTGCAAGAGACACAGCTAGCTTCAAGTCTGCACAGTCATGAAGCACACAACTATCTAGTGTTCCTGAATCCATTTGGGGGAAGATTACCAGTAGAATGCCTTGGCAAGACTGTTTGATAAAACTGAGCAAATATATAACACAGGCCTGCATATATGTAATAAATCAAGAAATGTAAGACTCTCCCCAAAAGAAACATTTTCCCTAGGAAGCCATGCTGAACTCTAAAGTAGGTTAGGTGCCCCTGTGACCCATCTCCCTGTTTTTCACTTTGTAACATAAGGCCCTGGGCCACGCCCATTCTACAACAATTTACACTCAATAAGGAGCAGCAAAGGTGCTGAATAAGACACAAATTTCAAGTTATGGTACTTTTGAGAACATATGAAAAATATTTCATTGTCACTAGTTGACAAATTAAGGGATGCCAAAAACTGTTTTGTGAACTCTCAAATAATTTGGCATCATAAACGGGGGGGGGGGGGTGGGGGGGGGGTGGTGAGTGAGATCTTTAAAAAATAAACAATCGTTTTACCAATTTCAAAATAAATTATAGGATCAAAATTACCCTTTAAAGGTAAAAGAAAGCCTTTTGAACAAAACGAAACTAGACACAAAGCTATTCATATGATGCAAAGAGAACCAGTGGTGGCCAGAAAGGGGCAGGGGGCAAAGTAAGTGAAGGGGAAACAAGCTGCAGGGGCATAACACACAGAGTAAGAAACATGGTCAATACGGGAATTCCCTGGCAGTCCCATGGTTAAGACTCCAAGAGGCGGGGGTCAGGAAATTAATATCCCACCTGCTGGGCCCTGTGGCCAAAAAAAAAACTGTTACAAAGCAAGGTCAACAGCAACAGAAATGGTGCTCTCAGCACAGAGAACTGCCAGTCAAGCAGTGTTACAAGTGCTGCACACACTTCTTACAACCACCCTAGGAAGGAGGGGCTTGTGTGCCTGCTTTACACACGAGGAAACAGAGACATGGAAGTCAAAACCAAATGAAAACCTGCAAGTTACAGAACTGAGTTCTAACTCAGACAGTCTCAGTCCTTTGAGAAATGAGTGCATTTCTTTCTGTCCCTGATATTCAGAAATTATCTTAAAGTTCCCATGACAATTTTTTTGGGAAACCTATTGTAGAAACTTTAATACTCTGTCTAGTTAGAAGTGTTCAAAATTTTTTTAAATATTTATTTGGCTGTGCCAGGTGTTAGTTGCGGCAGGCAGGATCTTTACTTGCAGTATGTGAACTGTTCGTTGTGGCAAACGGAATCTAGTTCCCTGACCAGAGACGGCCCTGCATTGGGAGCATGGAATTTTAGCCAGTGGACCACCAGGGAAGGCCCCAGAATTTTTTAAAGCTTTACCAACTACAACACTTGGACAGGTAGTCAAGAGAATCTGTATCTGCATCAGGAATATATTTTATAGTTGCCACAGGACTGAGTCAGAAGACACACAGACAAGCATAAAGACACAACAACCCACAAGTAAACAAGAATGTATTTGACCAAATCCCTTAGTACTCTAGTCCAGACAGATTAAAGAACAGCTTTGCCCCCTTGATAAAATATACTATTAAGGCTGGAGCAGGAACTCCCTGGCAGTTCAGTGGTTGGGACTCCTGGGCCCAGGTTCAATCCCTAGTCATGGAACTAAGATCCTGCAAGCCACAAGGTGGCCAAAAAACAAAGGGAGATCCTGGGGCAACTCATTATTAAATTGTCAACTTTTATCAGTGGCAATATGGATTCAACTGGATAATCTCTTAGAATTATTATTTTAGATAATCTTGACTTGGTCTTTTTAATCAGTGAGTTTTTAAAAGTTTTTTTCCCCAGAATTTTTACTTAGTCAAATAAAGGAATCCTCCCCATCAGCAGACGAATGGATGAGGAAGCTGTGGTACATATACACCATGGAATATTACTCAGCCATTAAAAAGAATTCATTTGAATCAGTTCTAATGAGATGGATGAAACTGGAGCCCATTATACAGAGCGAAGTAAGCCAGAAAGATAAAGACCAATACAGTATACTAACACATATATATGGACTTTAGAAAGATGGTAACGATAACCCTATATGCAAAACAGAAAAAGAGACTCAGATGTATGGAACAGACTTGTGGACTCTGGGAGAAGGCGAGGGTGGGATGTTTCAGGAGAACAGCATTGAAACATGTATATTATCTAGGGTGAAATGGATAACCAGCTCAGGTTGGGTACATGAGACAAGTGCTCGGGCCTGGTGCACTGGGAAGACCCAGAGGGATTGGGTGGAGAGGGAGGTGGGAGGGGGGACTGGGATGGGGAATACATGTAAATCCATGGCTAATTCATATCAATGTATAACAAAAACTACTGTAATGATGTAAAGTAATTAGCCTCCAACTAATAAAAATTAAAAAAAAAAAAAAATAAAGGAATCCTCAAGTTTCTAAAAGAAAGAAAAGAAAGCAACATTGCTCTATAAAATGGGAAGCTTTTCTATCATTGGAAGTGAGCAGTAATTTCCATGCATAACTGCGGCACCTAAAGGCAAGCACTGCCACAAGAACAAGGGGGCTAAAAGGTTTTAAATGCTATTAGCATTCCTCTAATCCACTGACCAATTCACGTGTCTACAGAATTGCCTGTATTTCTTAAATGAGAGTTTAAGTCTGGAACAAAACCCACAGCTCTAAAAAGAAGTGGGACTCCATTCTTTTCCCGGAAGAGTCAACGTGCTGTTCCATTACTCAATACACAGCCACTCTCTCCACGTACATTTGGACCTATCTGGACCGTGTCTTCCTTCCAGTAATGTTACACAATCAGTTTTGTAAATTACTTCTCTGATATCAGTTCCAATTTCAATTTCTTTTTACCCCCTCATTCTATGTTCACTACACCACTCACTCAACTGAACTGCCTACTTCATAAATTCTCAAACCACTCTTATCTACAAATGCAACCTGAGATCAGAATTTACACCAACGTTAAAAAATTCAGAGTCTGACTCTGTGATCCCATGAACTGGTAGTCCACCAGGCTCCTCTGTCCATGGAATTCTCCAGGCAAGAATACTGGAGTGGGTTGCCATCTTCTCCAGGAAATCTTCCTGACCCAGGGATTGGAACCCAGGTCTCCCACACTGCAGGCAGACTCCACTGACTGAGCCACCAGGGAGCCTAAAAAATGCTAATTTTTTTCTGTTCAAAGCTTTATTAGACTCATGCTAAATAAGGCTTTTAAAATAATACGGCATGCCATATGGTCAAGCTGAGATAATAAAATTGAGAATATCCATTACCAATCCACTAATACTAAAAGCCAAAGTCTGTAGACAGTAAGAACTTAATCCCATTTAGAAACCAACATGAGCCAAATCTTTTGGGCATAGAAAAAAACAATCAAATGAAGACACTACAATAAATGCCAATACTGCATGTCAACGTTATCCATTAAGGTGCTCGCTAAGAAGACAACTGATGGTAAGCAAGTCTACATAAAGACCCCTTTCAAAGGTATTTTTAGAAATACAACTTTTCCAAGCAAGCTAAAGGATAAAAACCAGAAAATTTTAGCAAAATAAAAGGTAACAGAACAAACCTTTGAGAAATAAATGAACTCCTCATAGAATCAGTGTTCTTCTCATGTGGTCAATATAAGACCTAGGTAATCCAAGCTTTGAAATCAAAGTCACTAAGCATGAAAAAGACTTGACAGCCTTTTGACAATCTTTCAAATCTCTTCTGAGATTAAAATGAAACCTGAGGAAATTTACTTGAACTCCTCCCAAAACAGAACTAACTCAAGACATCAAACAAAGAGAAATCCTTATTAAGGTATCACTAAAGAGGACTTTCGTCTTAGTACTTGCCAGATAGTGTAAATATGGCTGTGTCGTAAACTCAGGTAACATACAAGCAGAATGGTTCCTACCTGGTGGGTGTTTTCATTTAAGAAAGTGTCAATTCTGAAGCAAAACTGCAGAGTCGAATGATATTCTCTATTAGCATACTCTTGCTCCATTTCTGCAGAAGAGGAGAAGCAGGCCTAACACGCACCCCCAGGCAGAATTGGGAATGAGCCAGAGGCACAACCATAAAACTCTGCTTTCCTCAACTCACACTTTCTAAAGAAAAACTTGTAGCAATCACAATGTCTGTGAAACCAGAGGCTTGGTGTAACAGAGGGAGTGAGTCCCGGGAGGAGAGAGGTCCGGTAGTCCAGCCTCACAGCAGCCGGAAATCTTCCCCAACAGGATCCTGCCAGGGCGCCCTCTGACCCTTCCAGTTGCACTCCATTTCTGACAGCTCTGTCAGAAAGTTCAATCCGGCCAAAAGCTCCCGCCCGGTTCTGCAGTCTGGAGGTTCTCAGACCTGTTTCCATGTTGGTGGCAAGCAGCCCTGTCCCCAGCCACACACCCGTATTTGTAAGGAAGCAAAAAAGGAACTGCCTGTTCGCATTCTTTTTGCAATGTGTACCTTCCGGAAGAAATCCAGAACAGGCCCTATCTATCTAAATAGGACTCAAACTAAAGCCTTCCTTTGACATAAGAACCCCCTGCAAACCAAAAAAAGACCACAGCCTCAAATTAGAAAATGAGGACTCAGATAAAACTCTTACGGATAACAATGGTCTTCAGACGTTATCTAGGGTCTGGGGTTGAAGGAACTTCTCATAAAGCTAATACTTCCATTTATTTGCTTATCATGAAAAATAGCTATATATTTTTCCTAATAATCTCGTAGGCAACTGCTTAATCATTAAATATTACTTGAGATCACTGTGTTAAACAAGTAGCAACATGGGAACAGAAAAACAAAAAACAAAAGGCCTCTAACCTAAACCAAAACTACAGATGAAAATATATACATCGTGTATGCATAAACTCAGTAATGTACTCTTTAACTGTAAATGTCCACCAACTTCCTTTGCCCAAATAAACACCCGTTTCCCCAAATAAATACACTGCTGTTTTCCTTCAGGCCGTGACTCTCTCAAACCTAACTCAAAAGGGTCCATGAAAAAGACACTTATCACAGAAGCTCCCGCTACTCAGGTATGTTAACTCGGTAATTTAAAGGACACTAGAAACGTGTGGACACCATTGGAGTCAAATAGCAACTCGCAAGGAAAATGACAGGGTTTTCAAAGTCAGATGGCTCAGCGACCCCTGGGAGGAATCTTCAACGTTCCCCACCCCTCCGGGGCCGAGGGGGGCCCCAGGCGGCGCCCCCGGGCGGCGCCCCCGGAGCCCCGCGGCGCGGGCGGCGGCTCACAAAGGCCGCGCGGCGGACGCGCCATCTTGCCGGGCCGCCGAGGGCCATTCATTCGGCGCGGGGCGCGGGGGCCCGGCCGCCGCCCGCAGGCTGCGCGCCGGTACCGGGGCTTCGGGCGGCCCCGTCGGGCCGGGCGTCGACCGTGGGGCCGGGGCTCGCGCTCGCTGGGCGCTTTGTCCGCCCCGCGCGCCCTCGGCGCCGCTTCCTCATTTCTCCGCCGCGGCGACGCCGGCCTCTCCTCCAGCCGCCGAAAGGCCGCTTTTCTCGCAGGCCGTCCTCCCGTGGCCAAGGATGGCGCCCACCGCCCAACGCGGGACAGGGCCGCCGCCGCCTTTGTTCTCGGACCATTCGGAGCCCCTCCTCCGGGCCACGTCCCAGGCGCCGGCGAAGGGGCGCCGGCCCCAGACCCCCAAACCACGGAGTCTCCGGCCCCGCCCCCACCGCGGACCCCAGGACCCGGACTGCAGGCCTGCACCCAGGACCCCAGACCAGAGGCCCGGACCTGGACTCCAGACCCCGGCGCCCCAACTCCCGGCCCCGAGCCCAGGACCTCGGCCCCAGGCCCCGCCGAAGCCCGCGGGGTCCTCGTCGCCCCCGCCCGGAGGACCCCACCCGGGCGGGGCAGGAAGACTCGGTCAGGCAGCCGGGTGGGGGCGGGGAGGGTGGGGGCGGGGCGGTCCTGGCGGGCGGGCGACCGGGGGGCGATGGGGAAGGCTGGTGTTGGGGGAGACGGCCAGAGCTAGGGGTCTGGGACAGAGGTCACAGTTGGGGATGGGGCCGTCGCGCTCACCTCGACGCCGCGTCCCGCCTGCCGCGCCCGCTGCCCGCCGCCTCAGCCGCCGCTCCAGGAGGTGGTCGCGCTCCGGCCGCTCCGCGGGCGCTGCGGGCAGGTGCGCCGGCGAAGCTCGGTCCGGTCGGTCCCGCGGCGGCTGCTCCGCTCCCGCGCCCGCTCCCGCTCCCGCTCCCGCCGCCGCCGCCTCCGTCCGCCCCTCAGACGCCTCCAGCCATCGGGATGGGCGCGGCGGCCCCTGCCCGCAGCCTCGGGAAACCCCACGGTCGCGTCACCGCGCACGCCGCGCGCGCACGCCCCGCTCGGCTGAGTCCCCGGCGCGCGCTTGGTCCCTCCGCCAGCTCCCTCCCCCCGCGCGCGTGCGCGAGCCGCTTAAAGGGGCAGCGCCGTAACCTCGCGGAACCTCCCAATTAGCCTCCAAGTCAGACCCGCCTCTCCCCCTGCCAGGCTCCGCTCCCCAGGGGCCGGAGCGCGGGGCACTGCGTAGGGTGGTCTGCCCGCTGTCGACTCAATAGGTTCCCAGCCAAGTGGACTTAGATAAAGGACCCAGGGCGGGAGCCTACCACCGCACCCGGCGCTCAGCATCTGAACTCCGCTCCCCTGTACCCGCGCACGTAAAGCCCCGGGCGCTCCACATCTGCATTGTGCACCCGGCGCACACACCGGCCTACCCCCAACCCATGCTGACCCATACCCACGCTGTGTCGGCCTCGGGGACGCCTGGCTTCCGCCTGCCCGCGGAGTGGACCCCCTGCAGCCCAGGGTCAGGGCTGTCCTCAGAGGTGCCCGTGGGGCTCCAGTGAGCTGGGCAGGTGCGGGCAATGTGGCTTCGGTAGTCAAGATTCTCCAGTCTGGAATGGCCACCTGAGCATGGAGGTGTGACCACGATAACGAGAACGACTGTCAGTAGGGACCGATAGTCTGCTCCCGCAAATGCTGCGGCAGAGTTAGCCAGGGAGCTGAGAATCTAAGACCCCCTGGTTGGGGAGGGGGAAGGAGATGGCGATCAGGGGGGAAGGAGGTCAGCTGTGAGCAGCCAGCAGTCTCTGGTGTCCTCAGACCCCTTCTGGATGTTTCTGATTGGGGCCCTTAGCCCACCAGCTTCCACCTTTACATCGGACCTCCGCCTCCCCAGTTCCAACAACTCCTGACACCCTCGTCCTTCACTGCAAGAGCCTGGGGTCCCCACCCTAATCACCTCCTTGCAACCACATAGGCTCCCTGCCACATCGGCTCCCTGCCGGCAGCCCTCCCTGTGCTGCCCTCTCCTCCCCCTGTCCTGCACAGCAGAAGAACACACAGGCAATGCAGCTGGCCCTATAAACCTCAAGGGGCCCTGTAGACCCTCCCTCCGCAACCTCTTTCACAGCTGCAGCAGACTGTTTCCTTTTGTGTGTGAGCCTGTCTGTCTGTCTAGGGTGGCCCTGGACCCCAGCTTGGAGCCCATGCCTCCCCACCCACTCTGGGGCTGTGCCCCTTGTCTGTCTCCTCCCCCCCCCCCCACACACACACACTGATTCATCCTACCTGCACACAGGCATGTCTCCACTTTCCTGGGAGCCCTTCCTCAATTGCTGGCACAAGAAGCTCCAGGCTTGTCTCAGGTCCTCCCTGCCCCAGCCTTGACCTAACCTGTTCTTCAAGGGGCCCTGTTTCCTTCCAGTGGAGCAGGTATTTAGAAGCCTACATTCAGGCCCAGGCTGTGCTTGCTGCTCCTGAAGTGCCATTGCTTCTGGTCCCCAACAACGGACTAAGGAACATGTGCATGTAGAAGCATACATATATATGTACCCACACAGACCACCCCCCCACACACACACACCGGCAACAAATCTTCCAAGCTCACCAGCCCCTCGTCTGGGTGCTGACTGAAGCAGAGATGTCCACATGCCCAGCTGAGCCAGAATTGAACATCAGCAGGATTGCTCCTCTGTTTCAAACCACTGGCAGCTCCTTTTGCCCTTCTGTTCCATCCTCCTCACTGCCTAGCATCTGGCTCCTCTCCGCTCTTTAAACACTCAGTCTCCACATTCCATGCTCTGGCCTTTGGTCCTTGTGGCTCTGCATGCCTGTGAGGGGCTCCCCCATAACCTGAAGTCCCCTCTGCAGAGCAGCCTCCCCCAGCCCACCCCGGCCCCCCAGTGCTACTCTGGCTCCCGTGACCTCACGTGGTTCATGCCCAGGCTGCTTGCTCCTTGTCCTGCTTGCCTATGGAAAACAGGGCTGAACTCCCTTGCCCACTGCTCCACCTGTGTACAAGGGTGGAGGGCACACAGAGGGACCTCCAGAAGTGTTGATGAGTGGGGGAAGGGGTGTGGGCAACATGCTGTGTTCCAGGCAAGGGGGACACGACTCAGACTGAGGATGGGGTTGGGAGTGGGGGAGCCGGGAGAATCAGAATGGAGTGGTCACTGTGTCCAGGACAAGGGCTGAGGAGATGAGACAGCAGCACTGCCCACTGCTCAAGAGGAGGAGAGGAAAAAAAAAAAAGTATTTCCTGGTGGTCCAGTAGCTAGGACTCCACACTCCCAATGCAGGGGCACAGGTTCAATCCCTGGTCAAGGAACTAGATCCCACATGCTGGAACTGGGAGTTTACATGCCTCAACTGAAGATCTGGCATGCTGCAATAACTAGATAAATATTAAAAATAAAAAGTAAATAGAATTATCAGGTAGCCCAGTGATTGGGACTCTGAGCTTTCACTGCTAAGAGCCTAGTCTGATCCCTGGTTAGCAAACTGAGATCCCATATGCCTTGGCAGATGGGTCCCAAGGCCCCAGACTTGGGATCAGAGAGGGACATCCCGGAGAATCCAGCGGGTGTCATGCTGTCCCAACTTCTATGCCCACCTAAGTCCAGGGACTGAAAAGTAGAGAGGAGGAGCAGGGAAGGGAGAGGGGCAGGAGAAAGGGGTGGTGGCCGGAGGAGGGGGAGAGTGAGAAAGATGAGGGGGAGGCAGAACAGAAAGAACTGGGCAGCAGGGTGAGTGGTCTCTACGGAGCCCACTCTGTGCTGCTGTGGGGATGGCAGGAAAACCCCCATCCTGTCATCTTGGGTCCCTGCATGCCCATCTGAGGGCGGAACCAGGGCTTCCCTGTCCCACAGGCCACCATCAGCCTGATCAGGCCCTTCCTCAGGGACATCAAGGCCGCAGGGCAAGGCCACACATCAGGACACCAGGCCAGTGACTGCCCCAGCTGTCTGAAGTTTTGGGGTGCAGCCCTGTTGCCCCTGGATAGTCTGCAGGTCGTCAGGGTGTGGCAAGGCCTTCCCTGGAACTTGCCCTGTGGCCGGGGCCTGGAGCCCTGTTTATGTGTTTATGGACCGGGTGTGAGGGGCAAAGTTGAGAGGAATGCAGGAGGGAGTGGACGGGGCTACAGGGCCCCCATTCCCAAATTCCCTGCCCGGTCTCGTCTCCATCTGAAGCACACAGGCCTCAGAGGCCCCAGGCAGCAGAACCCTGTGGCCCTGAAGACATATGCCCTGGGCCTTGATCAGCTCTCAGGGTCCCTGAGACCCCAAGGGTCTACAGGATGCTCTGGGGACCCTGCCCTCCCCACCCACCCTCCACTCCTGCTGCACTGGCCTCTTGCATTTTGGGGCCACCACCCAGCCCTTCTCAGTGGGGCATAAACCGGGGCTCCTCTTGGAGACCTCATGCCCGGCCAGGAGGCCAGACTTCTCCTGACTTCCCGGAGATACTCCCTCCCTCTTGATAAGTGGCTTAGAGCCTAGCCTGTGGTCCCGAGTCCACTGCCACACCCGGTCAGCCATATCCGGCAAGGGCCAGGCCAGCTGGGTCCCAGTGCCTGGCTCAGAGCCCAGCTCCACTAAAACCTGGGGAGCACGAATGCATAATTCAGATGCCCTGGCCCCATCTGCTCTCCAGCAGGAAATGGTCTGACGGGAAAGTAGGTCTTTTAAAATCTGAATTATTCAAACAATCCGTGCACACGACCAGACTGCCCCTGGGGGGGGGGGGGGGGCCCAGTTCCAAGCCTGGCTTTGCAGGTTCAGGGCTGCAGGGGCGGCTCCCACTGGGTCTGTCTTGTCCTTCAGTAAGCAAGCTGGGGCCTGACCCTGCCTCCCAGCTCTGGAAGACAGAAGATGAGGACAGACTGTGGGGGGAGAGGGGTGGAATGTAGGTAATCCAGAAGAAGCCTAATTAGATCCTGCTGGTGTGCAGAGGTGGGGGCTGCTGGCAGAACAGGGTCAGGTGGGAAGGTGGCTCCCACCCCTCTCTAGCTGAACTCACCAAGGGGAGCGCCCACTGGGTGCCAGGATGGCATGATGTGGGACGGGTCTGCAGAAGGGTGTGGGGAGAGCAGGGGGCAGTTTTATGTGGGGTGGATGGTGGGAAGGGACAGTCAAGCAGATCCTACAGCAGACAGAGAGGGAGGGAGCCGCATGAGTGCCAAGGCCCCAGGGAAGGGTCGAGGCCCAAGATGGGCATAAGATGGACCAGGTCATGGGCAGTATACCCAGAAGGCTGACATGGTGGGCTGACTGAACCTCATCGGCCTTGGGGAAGGGCTGGTCATTGCCCTTTGGCTGCCAGCAGATCTTGGAGCACCCTGGACCTTTCTCCTGGGCAATGGAAGCAGCCCCTTCCTCTCCCAGGGCAGAACTTGCCTCTTCTCCTTGCCTCTTGTGACCTGACCTCTGAGCCTGGGACCCTCCTCATCACCCCCCTTTGGTCAAAAACCAGACATCCCTGGGGAGGCACCAAAACATGGGGGGCAGTCGGGAATTGGGAAGTGCCACCTGGTGGGGGGCCACCATGGGTGTGGGTGGCTTGCTCTTGGCTGGGCAACTGCATCACAGGGGCATGCCCCCTTCCAAGTTCTGGAGCCGACACCCTAGGGAAGTCCCCAGTGGCCTTCTTGCCACTCCCAGAAGGGGTGTCCTGGGGGGCTGAGACCCAGGGGCAGTGCAGACCATCAGCTCCAGCAGATGCCCACACGTCCTTCCCTGGGGACGCAGAACAGGAGAGCCCACCCTCCTCCTTGGGTGTTCCCATAGCAGCTGCATCCAGTCAACCTGGGACTGCGCTTGTGGAGTTGGAAATCCTGGCCCCACAGATGGCTCTGGGGCCACAGCAAACCTCACAAGGGGCTCTTCAGTGTCATTTGTGGAGGGAGATGTCTTTGGTTGAATACTCAGGAAGCAAGATGCAACCATGAGTGGGGATATAATCCCCACACATCCCCCCAGAAATGTGTGCACCCACAGGTATGCAAACAACACACGTGAGAGTTGGATCAGCCAGGACTCAGGGTAGGAAGAGGCAGAAACTCAAATAGCTTATCTGGAAAGAGGCTCAGACCCTGAGCTTCAGGCTCAGCTAGGCTCAGGGAGGCTCCTGCTGGGCTCCACCTCCAGAGCAGGGCCTCCTGCATGGAATGGGGATATCTGCTGGGGCTGCCTCCCCACCACCCAGCTAAGCAGCCAAGTGCTCCAGAGACTCTGCAGTGCTACTGCATGGACCCCAGAAAGGCCCTGAAAGGCCTCACTCAGATTTCATATGGCCCTGGAGACAGGGGATGGAGGGCCCCTGGCCCTCTTGGACAACATGCACACCAAGAAAAAGCAAATGCTGTCACCAGCAGGCGGAGGGCTGGTGGACAGGGGAAAACATGGGATAAAAAGCAGGGTTTGGGCAACAGCTGAGACACTCATCAACCAAGCCACGGTGGGTGGGCGGGTTCAAGGCCCACAAGGCCCAGGTTCCGGCTCCTCCTGGTAGAGGCCAGGCAGCCCCAGCCTCTGGCCTGCTCCATCCTGAAACCGGATGCTGGGGGTAGAGCCTAGAGGGACAGGCTGGGCAGGCTCTCACCTCCCTTGCTCCCCCCCACCCCCGCCCCCACACCCCCGAAGCTATCTCCAGGGCCTCCCTAGCAGGCATCAAGGGTGTGGTCCTGCCGACCCAGCCCCCAGTCCTGTTTCCTCTCCGGTCTGGGTGGCGCCCTTGGCAGGGAGGCCTCGATTCTTCTGCACTGGAGCTTCCCCAGCTGCCTGCAGAAGGCTGGGCAGTCACCCGCCCAGCCCTGGACTGCAGTTGCCAGAAATGCCTTAGCACACCCTGGGCCAGGACAGGAATTCTGAAACCAAGAGAGAAGAATTTAAACCAGGGGTTGAAGCAGAAACCGTGAGATCCTGAAAGAGCCCCAGGGCTGGAGTAGGGGCACACACAGGCCCCGACACCCACATAGATGAGAAAGGGGAGCCCAGGCAGGTGCCAGAGAGGTGAGGGGAGAGGGAGGCCTCAGTGTCCTGTGTGGGAGGATAGGCCATGGGATCCTAGTAGACAGGGAGGCCCGAGGGTGATGAGGAGGTGTGGTGGCTCAGAGGCAGCCTCTGCCCCAGAGATGCCTTAGGGCTCTGAGCCCCCAGACCCCTTCCGGGCCCCCACCATTCTCCCCAGCCTGGCAAGCCTCCTGTCTTCAGGTGCCATCTAGAGGCCTGGCCAGGCTCAGAAAGGGGTCCCTGGGGCCGAGAAGCTGGAACAGGCCCCTAGCTGGCCTGGCAGCACATACCCAGGTGGGCCGACCCTGGCTGAAGCCCAAGCTTGACTGCTCCTAGAGGGGAGCGGCCCGCAGACTGCCTGGCTCCCAGTTCCCGCTGCGGACAGGAGCACAGCTGATGGGGTGGTGGCAGGGGAAACCTGTCTAGGGAAGTGGGGGGCTGCTGTCAGGGCCACCGGGTTCACCCTGTCTCCAGCTCCCCTTGCCTCCCTCTGCCAGGCCCTGCCTGGGGGAGGGCGCCCAGCTGTTCTGGGATTCCGCTCCCTGCAGGCAGTGCCCTGGGATTCAGCTCCGCCAGCACCTGTTAGGTAAACAGCTTGCACCTGCGGCACCAGTTCAAGCCCGAGGGTGCCTGTGACCCCGTACTCCACAGGACCCTCTCACCCCATCCTGAAGTCATGTGATCCAGAGAAGCCACGCAGGGCCTCTTCCAGCAGGGCAGCCTGCTGAGCAGAGGGGAAGGGGCAGGAAATCCTCAAGGCCACACGGGCCCAGAGCTGCCCTGTCCCCCTGACCCCATGACCATGGACAGGGCTCCATGCCACCTCATGCCACACAACACTGGCCACACTGTGTTACCTGCCATATCTCGTCACCAAGTGCCACACCACATCTGCCAGCCCACCCCAGGATTGACACAGTGGTAGAGCTTTGTGCCCGATGCCTGGCAGGAAGGGCCCTAACCTCTGGGCCTACACCCTGGTCACTGTCTTGACTGTCCCACAGCCTTGTCTCAGGTCCTGCCCTGGAGGGACTGTCTCTTCCAACAGAAGACCCCCACCATGCTACCCCTCCATGAGAGCGAGCAGAGACCCAGCCCATGGCCAGCAGCCAGGGTTTCCGCCCTGGCTTCCCAGCTCGGGGACGGGTCTCTACCAGAAGTCCCTCTTGCAGGGCAGCTCCCATTCCTGTCAGAAGGGAGATGCCTCAGGAGCTCCTGGGGACTCAAATTTCCCCCAGAGAGGTTCTCCCTCATGAGCTATTTTGGTTTTGAATCCTGGTAGAACATACCTAATGTGAAATTGACCATTAAACCTCCTTTTTAAAAAAATATGGAACGTGTCTCGAATTTGCATGTCATCCTTGCCCAGGGGCCATGCTAATCTTCTCTGTACCCGTTCCAGTTTTAGTAGGCACTAAACCCTTCTGATGTACACAGTTCATTTAGCAGGTTCCTCATTGTGCAGCCACCCCCTGCATCCACTTCGAGAACATGGTCTTCACCTCAGGAGGAAGCCCTACCCCCATTAAGCAGTCCCTCCCCGTGCCCTCCCCCCAGCCCCCCCCCCCCCAACCACAAGTCTCCTGTCTGTCTGGATTTGCCTGTTCTAAGTATTAATACTTCGAATAAGTGGGATCATGCAGCATTCACACAACGTGTGTCCAGCGTCTGGCTTCTCTCACCGAGTGCTGTGTTCTCAAGGCTCATCCATGTTGGAGCAGGTGTCGGGGCTTCATTCGTTTTGACGGCTGCATGACCCACTGGGTGGACACATCGCCCTCTGTGTATCAGTCATCCGCTGGTGGCCATTTGGGCTGTTTCCCCCTTCTGGTTGTGGTGAATAGCGCTGCTGTGACCATTCGTGTACACATTTTTGTCTGAACACCTGTTTCTAGTTCTCTTGCATATTTACCTGGGAGTGGGATTGCAGGGTCATACAGTAACTCTATACTTAGTTAGCCATCGAACTGCTTTCCACAGCAGCTGAGCTATATTACATTCCCACTGGATGTGCACAAGGGCTCTGACCACTCCATGTCCACACCAAGACTTGTTGCTATACGCCTTTTTGATTCTAGCCATTCTAGATGGTGGGAAGTGATATCATTGTGGTTTGATTTGCATTTCCCTTGTGACCAGGGACGCTGAGCATCTTTTCATGTGCTAACTGGCCATTTGAATGTCTTCTTTGGAGAAATATCTATTTAAGTCCTTTACCCTTTTTTAAACTTGTTTTTTGTTGTGCTTGTTGTTGAGTGGCATGCTCTCTCTGTATATTCTGGACATGAGGTCCTTATTAGGGTTACAAAATATGTAATTTTGCAAATGTTTTCTCCCATTCTGTCAGTTGTTTTTTTCACTCTATTGGTAGTGTCCTTTGTGCATAAAAGTTTTTAGTTTTGCTGAAGTCCAATTTAACTTTTTTCCTTTTTTGCTTGTGTTTTTGATGTTATAGCTAAGAAACCATTGCCAAATATAAGTTAATGAAGATCTACTCCTATGTTTTCTTCTAAGAATGTTATAGTTTTGACCCTTAAGTTTAGGTCTCATCCACTTTGAGTTGATTTTTGTATATGGTGTGAGGTAGGGGCTCAAATTCATTCTTATTCTTTCCCTTTTTTTGGCCATGCTGCCCAGCATGCGGGATCTTAGTTCTCTGACCAGGGATCAGACCCATAATCCCTGCACTGGAAGCACAGAGTCTTAACCACTGGACCACCAGGGAAGTTCTGAAATCCATTCTTTTTCATGTGAATATTCAGTTTTCCCAGCACCATTTGTTGAAAAGCTGTCCTTTCCCCATTTAATGACCTTGACATCCTTGTAAAAAATCATTTGACTAAACATGTGAGGGTTTATTTCTGGGCTCTCTGTCCTATTCTGTTGGTCTATGTGTCTGTCTTTATACCAGTACCACATTGTTAAGATCACTGTAGCTTTGTAATAAGTTTTTAAGTTTGGGAGTTTGAGTCCTCCAACTCTGGTCTTCTTTTTAAAGATCATTTTGGCTACTCAGGGTCCCTTGCAATTCTGTATGAATTTGAGGAGTGACTTTTCCTCAGTGGCAAAAAAAAAAAAAAAAAAAAAAAAAAAAGCCATTGGCATTTATCAGCTACTTCTTAAAAATATAAGCTCTGGGAGGAGGCCAGGGTGGTAGCTCAGTCCTTTTGCCCTGGGCAGTGGTCAGCTTGCTCAGGTCCTGTGGTAGTGAGGAGGGTAGGTCCTGTAGGGAGATGGGGACCACTGGGGGATTCTGAGCAGTGGTGCACCCCCACAGCTGTTGTGGGGCAGGTGAGCCTGAAGCAGGCAGCGCAGTGGTCTGGGGAAGCTGGACAGGGCCAAGTCTGGAGTGATGTGGCTTGTGATGGTCCAAGGATGGGTACACAGAGGGGTCAGGGGTGACACCAGGGTGTCTGTCCTCACAGCTGGACAGTGAGCTGAGAGGATGGGAGGGGCAACTGGGCGGGCAGTCCTGGTGGGCCAGAGGGAGGAGATGCTGTGCTCTGGGCCTTTTCAGCCTAAGATGCTGTAGATGTTGGCTGAGAAGTAGTCCTGCAGTGGGTTTGGAGAGCCATGCACAGGCCACTGAGGGGCCATGGGGGAGTCAAGGTAGCCAAGGATGTCTGGGGCTGCCAATGCCCTCCAAGGGGAGAGTGGGAAGAAGAGAAGGAGGAGAATCCCAGAGAGAGGCGGGAACTTTGCAGACAACAGATTTATGTGGCCAGGGCAGCAGGGACTAGCACGGCATGGAGTCCCTTGGGAGCTGCAGGGTCCAGAGCTGGCCTAGGTGGATATGTGTGAACACAGCCAGGAGCCAGGACAGAGCTATAGTCAAGGGAGAGGCTATGCCTGGACCTGGGGGCACCTCAGAAGGAAGGAAGGGGCCCTTCCTGTCACTTGCCCCACCCCCACACTGCCCTTTTCCACTTCTTGGCAGCAGCTCCTTATTCACCAGTTCATGGCTTTTTCTGGGCAGTGGAGATCTCTCCGCAATCTGAACAGGGCTTGGAGCTGGCAGGAGTAAAGGCAGCACAGCCAGCCATTGGCCACACGGGCAGGGTCTAGCTCTCTGGAGGCCCCCTTACTCCCACTGGGCACCTGGGGACACTCTTCAGCCTGGAGCAGGACAACCCCTCTCTGGTCTCCTCTTCCTCCCCTTCCCATCCCCCTCCCTGGGCCAGCTGCCCCTCACCCCTGGCATGAGTCCAGCCCGTGAGGCCAATGGAATTGCCCAGGGAGAGCTTGCTAGGACCCAGGGGCAGCCCCAGCACCGAGAGACCCAAGGCCACCTTCCAAGATGGGGGTGGGCTCCGGGGTAGCTGTGGGGGTGTCTGCAGTTCAATATGGGCTGGGCCAGCAAGTGGACAGCTAGACAGCAAGTGGAGGGGGGCTTGCTGGGTACTGTACTCTTCACCCCCACCTACCCTCCGCCTCCAGGCTCTGCTCCTAGTCAGGAGGGCACGTTACACTTGGGCTGGGCACCACTGCATGTGTTTGGGGGCAGGCATGGGGGAGAGAGATGGCATCTGACCCCTGCAGGGCAATCCAGGCTCCTGGAGCCTCAGCCCTGCGGTCCTCGGCAGAGGGCCCTTCATCCTGAGGATGTAGCTTTCCTCCATTTGGGAGGGCCTTTGGGGCCTGAGGGCTGTTTGTCAAGAATCCTGTCCCTGAGGCCAGCCCACTTGTCACCTGGGAGGTGATGCAAGCTGTGCCTGCAAGGGGCAATGAGAGGCAGGTGTGAGGCCAGCGACCCTGGAGCTTGGCAGAGTCCCAGGATGGTGGTCTTGGAGGTGGGCAGGCATGGGACCCAAAGAGAAGAAAGAGGAAGTGGTGGGTGAGGACCCCAGGCAGTAGGAGTGCAGGCTGAGTATGGAGCACATGCTGGTCCCCTGGGCTGGCCCTCCTGGGGCAGCCTGGCCTGCAGGCACTGGGTGTTTTGGAAACCAGCAGGCCTGCATGGCACATTGGGGGTGGTAGCGCTGCCTGGAGGCAGGGCCCTGGAGCTCTCGCAGTGACGTCCGTCTGGGACCTGCCAGGCCCCCTCTACGTTCCCCTGGGCAGATGCCTGGTGCTCGTGCCCAGGCCTGCTCTGGGGCACCAGGGGGTGGCTCAGCCTGAGGACCAGACTTCTAAGGACTTGTCTGTCCTGTCCTATTGTCCCTCCAGGAGCCCCTGGTGGCCATGGGGGTGAGGCCTTGCATTGGGTGGACACTCCCTCTGAGACAGACCATAGAGATGAAGCCCCAGAGACAAGGCAAGTGCAAGGGGAGGTGGGTCATCCCCACTGGGCAACACCAGGGGCACTGCTGAGGACAGGGCCATGCAAGCCTCACCCTTCTTGGGGGCCCTGTCTGCCAAGGCTGATGGGCGCTGCCCTCATGGGTGTTGCCCCCAGGCTCTTTGGGCAGAATTCTCTTCCTCCGGCATCAGCATCCCCTCCGTGTGGAACAGACCTCCAGGCTCCTGCCGTCCTCTGGCCGCTGGGCCCCCTGAAACCAGAGAGGTGTGAAGCTCTTTCCATTGACTTAAGAGGACAAGGAAGAGCCCTCAGAATGTAGGAGCGCCCTGAGTCCTCAGGGGTGAGGGGACACAGGGCTGTCAGGGTCAGCTGGGAGTCCCCGGAGCCTGGGCAAAGCAGGGGCCGGCCACACCGGGTCACCTGGTGGCTGAGCCGAGCAGTGGGCCCGATCACGGCTGGCCAGGCTCTCAGGATCACACGGTCCAGGGCCCACCCACTTCCCTTGAGTAAAGGTGGTGAGCGGTGGCTCTATTTCCGAAGTAGGCACTGTGACACACCCCCCCGCCCCCGCCCCACCGCAAGCTGGGTTGTACTTATGCCTGTTTTTGTGCTCACAACTGAGGGATCAGAAGAATGAGTCTTCCCTTCTAGTGCAGGGTTTTAAAGGAAGGATGGACAGATGCCGGGCCGGAGGGCGGGGAAGGCGACCTCGCCCAGCTCCAAACCCAGGAGGGCCGCCCTCAAACGCCGGTGCCCGCCCAGCGGCACGCCCAGTCCTGGCTTCGCGCGGCCCGCGAGCGCCGCCTGGTGCACACGCGCGGAGTGGACGCCCCAGGCGCTGCTTCCGGGCCGGGGATGGGGCGGGTCCGGTGGAAGGGCCGGGGCGGGGCCTAGTGGAAGAAAGAGGGGCGGGGCGGGGCCCAGTGTCGGGGGCGGGGCCGGGAGAAGGGCCCGGGCGGGGCCGAGGACTGGGCAACTACAGGGTGGAGTGTTGGTAGCCAGGCCGGGGCTTGAGCGACTCTCCTCCGGACTCCGCCCTCCAGAGTGGACTGGCGGTTTAGCATTTCCCACGAAGAACTCAGGAGGACCATTTAACCTGTTTTCAGATCCGCCTATGATTTTGCTAAAACCGTCCTTAGTTTTCGGGGCTATTATCGCTCAGCGCGCCCCGCCCGCTTTTCGCGGAAACTAGCCCTTTCAGCTCTTAACTGTTTCCTGTGTTTCTGTTTTGGTATGTTTTGGCCGCGCCCCGGACTTGTGGGATCTTAGTTCCCGGACCAGGGATCTAACCCTCACCTCCAGTGGAAGAATGGAGTCTTATTAACTGCCCAACTGCCAGAGAATTTCCTCCTCTGGTCTTGATTTAGAAATTGGAGGGACTTCCCTGGTGGTCCAGTGCCTAAGACTCCAAGGTCCCAATGCAGGGGGCCCCGGTTCAATCTCTGGTCAGGGAACTAGAACCCACACGACATAACTAAAGAGTTCACATGCTGCAACTAAAACGGTCCCGAATGCTGCAACAAAGACCCAGTGCAGCCAAATAAATATTTTTTTTCAAATAAATATTTTTTAAAAGATAAGAAATTGGTGGAACTCGGTAGTCGGAGAAAGTGATCAATTTGAGGCTGATCTTTAGTGTTGATATTTCTTTGTGGATCAATAAATGATGGAATTTTAGAGGAATGCGGGGTTTATAGGAAAGGATGTCTTGAGGCTATGGCCTCAGACCCTTCCAGTGCATGGAGCCCTGGGCACAGAGGGCTGGGGCTCTTGGGACATGCCCAGCAGACAGGGCGCTGAGGGCCCTGAGGGCTGGCCTTTCAGTAGGCTGTGTCTGTGGACAGGGAGCATCTGCGCTTTTTATCCAGGTAGGCAAATCAATCGCCTTTTAAGTGGTGATTGTTTTAAATGGAATAATGCTGCTATGAATATGGGAATGCAAACACCTTTGAGACCCTGCTTTTGATTCTTTGGGGAATAGGCCCAGAAATGGAATTGCTGCGTCACGTGGAGCTTCTATGTCTACTTTTTTTTGAGGCACCTCTGTAGGACCTTCCACCATTCTACATTCCCACCAGCCGGGCTCAAGGGTTCCAGTTTCTCTATGTCCTCACCAACATGTCTTGTTTCCTGGTTTTTGATAGTAGCAGTCCTGACGGGTGTGATGTGCTATTTCTCGCTGGGCTGTTGATTTGTATTCCCTGATGATCAGTGATGTTGAGCATCTTGTCATGGGCTTGTTGGCTGTCTGTCTCCTTTGGAGAAAGTTCTGTTCAGGCTCTTTGCCCATTGTTTGAATGAGGTTATTTTTGTGTTGAGTGATAGTAGTTCTTTGCATTTTCTGAGTATTAAACCCATATCAGATGTATGATTTGCTAGTGTCCTCTCCCATCCTGTGGACTGCCTGTTCTCTCTTTTGATGGTTGGTTGTGATGCACAATGGTATTTATTGTACACTTTGGTGGTTATAACCCAATATGACTTGGTTATTTTCTTGCTCATATGTTTCCAGCTTTGGCCCCTGGGAACTCTGTCAGGTGGCTGGGTTTACTTTATTCTTCCAATTTTACTGAAGTATAATTGACATACATACAGCATGGTGTAAGTTTAAGGTGTGCAGCATAATGATTTGATGTACATACATCAGATATGCAGATGACACCACCCTTATGGCAGAAAGCGAAGAGGAACAAAAGAGCCTCTTGGTGAGAGTTAAAGAGGAGAGTGAAAAAGCTGGCTTAAAACTCAACATTCAAAAAACAAAGATCATGGCATCCGGTCCCATCACTTAATGGCAAATAGATGGAGAAAACATGGAAAAATAAAGTCCGTGACAGACTTTATTTTCTTGGGCTCCAAAATCACTGCAGACTCTGACTACAGCCATAAGGTTAAAAGACACTTGCTCCTTGGAAGAAAAGCAATGACAAACCCAGACAGCGTATTAAAAAGCAGAGTCATTTTGTCAACAAACATCTGTGTAGTCAAAGCTATGATTTTTCCAGTAGTTATGTATGGATGTGAGAGTTGGACCATAAAGAAGCTGAGCACCGAAGAATTGATGCTTTCAAACTGTGGTACTAGAGAAGACTCTTGAGAGTCCCTTGGACTGCAAGGAGATCAAACCAGTCAGTCTTAAAGGAAATCAGTCCTAATATTCATTGGAAGGACTGATGCTGAAGCTGAAGCTCCAATCCTTTGGCCACCTGATGTGAAGAGCTGACTCATTAAAAAAGACCCTGATGCTGGGAAAGATTGTGGGCAGGAGGAGAAGCGGGTGACAGAGGATGAGATGGTGGCTGGCATCATTGACTCAATGGACATGAGTTTGAGCAAACTCAGGAGATAGTGAAGGACAGGGAAGCCTGGTGTGCTGCAGTCCATGGGGTCACAGAGTCGGACACAACTGAGTGACTGAACAACAGCATCATGAACTGTGGCCACAATGAGTTTAGTGAGCATCCATCATCTCATATAGATACAAAATTAAAGAAATAGAAAAAAGCTTTTTTCCTTGTGGTGAGAACTTAGGATTTTCTCTCTTAACAACTTTCATACATAACATACAGAAAATTGATTACATTTATCATGTTGTATATCTCTAGTACTTTACTTTTCTAATAATTGGAAGTTTTTCCCTTTGACTGCTTTCCTCCAATTCCTTGTCCCTGCCCCCACCTGGATTTACCTTTATTATGTTACCTTTTGCTTCCTAGCTATGCTGCCTTTCTCTTATTTATTTTTATTTTTGGCTGTGATGTGTAGGGATCTTAGTTCCCTGACCAGGGATCAAACCCAGACACTTGACAGTGAGAGTGCAGTCCTAGCCACTGGACCACCAGTGAAGTTCCCGTTACACTGCTTTCTTATGCTTCTTTCTCCCTGCTTGTGTTCTACGAGGTACATTACATTTTCTTTAGTCTTTTTTCCTTCCACAGATGTGGAAGTCACACAACCTATTTCTGTTATTTTAGTGGTTATTGTAAGTGTTTTACATTATATTTTAATCTCAGTCACTGGCACTGGCCATTTCCTGAACACTACCAGATCTTATGCTTGCATCCCTCTCCCTTCCGTGGTTGGTGGTCTGGGTTTGGGGTTTCTTAGACACCCTTTGTCCAGGCTGGGCGGCCCCCAAGCAGGCTGTGTGATAAAGGCTCAGAACGAGGGGAGGCCGGCTTTCCTTGGGGGTGAAGGAAGTAAGACGGGATGGAGGGGGCATTCCGAGAGCTGGGCTGAGCAGGGGGCTCAGTCCACCAGGACCTGGGGAAACTGTCACGGTGCATCTGTCACCCATGGGTGAGGAGGCTGGGGGTTTCAGCAGAGCCCAGGGTGACAGCCCCCATGCAGCAGCCCCAGGCTGGCTGAGTGAAGCTGTGGGGCTGAGTGAAGCCAAGGCTGTGGGGAAGTGTGGAGGGGTCTGAGAAGCCCTGTGTCCCCCACCCCCAGCTTATGCTTCAGACCCTAGAGGGAGCCCCCAGGCCTAGATGTGCTCGCCTGCCTCCTGCCGGCAGGGCCACCAGGTCCCTTTATCCACCCACGTCAGGCCCAACTTGTCCTCAGCTGTCTCAGCTGCAATTATGGGGCCTTTCCCCCACTCTGTCCCATGTGACCTACTGCAGGGACAGTCCCCACTCCTGGCACCTCGTGGCAACTGGGCAGCAAGGGACCCATCTCCAGAGCTCATGTGGTTGCAGCCTGGTCCTCCAGAAACTGACCCCGAAGTGGGGTCTGGGGTACAGGCTCTGTGTTAGAGGTCAGGTCCAGCTGCCTGCGAGAAGCCTTGGGCCAGCCATAGGCTCTGGAGGGAGCACCCTTCAGAGTCCTGTGTGGGGCCACAGTGTCTGGTGAGCCAAGTCTGTACCAGCGGCCACCCTGGAGGGATGGGGTGGCAGCGCCTGTGGGTTTCTTGTCTGGGAGCAGGTGACTGGTCTGCACTATGTGAGAGGAGGGGGCACTGAGGGAGGGCCTGAGGTCTCCCAGCTGCACACACAGTCTTTCCCCTCCCCTGGCCTGGGTTTTCAGTGTGCGAGTGTCGCTCTTCTCTTTGGGAGCCCACAGCCCCATCCAGACCTGTCCAGAGAACATACCATGTGCCTTGAAGTAGGGGAGCCACCCCAGTACCTGTGCACAGACACCTGGGTGCAGGGAGCACACTGCTCTGGCCTTCCTGGGTCCCTGCTCCTGGTCACTGAATTGGTAAGGGTTCTGCAAAGAAACAGACCAGTGGGAGAGAGCAGGAGGGAGGGAGGGAGACCATCTTATTTCAAGGAATTGGTTCATGTGCTTGTGGCTTGTCCAGTACCTGGAACTCCAGGCCAGAGGTGGTGTGCAGAGGGTCCCTTCTCCCCTGAGACCTCAGATTTTACCCTTAAGGCCTTCCACTCATTGGGTGAGACCCATCCACATTATCAGGGTCATCTGCTTTACTTAAAATCTATAGATCTAAATGTTAATCACCTTGGATTAAATCCCTCATGACTCCCATGTTCACTGCAGAATTATTCATGTAGTAAAGAGATGGAAGCAACTGAAATGTCCATGGATTGTTGGATAAACAAAATGCAGTCAGTCCATCCAGTGAAATATTATTCAACCTTAAGAAGGAAATATTGACACCTGCTAAAAGATGGATGAACCTAGAGGACATGATGCTGGGTGAAGTAAGCCAGACACAAAAGGACAGATCCTATCTCATGTCACTTATAAGAGGTCTCCAGAGGGGTCATATCCACACACAGAGAGGAGGAGAGTGGGTGTCATGCAGGAAGTGGGATGGGGAGTAAGTGTTTAGTGGAGACAGAGTTTGGGTTTGGGAAGATGAAAAGGTCCTGGAGGTCTGCTGCCTAAGGCCAATGTAGTTCATGCTACTGATCCGCACACTTGCAGTTAAGTGATACAACCATGGTGTGGATTCAGTTGCTCAGTTGTGTCTGACTCCTTGCGACCCCATGGACTGTAACCCGCCAGGCTTCTCTGTTCATAGGATTTCCCAGGCAGGAATACTGGAGTGGGTTGTCATTTCCTTCTCCAGAGGATCTTCCCGACCTCTGGGATCGAACCAGGATCTCTCACATTGCAGGTGGATTCTTTACTGACTGAGCTATGAGGAAAGCCCCCAAAACAGTTAAGATGGTTAATTTTATGTTATGGGTTTTGTACCACAAACAATACCAAAAAAGAACAAACAGAAAGACTGTGGTTCATAATAGATGATCAATATATTAGTTCTCTTTTTGAACAGCATCGAAACATGTATATTATCTAGGGTGAAACAGATAACCAGCCCAGGTTGGGTACATGAGATAAGTGCTCGGGCCTGGTGCACTGGGAAGACCCAGAGGGATCGGGTGGAGAGGGAGGTGGGAGGGGGGACTGGGATGGGGAATACATGTAAATCCGTGGCTAATTCATTTCAATGTATAACAAAAACTACTGTAATGATGTAAAGTAATTAGCCTCCAACTAATAAAAATAAATGGAAAAATAAAATAAAAAAATATATATATTAGTTCTCTTTTTTGAGTAATAGGCGAATTTCACCACAGTAATCAATAAAAACATGAAAAAACACACCACAGCCACACCTAGATGAGTGTTTGGGAAAACAACTAGCCTTGCAGCCTGGCTATCGGATGCAAAACTGACGCTCAGGCCTCTTTCTCTACAGGCCCTTGTCCCCCGGCTCCCACCATCATTGTGTTGCACCCCCTCTCTGGTCCAGAAATATAGATGGGACCAGTTTCCTTGAAATGGCTTGTTAATTTTTGAGGGGAGCGGTGGGAAAGTTCTTCTCACCATCACACAGCCAGAAGCCATAACCGGGAGCAGCCAGGACGAAGGCAGGGCAGCCACAGCCGGCTTCTTCATCTCAGCCCAGGGCCGCTGGCCTGGAGCCTGCTGGAGTCATTTTGTCCCCGTCAGCACAAATCTTGCGGCCTCAGCAGCTATCCTGGGCCTCAGCAGGCAGCGTCCCCGTGGCTTCCATACTCTGGCAGGCTGAGGGCCAAGGGCTGAGGCCCAAGGGCCAGCCAGGCCAGCGGGGGACAGGGCACACCCCACCTGCTCAGATTTGTCAGGTGGTCACAGGGCCAGGGCAGGTGTGTGTCTGCCTGTGAGACTCTGGGGGCCATGCAGGTGGTGAAGGGAACTGTGGGGGCCTATGTCTGTTCCTGGGGCAGGAGCTGGAGGGGAGATGGGAGCAGACCCTTCAGCCCCAGTTTGGAACCACATGCCTGCGAGTGCCATGACCAGGCCAGTAGGTCACTGCCTAGAGGGGAGACTGAGGACCTGGGCCCCAAGCTCAGGGGGGCAGAGCCACTGCCCCAGGCCAAAGTATGTGTGTGTGACTAAGGGTCAAGCACACACGTGCAGGGATGTGCGCTGCTGTGGCATCTTGTTACTAAAGCTGGCCACGGAGCTCCCCCGGGAGCCAGCTTTGCTGTTCCGAGTGAGAGGGGGGTCAGGTTTCCCTGAGAATAGCCCCTGACTGCCCAGGGGAAACCTGGCTTGACCTCCCTGTGGCCAGTCTGGCCCCCTGGTCCTGTCTGCCCTGCACTCTCTTGCCCCCGGCTCATGGCCAGCTGTCTTCTCCTTGGACTGTGGACCTCCAGCCTCCTCTGCACAGGGTGGCCAGAGGGGGTCCCAAATGTATTTGTTTATTGATCTTGTCTTTAGAGGGTGACTGCAAAGTGCTGGCACCACGCTGGGCCCTGGGTCCTTGGGGATGCAAGGCAGTCACCTGGCCAGGGAGGCCATCAGCAAGAACCCTCACGAAGACGTGATGACAGCCCCACTGCAGCCTGGGCGGGGGAAGGCGGCTGCATGGGGAAAGGGGAACAGCCCCCTCACCTGCCCTGGCCCACAGTATCCATCCTTGCTGCAGCCCAGGAGGGCCTTGGCTAGGACCCAGGGTCGCAGAGGGAGCTCTGGGGTGAGGGGCTGCTCAGGCCATGAAGGGCCACATGGAGAAGGGTCAACTGTCCCAAAACAGGGCTGAGAGGATCTCCTGGCCATAAAAGGCTCTTGGAATCTGGGACCCCTGGGACCTTGGGCTGCTGGGCCCTGCTAAAACTCAGATGCCCCCTCTGCCCCTTGAACTCTACCCACAGCAGCCTGTGTGCCACCGTGCAGGGTCCTCTCATCTGCCACAGATATGGCAAGGCTGCTATGGGTGCCTGGTGGAGGAGCCCCAGTGGGCTGGCTGGGTGGCCCAGCGGGAGCTGGGGGCAGCGCCCGCGGGAAAGGGTGGGCAGGCCTCTAGACCTGGGGATCAGCTGGGGCTGTGCCCGAAGGTGTAAGCGTCTCTGGGAACCTGAGGAAGAAGTCCAATGAATCTGGACAAGAGCACAGATTCCCCAAGGCCAGGCCCTGCCAGCCACTGGGGCTGCCCTTGCTCTGGGGGGCCAGGTCAGAGCAGCCCTTTCTGAAAGTTGCCATGGCGGTGAAAGACGGGGTGGCCAGGTGCTGGGCTATCCCTCTGGGATGCCAGAGCAGGCTGGGGCTTTCACCCTATCCCCCGGGGAGACTTCTCCCACATTGGTCCATGGTGTTCTCCCCCGGTCTCACTGGGTACCCACTGCTGCCCCAACTGCTCTCACATGGCTGGTCTGCCCCAGCCCTGGCTCCTTCACCCCCAGCCCCAGCCCTGGCGTCCTGCTCTCCCTTCAAGATCTGCCCCTCGTGCCGCCTTTTCTGAAGCGTGTTTTGGGCTGGGGCTGAACGCCGTGGGCCTCGTGTCCCAGGCCCTTCAGCCTCCCCTGGACTGAAGGGGTGGAGGAACCCCTGGTGAGTCTGGGCTGTTGTTCCCACAGACGGAGCGCCTGTCACAGGGCAGATCAAGGATTACAAGGGGGTCTCTGAGATGTTCGACGAGGAGGGCAAAGGGAGGGTGAAGACGGATGAGCTGGAGCAGCTCATGAGTTTCCTGGGCATCAACTCCACCAAGAGTGAGTTGGCCTCCACGGCCAAGGACGTGGACAGAGTTAGTGAGGCTGACAGGGACAGCTGGGGCAGGCAGGGGTCCCCTGTGCATGACGAGGCGTGCGCCACCCTCACCGGCCACTTACTCCCCACAGAGAAAGGGTTCTTCAACTGCAGCAACTTCCTGGCCCTGATGGGGGGTGTATTGGGAGAAGGCCCAGAACCAAGGGTGAGCTGAGGGCAGCCTTCCGCGTCTTTGACAAGGAGGCTAAGGGCTACATTGACTGGGACATGATCAAGTAGGGCCCAGGCCAGGTGGGCGCGGGGCAGGGGGCCGGCGAGGTGGGTGCCCTGCTGGCTGCTGCTCAGTGCAAGGGGGGCCCCTGCAGGTACGTGCTTATGAACGTAGGTGAGCCCCTCAATGAGGTAGAGGCTGAGCAGATGATGAAGGAAGCCGACGAGAATGGGGATGGGACCCTCGACTACGAGGGTGAGCAGAGGATGGGCCCCGGGACCCTGGAGGCTGGTCAGTCTGGCCGGGCTGCTGACCTCTCCCTCTGCTCTCAGAGTTCATGGCATGATGACTAGGGAGTCCTTCAAGCTGGTTCAGTAGGAGGACCCAGTGGGGCTGAGGGAGGTCTGCTGGCAGAAGCCTGCTACCCGCTACTGCCCACCCCACCCCAGTTCCGCAGCCAATAAATACTCCAGCCAGACTCATGTGTACATCACTGTCTTCAGGCTGGAAAAAAGGGACTGCAAAGCTGTGGGTCTGGAGAAGGTAGAGGGTTCTCCCGAGTCGACCATGGCACTTGGCCTGTCACTTCTATGGGATACCTGACATGGCCCACAGCCCAGTCCTGGGCTCTGGACAGCAGGTGGGCTCTGGAAGGCCAGGCTGGGCCTAGGTCGAGGACCATACACCCTGCCCTTGGCCCTGGGAGGTGCTGCCCAAGGGCCCCTCCTGGGGCCCTTTCCTCCGTGCAGAGATCACTTAGATACAAACTTTATTTTCTTTCTGAGAAGCTGCGGACATCACAGCAAGCCCTGAGCCCTGAGGCTTAGGCCTGTGGGGCCTCCTCTGGGCCTGCTGGGGCTGGGCTAGGGGCCAGGGCTGGATGTAACAGCATGTGTTTGTGGCCAACACAGGGCCAGTCAGCTTGGCTGTCCAGTGTTACATAGCAACGAGTCCAGGGCCGCAGCAATGTGCTGGATGGCTGGACTTCCTGGGGAAAGGACGGTGGGGATGCGCTGGGTGCCCTTGCACAGTCCCCTGTGAGCACAGAGGAGCCAGTGGCATTGGGAGGCTTGGGAGAGCTATCCTGCCCCCTCTGTGGGACACCAGGGCCACAGCCAGGGGTGCTGAGCATTAGGGTCTGGCTCCGGAGTCCTGGAGGGGTCTCGAGGCATGAGGCCCCAGGGGAGGCTGGGTTACAGGGAGGGAGGTGGCTCCTCCTGTCTGGTCTTTGTCATCTTGACGACCTCCTCATAGGAAGGCGGCAGCTCAGGGGCGTACAGCCTGTAGGCTGGAGGGGTCGTGGAGTTGAGGTCCAGCTCCCCGAAGGGCAGGGGTAGCTGCATGCCCAGCGGGCACTGCACGAAGCTGTAGGCTGCAGGGACCCAGGATGGGTTTGTGGGGGTGGGCCTGGCCCTCACCGGTACCCTGCCACCCCTGCAGGTGGGTGGGCCACCAGGAGAGGTGTGCCAGCACTCAGGTCACAGTGCTATGCACCGGGCTGTCACTGTCCACGGGGATGGCTGTCAGGTCGCAGGGCTCAGGTGCCAGCGGCAGGTGTGGCTGCGTGTGTGCCTGCTTCCGGAGGTGGCAGAATCGGACACAGCTGGCTGAGACCCCACAGGGCAGCAGCAGAAGGGCAGTGAGCAGGATAAGCCTGGGCAGGGAGGAGCAAGACCCCTACCTCTGGACTGCTCCCTGGTCTCTGGGCACCTGTTTCCAGGGGGCAGTCACAGCCCAGTTGCTCAAGACAAAGCAATGCACAGGATAAAAGAACCAGGACTGCCTCTCCAGGCCAGACACCTCCTTCCTGGCTAGAGTTGGGCCTGAGGATCTGGCTTGGCCTGGTCTGCTGCTGGGCCTGCCCTGGCTGTCTCTCCAGGGCTGGCCACAAGTGGCCTTGGGTTCCTTCCCAGGACACACTGCCCCAGGCCAGCTACAGATTATCGTGCTCCATTCACTCCTCCCACAGGGATGAGGAGTGAGGGAATGGGAAGTGGGCTACCAAGGGAAGTCAGTCAAGGGCCCAGGGGTGTCCCCAGCCATGAAGAACTCAGGCAGGACCCATACCGGATGTTGCCTGGGTGCTGGGAGAGGTGTTATACCCGATGTCCAAATCCCCGAGCGGGAAGACAGAAGGCCTCCAAGACAATGCAACTCGCAAAAAGGGAAGTTTATTGCTGACTCGAGTCAGGGCTCCTGCCGCATCCAACGCAGTGGTGTGGGGTCAGAGAGCCCTGAGCCCAAGCTGTTACACAAATTTATAGGGTGAGCATAAGCAGTTGGTAGCTGGCTTAAGCGGATTGGTTACATGTTTGCAAAGCAATTTTATTGGTCCAAACTTTCGCCGGCTTTTTTCAAACTTGGGCGTTCGTGGGCTTTTTAGCTTTCCCCTGATATCCTTTTCTTACTGGGCGCATGTTGATGGCAGCCTCACAGAGGAACCTGGGATCCGTATGCCAGGCTGCTGGGGGCCTCAGAACCTTCCCGCCAGCGGCCCAGGATGGGAACAGTGGTGGTGACTCTTCAGCCGTGGAGGCAAGTGGGTGGGGGCCTGGTGGGACTGGCCCAGGGGAGGACCGTAGCACCCAGCTGCACGCCGCGCCCTCCACTTACCCCACGTGCCACAGGCTGCTCCAGCTGGCCTGGGGCGGGCACCTCTGGGACGGCGGCACCTGGAGCCGGTAAGGAAAGGCCAGGCCCACTGTCCCGCCGAGCCTCCCCGCGGGAGGACCCCGGGTGCCCCTTACCCCCGCTCCCTCCCTCCGCCCAACCCCTCTCGCCGCCTCCCCGCTCCGCCGCCCCCGACTTACAGGTCGCAGCTGCCTTCCACGAAACCCAGTGCCACCTGCGGGGACACGGGTGAGCCCGGGCCATGGCGCGCCGAGCGCAGACCCGCCCCGCGGTGCCGGAGCCGAGCACCCCGCGACCCACCTGCGGCAGTGGCAGGAGTGGCGGCAGCAACAGGAGCCCGCGGTCGGCCAGCGCCCGGGAGAACCTGCTCAGCGTCGACAGACGTAGCGAGCCCGGAGGCCCGGCGGCAATATGAGGGCCACGCCCCTGGGCCGCTCCCAGCGCAAACCCCGCCCTCCAGAGACTGCGTCCATTGGAGGATTGGCCTTGTAGCCACGCCCAGGTCCCTCGCCCTAACCCTTCCCCCCAGATCAGCCGCGCCTCTAGAAGCCCCGCCCCCGACGGGCTTGGCTCGCCGCAGGTCCTTGGTTACTTCAGGGTCCCGCCCACGCAATTCCCGCCCCATGGTCCTCTCACCAGGTCCATCCACTCCAAGTTTCCTTAGCATAGGGTCACAGGGTGGCGGGCGGTCTTGCCCTTTGGCGTCCTGCAGTCGGGCTCAGGGTGGACGGACGCGTCCCATGGACAGTTATGCTTGGGTGTGGCCTCGGAGGGTGGCGGCCACTCCTCTCACACACCCGGGAGCTCAAGGTCAGGGTTGCAGCAGTCAAGACGCTGGGGCGTTCCAAGAGCGTAGTTCAGCGACATTAATTGTGCACGCTCGCTGCCCTCTGCCCTCTGCTCCTCCGTCGGGCGGTCAGGCTAAAGGAATTGGTCCGCGTGGCAAGGGGCCTTGTCTGGGGAGGGAGGTAGAGGACGCTGCCCTGCGTGTCTTTCTTCACTGCAATCAGGTCGCGCTCCTCAAAGCGTCTACCCCCTGGAGGGGAACTGACTGTAGCTCTTTGAGGGCGGGGTCTCCTCCGCTTGTGCTGCTCCGATAGCTCAGTTGGTAAAGAATTTGCCTCCAATGCAGGAGACCCTGGTTCGATCCCTGGGTAGGGAAGATCCTCTGGGAAAGGGATAGGTTACCCACTCCGGTATTCTTGGGCTTCCCTTGTGGCTCAGCCTACCCACTCCAGTATTGTGGCCTGGAGAATTCCATGGACTGTATAGTCCTTGGGGTTGCAGAGTCGGACACGGCTGAGCGGCTTTCACTTTCACCTCCTCAGCTTGACTCTATCCTGGCTGCACTTGCCAGGCCCGTTGCATAGGCTCTGTCCTGAAGCTATCCTGTGCCTCCGGGCTGAACGGTGGCCCCCAGCTACCCTGCTCCAGCCAGGCTCCTGGCTCAGGAGTGGGAAGGAGAAGGATGGGCAGAAGTGCAGCCAGCATGCAGAAGTGCAGGCAGGACCTGGGCCAGTAAATGCCAAGGCCCGCTGGTTCTAAACCCCAAGTGTTTAGAAGAGAGGGGCCTACCAGGGAGGAGGTGGGGCAGTGCCCTGCAGGGAGGACTCCGGGGCCTGACCTGGCTGTAGGACCTGGATTTCTCTCCCATCTGGTGAGCAGCAGCCTGGTGAGGGTCTGCCCACCGGATAGAAGTCCCACAAAAGGCTGCTCTGCGGCCATTGTTGTGGGCTCAGGGTTAGGGAGAGGGCAGACTTCCAGATGCCAAGGGCACTGAGGAAGTAGGGTGAGGACTCCAGGCTGGTGTCCCGAGGCCTGTGCCCAGGAGAAGCCCTGGATGCAGCTGACCCTCCACTCCTGCCAGGGAAGGCTGCATTTGGTCGCCTAGGGCTGGCACAGGTTGGGCATGCTGGGCTAGTACACGGGGCCTGGCTGGGTGAGCTCTGTGGGGACAGTGTCTACCCTGCCATTCTAGAAGGCAGGGGCTGGTGCAGGTACCATTCTGAGCTCCCAGCAAGGTCTCCTGGGCCGGGAGAGGGGGCTTCTCCCTTGAAGAGCTGGTCAGGACCCAGAAGGCTGAGCCTGGACTCACTTCAGAACACTGGAAAACCAAACTGACAGGTGGGCCTCCCCAGAACCCTGACTGGGCTGTGCAGGAGGATGCAGTGAGGGCTCACTCCTTGCTTGGGGCCTCAGGGACTTGGGAGCAGCAGGGGGGTAAGGGGCTGCCTGGACTTTGGAGTTAGCAGCCCCCACCCTGCTCGCTGGCCTCTCCAGGTGTGGGTTGGCCTCAATTCCACCTCTACCCCCCACCAGCCGTTTCCCCAGGGCTCTAGTTGTCTAGGCTGAGTTCATTGTTTTATGGGCTGACTTGTGTGTGTGGGCAGGGGCAGCCCCCCACCTGCTCACTGCAGCCCACACTGCAGGCATAGAGGCACAGATTCACACAGGGTTTATTGGTTTATTGACAGGTCTGTGGGGGCAGCTGTTCCCCACCAGGACCTCGAAAGTCTGGGTGGGTGCTGGTGGGGCTGGGGACCCGCAGGGCTCAGGTTGGGAGCAGGCTGTGGTCAGGATTGGCCTCTTTGCTGGTTCTGACATGGGGCTGGGATGGGAGCTGGAGCCAGGACAGCAGGAGTGCCCCGGGGGGCCATGCAGGAGGCTGCCCTTTTGAAACTGCCCAGGTTCCAGGCCCCTGGGTGGTTCGGCCTTGTCCACAGACCCGGGGAAGGCTTCGAGAGTGGCAGGAAGATCAGGGGGCTCTGTGGAGAGACTCCTGTGGCCTCAGGGGCCGGTCACCACCTGGGCTACAAAGAGGACCTTGTAGGTCTCCTTCACATCCCCCCTGAGCTGCAGCAGGGCCGATGCCATGAGTGGGTGGTCCGGCTGGAAGGGGAGAGGTGGGAACAGAGGGGGATCCTCAGTCAAGGGGTGCAGCAGGCACGTGTTTTCTCTTGGCGGCACTGCCCACCTCGCCCGCCTAGGCCCCCAGCCCTTTCCTGGGGGAGGGGGGCGGGCTCCCAGGCACCCACATCAAAGTCGATGGGCGGCATCCAGGAAATGCTGATGGCCTTGGTCTGGCCACGCTCCACAGAGCCTTTGGAAGGTTCAACGGTGAAGCCCTTGTGCTGCAGGGCCACGATGTTGTCCATGCTGAACTCAACAGTCTGCAGGCATTGGTGCTGTCAGCGGGCAGGCGGGCAGGCACAGCTCCCAGGAACCAGCACTCCTGCCCCCTGCCCTAACCAGCAGGCTGCCCACCCCTCAACTACAGAGAGGCAAGGCCAGCAGAGGCCCAAGCTGCCCAGGCAGTGGTGGCTGCAGCGGTGCCAGGGAGGCCAGGGCAGTGCTGTGGTCACCTTCTTTGCAGACAGCTGGGTAGTCCGGATGCAGCCCACCTGCAGTTCTCGGGTGGCAGGTGGGGCCTGTGTGTCTGGGTCCAGCTGGGCGTAGTCCAGGGTTACCAGGATGGGCTTTAGCTCCTCAGCTTCTGGAGAGGGAGGGCCTGGCGGGGGTCTCGGGGGTGGGGGTACCACGGAGGGAATGCGGGGGTCCCCGGGGTCAGGCAGGGATCCTCTGAGCAGGGCTGGCCCACTAGCCCTGCCCCCACCTGTGGGGGATGGGCCAGAAATGCCTGCCCTCTCTGCAGACTCAAAGGGCCAAGCGTCCGCTTCTGCCACCCTGCCCACCTCGGGGCTCTCCGCCCTCAGAGGGCTCACCCTCTCTGTGCTCCAGGTCAAAGGCAGGGATCATGGTCAGGGACTCCACAGGCACATCCAGGGGGTCTCCGCCCTCCACGAACATCATGTGCTCGCGGGCCGCGCCCTTCAGGAGGATGCAGTGGGACACTTTCTGGGGGCAGGAGTACAGTGGTTTGCGACCCTGCGTGTGGGGCTCTGGGAGGGGGCGGGGCTGTGATGTGGGCCTGTGGGACCCCAGACATTGGTCTCTCCACCTGATGACCCCCAACCTGATGTGGAGCCCACCAGGCACCAAGCTCCAACGTGTGGCCGCTCAGGCAGCTGAAAGGCTTGGACAAGTGTACATTTGGGTGGGGAGGAGGGCTCCAGGCTGGGTCGGAGTCCTACCTTTTCAAAGAGCACGACCTGTAGCCGGTCAGAGAAGTACAGGCTCTCATGGTCTGGGCTGAAGGTCACAGTGAAGTCCTGAGCCTTGCCGGGCTCCATGATGCCCTTGGCTGGGACCACACTGAACACACTCTGGCCACTGTAGTTCTGGGTGCCTGGGAGCAAGGCGGCCAGGCTGGTCAGGATCCCCCTGAAGCGCCCAGCACCCCCTGGCCACGCCCCCTCCATGGCCCACATGGTCCCCCCAGCTGGCCAGCTTACCCACGACTTCCGTCCTCTGGTCCGGCGAGGCCAGGAACTGTGGCAGGCGGTGCTGGTCTCTGCTCCTGGAGGAGAGGCTGTCCAGCTGCATGGAGAACTTGATGGGCAGCAGGGAGTTGTTCTGCAGCTGCGGGGAGCAGGGCTGGGTCACTGGGGCAGCTGGGCTGGCCAGCTGGGGAGCAGGCCACTGCCGCCAGGTCTCAGCCCTCTCCTGCTCCATCAGGCTCAGGTTAGTCTTCAGTTGAACCAGCATCCCACCCCAGTTCTCTCCTGCCTCCCCCTGTTCCCGGGAGAATGCTGCATCCCTCTAAAATCCCATGGAATCAGGCCCTGGGGTCTGCTGTCAGAACCTGGACTAAGCTAAGTAAAGAAGCAGGGGTCCCATTGGCAACTTCAGCCCAAGGCCACCTCAGATGCGGGGGAGCAGAAAAAGCCAGGCCCACCTGCCTGCGTGGGGATAGGAGCCCACTTGGCCCCTTGAGGGGGATGGCCTACATCCCATGCAGAGGCCCTGGGGCAGAAAGATGGGAGCAGTGAGAAGACATGGGCAGCAGCGGAGGGGCGGAGGAAGGGGCGTCCTCAGCACCCCCTCCCCACTGGCTGGAGGGGCCAGTGGAGTGACAGCTGCTGGGGGTGGTGGGGGAGGGGGCGGTAGAGCGGCCTCTGCTGGCTCCCTGACTGAGGCAGGGTGGATTCCTCCTGGGAACCTCTCCCAGGCGATGGGCAGCACCAGGCCCCGCCATATGCTTTACCTTGAAGCCCAAGGAAACAGACTCTCTGGCGATCACATAGCCCATGTTGAGGACGTCACCTTCAATGGAGCATGTGATCGTGGATGCCACACCCGTGCCCATGAGGGCCAGGGACAAGGTGCCTTTCTTGGTGATGATGTCCAGTGTTTCTTGGGCCTGCAGAGACCACGTCCCTTAGCGTGAAACAGACGCTGGCAGAGGCAGGTGTGGGAGCTCTGTCTTGGAGCAGCTGGGTCAGGGCATGGGGGACCTGAGATGGCTTGGAGCTCCCTGGCCACCACCTCCTCCTCCTTCCAGTGAGAGGCCAGGGCCCAGGAGGACCAGTGGCTCCCAGGCCCAGAGTGCTGGATGGCATGTAGAGCAGGGAGTAGGGCTGCGATAGAGCTCGGGTGGGCTGGGACTCACCAGGATACTCTCACGCGGGGAGAAGGACAGATCTAGGACCTGGGTCTCGCCAGAGGGCAATCTCATGGTGGGGTTCAGCAGGACGAAGGGGCCATCAGGGTTCAGCATGGAGTACTCCAGCTGAGGGCCCAGCGTCAAGGAGGGGGTGAGAATGGGACCTCAGCCCTTCACAGTCCCCTTCTCTCCGCCCGCTCCTGCCCGCCGCCCCCCACCCCCCTCCCCGCCCCTGCTACAAGCTGCCTGGGTGGCGTGGGCAGGATACGTTGAGATCCTCGGGGGAGATGTTCTGGATGGAGACCTTCTTTATGCCCCGGTGTCCTGAAATGGGGGGTCAGGTCACAGCCCCAGGCCTGGGAGTGAGTGTGGGAGCCCAGATGAAAAGAAGGGTGCCTGGATCCCTGTGGGTGGGTGTGTGCATGGGGGCTGGGCTCCGATCAGGACACACCTGCAGCAATGTCACCGAAGTTAATGACGGTCTTGCCTTTGTCGGACGTTACCACGATAGATGGCGCTACCGCTGGACACCACAGCTCCAGGTATAGTGTGTTGTGGGGACTGGGAATGGTGGGGATTTGCTGAGGGCAGTGCCAGACCCTGAGCCCGCCCCACCGGGACCTGGGTGGCTGTTGGCAGGGAGAGTGACCACCCTGCCCCCCTGCCCAGAGCACCGCACCTGAAGCTCAGCATTTCTGTCCCCTTCCTATCTTTGGTGTCGCCACTGGCAACAACACAGGGAACCACAAACTTGTCAAACTTCCCCTGGAAAGACCTGGTTAGGGAGGCCTGTGCCGACTGGTACTCTTGAGAGCTGGAATAGAACCGGCAAGGTACACTCATGCGCTGTCCCCACACTGCCCCCAGCACCCAGGAGGCTGTGCCCTGCCCTCCATGGAGGGCTGTGTAAGGCCGCACCTGCTTCCCAGGGCCCTGGACCAGAGAGTACAGGGCAGTGGGGGTGGCAGCCTGGGTGCCACGTTGTGGCCCAGGCTGTGGTTGTCACAGTTTTGTCTGACCAACTGGCTTTTGCATACCTTCCCTGGTCCCTGTGGGGGCCTCTCCTCTCCCAGGGTACCCGTCAGGCACCACCAGACAACCGAGTTCCTGGGGCCACAGCAAGGGTCCAGGGCTGACAAGTGGCTCAAGCCTGTCAGAGCTGCCTGGAGCTCATGTGGCAGCTGGGGAGGCTGGGCTGCTGAGCTGGGAACATGGGGGTCAGGGGCTCAGCGACCCCCAGCCCCTGGACTGAGACTTTTCACAGGGGCTCTAGGCCCAGGGGAACTGAGGTGAGAAGATACCCAGGACAGCAGAACCTGAGGGGCCTCAAGGCAGCTCCTGGTTCCAGCTGTGCCTGAAGCCAGCCGTGCTCTGGACTTGCAGTCATAAGGCCCTGGAGCATAGGGGGACATCTCTGTGGGGCAGGAGGCGGGGGTAGCCTTCTCTCGGGCCCACCTGGATGCGAGGTCCTCCTTCTGCAGCTCTGGGGGCTGGGAGGCTGAGGCCTGGAGCAGACGGTCTTGGTTCTGCAGCCGCAGCATGGAGAAAGACGGTCTCCGCTGGTCCTTCCTCTGGGTGGCCGTCTCCTTTAGGGACTGCCAGGGGAGTCTGACTATGGTGCTGCCCTTGGGACTCTGCTGGGCCGGCAGACTGCCCAGGGCAGGAACCCGGGACCCAGACCCCAAGCAGCTCCTTAAGGGAGACCGATGACAGGTGCAGAGACCCCTGTGGGCTCATGCACCACCCCCAGTGTCTGCCCTCCCCATCAGGAAGGGGAGGTACAAGGTGAGGCAGAGGGCTGGCCGAAACGGGGGTTCTCGCCCTTGTGCCCTGCCCCCATGTCTCGCTGCCCTCTGGCAGGCTGAAGGCATGCGCCCCTTCCTTCTGTGTGTGCTGTGATAGCAGGGCTGCTTGGACGCTGAGGAGTAACTGCTGGGGGCCCCTGCATCTCCAGGGCAGCAGCGGGTGGGCGGGGCTCTGGGCCGTGACTGCCTAGCTGTATTGGATGCTGCTTCTGGGCAGGAGCCTGGGGCTGCTGCTTCTCCAGGCCTGAACTCCCTCAGGTTCACAGGCCCTTTGATGTTTTGTCTGTTCCCCTTCATTGTAAGCACAAGCCCCTGCTGAGCAGTGCAGAGGACCTGGCCCACCCTCCCAGACCATGGGACCAGGGTCTGGGGCTCTTCCCTGCCTGGAGATGCTCTCAAGAGAGGAGGGAGGGGCTTTGCCAAGAAAAAGTGCTAACCTCTTAAAACACCCCTAGTGCTCCAGTGAAGTGTTCTCAGGGCTCCTGATCCCCAGCCCTGGGTGCCCCCGACCTCAAGGCAGGGTGGGGGTGTTTGTTCCCAAGCCTTTGTGCAAGGGCCTCATGCAAAGTGGGCAGCCCCAAGCCCCCCGGCCCCCTCCCCACCACACACCGATTTGATATCAGCTTTTCTGCTCAGGGCCTGGAAGGCCTCCTGGTGGATCAACTCGCTGGGGAGCACTGGCCGGAAGGCCACTCGGACCAGGCACCTCTGTGGGGGGAAAGGTTCATGCTCTCAGACATGTTGGGGTCTTAGCTTAGAAGAGCCCTCCTGGGAGGTCCTGCCTGATCTCTGTCCCTGGAAGCTGGGTGGCTGCAGGCCCGGTCACCAGGCCCCTCTCACCATGTGGGGGGAGGGTCCCTGTGATGGACCTGGCACACTGCCCACGGTGGGTAGCAGCCCACACGGCATGAGTGAGAAGGGGAAGTTCATGTTCAGGCTCTGAGACTTGGAGGTGGTTCCTGCACCCCCATCTGTCCCCATCCCACGAGAGGAACAGCAGCCCACCCCCAGGATGACCCTGGGCCCCACAAGGGCTCCCTCACCACAGCCTCCCCCGTGCTCAGTACAGCAAGGGAGAGAGGAGGAAGCTCTTAACAGCTGCAGTAACCCCCTTGGAGAAGAGAACCATTTCTTAAGCCTAATTTGCTCACTTTACTACGATGCGTTTCTGTGACGGCAGGGCCTGCATGACCCTGCCCATCCTCACTCAGCTCAGAGATGCTGTGAGGGCCCGGGGGAGTCCCTGCCTTGAGGTCTGGCTCTTTCTGCTTCATCAGAAGAAGCAGAGGTGGGAAACCCTGTGCTCCTGGTGACCAGGTGCTGCGCAGCCTCTGTGACCATCTGCTGTGACATCCAGGGCTGCACACCCTCGCTTGGTCTGAACTGATGGAGCCCCCAGCCAGGGGCCTGTGGGGTCAGCTGCCCTTGGGTGCCCCGCCTCTGGGGCCAGGCTGGGCTGGGTAGAGGGCAGGAGGGCCCACTCAGCTCTGATGAGGACCCAGGTTGATCTCTACCATCTGTTGTCTGGTTGAACCACTGTGGTCCAGGGTGGGCATAGCCAGGCATCCCGGGGTGGCCCTGCCCCCCCCCGCCCCAGCCCATCTGTGGGGCTCACACCTACCTTTCCTGGCCACACGGTGCCCACCAGGGGTGAGATGGTGATGGGCGAATCTGGAGGCAGCAGAAACTCGAAAGAGGTGGGCCCCACGGGAAAAGCGTCCTCTGAGCCAATGCGAGGCACTGAGTGGGTCAGTGAGTTCATGCTCTGGTGGGAGTTGATGACGTACAGGGTGGCCACAGATGTGTCGTACAAGGAGGTGGCTGCAAACTTGATCTGGTAGTGGGACAGCTCCAGGGGCGGGTAGACCCCTACAGCCCGGCATGCCAGCTTGAAGCACCTGGAAGTGACATTTGGGTGGCTCAGCCAGGGGCTGAGCAAGGTGGCGTCCAGCACAGGGACACCCAGGACCGGACATCAGGTGTCACAGGTTTCGTTTCCTACCCCATTAATGAGTTTTAGTAAATTTTCAAAATGCCATTTATCCCTGTGCACATTTTTGTTTTAAATTACTCAAAAATGCTTCATTTTTTATTTAGCTTTCTGACTCTGTGCTTATGCTTTTAACACTCTCACAACGATCTTCTGCTCCTCAATAAGGAAAGCGTGCTTTTTTTTTTCTTTTTTTCCATTTATTTTTATTAGTTGGAGGCTAATTACATCATTACAGTAGTTTTTGTCATACATTGAAATGAATTAGCCATGGATTTACATGTATTCCCCATCCTGGTCCCCCCTCCCACCTCCCTCTCCACCCGATCCCTCTGGGTCTTCCCAGTGCACCAGGCCCGAGCACTTGTCTCATGCACCCAACCTGGGCTGGTGATCTGTTTCACCCTAGATAATATACATGTTTCAATGCTGTTCTCTTGAAACATCCCACCCTCGCCTTCTCCCAGAGTCCACAAGTCTGTTCTATACATCTGAGTCTCTTTTTCTGTTTTGCATATAGGGTTATCGTTACCATCTTTCTAAATTCCATATATATGTGTTAGTATACTGTAATGGTCTTTATCTTTCTGGCTTACTTCGCTCTGTATAATGGGCTCCAGTTTCATCCATCTCATTAGAACTGATTCAAATGAATTCTTTTTAATGGCTGAGTAATATTCCATGGTGTATATGTACCACAGCTTCCTCATCCATTCGTCTGCTGATGGGCATCTGGGTTGCTTCCATGTCCTGGCTATTATAAACAATGCTGCGATGAACATTGGGGTGCACGTGTCTCTTTCAGATCTGGTTTCCTTGGTGTGTATGCCCAGAAGTGGGATTGCTGGGTCATATGGCAGTTCTATTTCCAGCTTTTAAAGAAATCTCCACACTGTTTTCCATAGTGGCTGTACTAATTTGCATTCCCACCAACAGTGTAAGAGGGTTCCCTTTTCTCCACACCCTCTCCAGCATTTATTGCTTGTAGACTTTTGGATAGCAGCCATCCTGACTAGCATATAATGGTACCTCATTGTGGTTTTGATTTGCATTTCTCTGATAATGAGTGATGTTGAGCATCTTTTCATGTGTTTGTTAGCCATCTGTATGTCTTCCTTGGAGAAATGTCTGTCGAGTTCTTTGGCCCATTTTTTGATTGGGTCATTTATTTTTCTGGAGTTGAGCTGGAGGAGTTGCTTGTATATTTTTGAGATTAATCCTTTGTCTGTTGCTTCGTTTGCTATTATTTTCTCCCAATCTGAGGGCTGTCTTTTCACCTTGCTTATAGTTTCCTTTGTTGTGCAAAAGCTTTTAAGTTTCACTAGGTCCCATTTGTTTATTTTTGCTTTTGTTTCTAAAATTCTGGGATGTGGGTCATAGAGGATCCTGCTGTGATTTATGTCGGAGAGTGTTTTGCCTATGTTCTCCTCTAGGAGTTTGATAGTTTCTGGTCTTACATTTAGATCTTTAATCCATTTTGAGTTTATTTTTGTGTATGGTGTTAGAAAGTGTTCTAGTTTCATTCTTTTACAGGTGGTTGACCAGTTTTCCCAGCACCATTTGTTAAAGAGGTTATCTTTTTTCCATTGTATATCCTTGCCTCCTTTGTCGAAGATAAGGTGACCATAGGTTCGTGGATTTATCTCTGGGCTTTCTATTCTGTTCCATTGATCTATATTTCTGTCTTTGTGCCAGTACCATACTGTCTTGATGACTGTGGCTTTGTAGTAGAGTCTGAAGTCAGGCAGATTGATTCCTCCAGTTCCATTCTTCTTTCTCAGGATTACTTTGGCTATTCAAGGTTTTTTGTATTTCCATACAAATTGTGAAATTATTTGTTCTAGTTCTGTGAAAAATACCGTTGGTAGTTTGATAGGGATTGCATTGAATCTATAGATTGCTTTGGGTAGTATAGCCATTTTGACAATATTGATTCTTCCAATCCATGAACATGGTATATTTCTCCATCTGTTTGTGTCCTCTTTGATTTCTTTCATCAGTGTTTTATAGTTTTCTATGTATAGGTCTTTTGTTTCTTTAGGTAGATATACTCCTAAGTATTTTATTCTTTTTGTTGCAATGGTGAATGGTATTGTTTCCTTAATTTCTCTTTCTGTTTTCTCATTGTTAGTGTATAGGAATGCAAGAGATTTCTGTGTGTTAATTTTATATCCTGCAACTTTACTGTATTCATTGATTAGCTCTAGTAATTTTCTGGTAGAGTCTTTAGGGTTTTCTATGTAGAGGATCATGTCATCTGCAAACAGAGAGAGTTTCACTTCTTCTTTTCCTGTCTGGATTCCTTTTACTTCTTTTTCTGCCCTGATTGCTGTGGCCAAAACTTCCAAAAGTATGTTGAATAGTAGTGGTGAGAGTGGGCACCCTTGTCTTGTTCCTGATTTCAGGGGAAATGCAGGAAAGCGTGCTTGATCCTGTCATAGACACATTTAGCACACATGGAACCACCATAGGCTTGGCTGACGTGTTTCTTAGTTTCAGACAACCTCATGAGAACTTTAGGTCTCACAGCATGAATGCCTCTAAGTTGCCCTGGGCACACACCACATGCGGATTTTGGTGCTTTCCCAACCTTCTTGGTATAAATGTAAACAATTCTATTACTAGGGGTTTGCGGCAGCCTGGTTTTGTTAGAGGCTGTATTGTAGAACAGCTACGATGGTATGTCAGATGCTCCACCATCCTGAATGCCTCTAGATGCTTTCCCTGGAAGAGGCCCCTGTGCACATTTTAACTGGATAGTTAAACTTTTCATCACAAGTTTAAACAGTTGCAATGGAAGTCACAATGGAGGTTTCTGACTTATTTCCTTAAATATTCAGTGATATTTAAAAGGATTTCCCAGGTAACTCAGTGGTAAAGAATCTGCCTGGCAATGCAGGAGACGCAAGAGACATAGGTTTGATTACTGGGTTGGGAAGGTCCCCTGGAGAAGGAAATGGCTATCCACTCCAGTATTCTTGCCTGGAGAATCCCATGGACAGAGGAGCCTGGAGGGCTATAGTTCATGGAGTTGCAAAGAGTTGGACACGACTGAGCACAAGCATATGCATGACATTTAAAAATAAAATGACAGAGCTTCCCTAGGTGCTCAGTGGTAAAGAATTCACCTGTCAATGAAGGAAATATGGGTTTGACCCCTGGTCCAGGAAGATTCCACATACTGTGGAGCAACTAGGTCCATGTGCCATAACTATTGAGCCTGTGCTTTAGAGCCCAGGAACCACAGCTACTGAGTCCACATGCCCTAGTGCCTGTGCTCTGCAACAAGAGAAGCCGCCACAATGAGAAGCCCATGCAACACAACTAGAGAAAAGCCCGCACAGCAACAAAGACTCAGCACAGCCAAAAATACATAAAATTAAAAGATAAAACTGATAAATTACTTTTTAAACATAAACATGGGAATCTGTAAGCCATAATGAATTGATTCCTGCCATTATCGATTAAAAAACCCCAGATATTTGGTATTTTAATCTCTAGAAAATTTACATTCCGTATTTCTTTGAACTCCTGTTCCCATGGCACTCTTGTCTTAGAATTTTACCCTAATTTCATATATTTTAATGCTTTATGAGGTGATGTCGATGACCCTGTCATTCTCGTCTGTAACAAAAATGTGTTCATATGTTGAAATATTTCGGTGTATATTTCTGTGTCCGGTAAGTACAGACTCTAAACAGTAAAAAAAAAAAAAAAAAAATCCTTCTGGGTGGAGAAGTCATCGAGGTTATTGTTAGAACTTGATTAATAGAAAAAGCATATATGTGTATAATGTGATCCTTATTACATAAAGAAATAAGAGGTGCTTGGAGTCACTTCAGGAAGGTGCCCATGAAGGGCGTGGCTTTGGCCTCACTCGACTGACCTGGGAATAGGGAACAGCTAGGGGGGCATGCCTCGAGTCTCTCAACCCTGCAACCCCTTCCTTTACATTCTCGCTTGTCCCTCTGAAGATCTCCCTTGCAGTTCTCTCATGTTCTGCTCCACTTTCCTTTAAGAAAAGGCTGTCTGGGGACTTCGCTGGTGGTCCAGGGGCTATGACTTTGCACTCCCCATGCAAGGGGCCCAGGTTTGATACTTGCTTGGGGAATGAGATCCTTCATGCTACAACTAAAGGTCCCACCTGCCACAACTAAGACCTGGCGCAGCAAAATAAATAAAGAAATATTACAAAAAAAAAAAAAAGAAAAGACTGTTGGGTCCAATCACCCAGGCTTAGCTAGAGGCTGTTGCCCTGTGACCTGGAGGCATTTGAATTCAGTGGAGATACAAAAGGTCCTGCCACTCAGCACCACCACATTTGCTGAGAACATGTGCTTATCTCTGAGTGTGCTTTACATGTTTCTCTCCCCACCCAAACCGCCGAGGTGAGAGGAGCCCATCAACTTGTGGGGAATGTTCTTCTGACTTCAGAGGCAGACATGCAATATGTCTGGCCTCCCCACCTGGTTGCAAGCTTCCATCTTCTTTTATCTGATTACATAGGTGGCTGGTGCCAGTTACCAGGGCCAGGCTCCAGGGAGCCTCAGCCCTGCTCTGGGCATGTGCTCTACCTCCAGAATGTCATCACCATCACTACCATCATCATCAACACCACCACCATCACCACCATTATCATCACTATCACCTTCACCACCATCATCATCACCATCTCCACCATCACCACCACCACCACCATCATCACCACCATCATCATCACCATCACCATCATATCACTATCATCATCAAAACTACCCCCATCAACAGCAGCATCAATGGGCCAAGGGTAGTGAGGTTTCCCTTCTTCTCCTGTTCTCTAGAAGATCTATTTAAGATTGGCATCATTTTTTCTTTAAATGTTTGGAAGAACTCATTAGTGAAGTCATCTGCAACTTTCGTTGTGGGAAGCTCTTAAGCTTTGCTTTAATTTTTTCATTTAAAATATTTTTATTGCCAATTTTTATTTCCTTTTCTGTCCTATATTTAAATTTTTGCCCATTTATTTTATTTTCTTCCAGATTTATTGATATGTAATTGACACACAGCTCTGCATTAGTTTGAGGTGTGCAGCAAAATGATTTGACTTATACTGTGAAATGATGTTCACAGTAAGTTTAGTGAAAATCCATCATCTCACATATATACAAAATTAAAGAAATAAGTATTTTTTTTCCTTTGTGATGAGAATACTTTGGGTTTACTCTCTTACCATTTCTGTATAACATACAAGAAGGGTTAATTATATCTAGCACGTTGAACATTACATCCTTAGTTGTTTGTTGTTCAGTTGCTAAGTCATGTCTGACGTTTTGCGACCCCATGGACTGCAGCACGCCAAGCTCCTCAGTCCTCCACTGTCTCCTGGAATTTGCTCAAATTCATGTCCATCGAGTTCGTAATGCTATGTAACCATCCTCTCCCACCCCCTTCTCCTTTTGCCTTTAATCTTTCCCAGCATCAAGGTCTTTTCCAGTGAGTTGGGCGACCAAAGAATTGGAGCTTCAGCTTCAATATCAGTCCTTCCAATAAACATTCAGTGTCGATCTCCTTTAGGATTGATTGGTTTGATCTCTTTGATGTCCAAGGAACTCTCAAGAGGCTTCTCCAGCACGACAGTTGAAAAGCATCAATTCTTTGATGCTCAGCATTCTTTATGGTCCAACTCTCACATCTGCACATGACTACTGGAAATATCAGAACTTTGACTATATGGAGCTTAATTGGCAAAATGATTTTACTATGCTGTCTAGGTTGGTCATAATTTTTCTTCCAAGGAGCAAGCAAGCATCTTTTAATTTCATGGCTGCAATCACTGTCTTCAGTGATTTGGGAACTCAAGAAAATCTGTCACTGCTTCCACGATTTTCCTCTTCTATTTGCCGTGAGTGATGGGACCAGATGTCATGATCTTAGTTTTTTGAATGTTGAGTTACAAGATAGCTTTTTCACTCTCTTTCACTTTCATCAAGAGGCTCTTTAGTTCCTCTTCACTTTCTGTCGTTAGAGTGGTATCATCCGGACATCTGAGATTGTTGATATTTCTCCCGGCAATCTTGATTCCAGCTTCTGAGTTGTCCAGCCCAGCATTTTGCATGATATACTCTGCATACAGGTTAAATAAGCAGAGTGACAATATACAGCCTTGACGTACTCAATTTTCCCAATTTTGAACCATTCAGTTGTTCTATGTCTGGTTCTGTTTCTTCTTGAGCCACATACAGGTTTCTCGGGAGACAGGTAAGACAGTCTGGTATTCCCATGTCTTTAAGAATTTTCCAGTTTATTGTGATCAACACAAAGTCAATGAAGCAGAAGTAGATGTTTTCCTGGGATTCCCTTGCTTTCTCTATGATCCAATGAATGCTGGCAATTTGATCTCTTGTTCCTTTGCCTTTTCTAAACCCAGCTTGCACATCCGGAAGTTCTTGGTTCACATACTGCTGAAGCCTAGTTTGATGGATTTTGAGCATAACCTTATGAGCATGAGAAATTAGTGTAACAGTCTGGTTGTTTGAACATTCTTCGGCATTGCTCTTCTTTGGGGTTGGAATGAAAACTGACATTTTCCAGTCTGGTGGTCACTGCTGAGTTTTCCAAATTTGCTGATATATTGAGTGCAGCACTTGAACAGCATCATCATTTAGGATTTGAAATAGCTCAGCTGGAATTCCATCACCTCCACCAGCTTTGTTTATAGTAATGCTTCCTAGGGCCAACTTGACTTCACACTTCATGATGTCCAGCTCTAGGTGACCATATCATTGTGGTTATCAAGATCATTAGGGCATTTTTTTTGTATGATTCTTCTGTGCATTCTTGCCACCTCTTCTTAATATTTTCTGCTTCTGTTAGTTCCTTATCGTTTCTGTCCTTTGTTGTGCCCATCTTTGCAAGAAATGTGCCCCTGGTATCTCCAATTTTCTTGACGAGGTCTCTAGTCTTTCCCATTTTGTTGTTTTCCTCTATTTCTTTGCATTGACCACTGAGGAAGGCTTTCTTATTTCTCCTTGCTATGCTTTGGAACTCTGCATTCAGTTGAGTATATCTTTCATTTTCTACTTTGCCTTTCACTTCTCTTCTCAGCTATTTGTAAAGCCTCCTCAGACAACCACTTAGCCTACTTGCAAGTCTTTTTCTTTTGGATGGTTTTGTTCACTGCCTCCTGTGCAGTGTTATAGACCTCTGTCCATAGTTCTTCAGGCACTGTGTCTACCAGATCTAATCCCTTGAATCTATTTGTCACTTCCACTCTATAATCATAAGGGATTTGATTTAGGCCATACCTGAATGGACTAGTGGTTTTCCGTACTTCCTTCAATTTTTAAGTCTGAATTTTGCAATAAGGAGCTGATGATCTGAGCTAGTCAAAGCTATGTTTTTTTTTTTCAGTAGTCATGTGTGGATGTGAGAGTTGGACCATAAACAAATCTGAGCACCGAAGAATTGATGCTTTTCAACTGTAGTGAAGACTCTTGAGAGTCCCCTGGATTGCAAGGAGATCAAACCAGTCAGTCCTAAAGGAAATCAGTCCTTTGATTTCCAAATCAGCCCAAAGAATATTCTTTGGAAGGACTGATGCTGAAGCTGAAGCTCCAATACTTTGGCCACCTGATGCAAAGAATTGACTCATTTTGGAAAAGACCCTGATGCTGGGAAAGACTGAAGGCAGGAGGAGAAGGGGACAACAGAGGATGAGATGGTTGGATGGCAGCACCGAATCAATGGACATGAGTTTGAGCAAGCTCTGGGAGTTGGTGATAGGCAGAGAAGCCTGGAGTGCTGCAGTCCATAGGGTCATAGAGTCAGACATGACTGAACTGAACTGAACTGATTGAGCCACAGTCAGCTCCAGGCCTTGTTTTTGCTGAGTGTATAGAGCTTCTCTATCTTCAGCTGAAAAGAATACAATCAATCTTATTTTGGTATTGACCATCTGGTGACATCCATGTGTAGAAACATCATTTGTGTTGTTGGAAAAGGGTGCTTCCTATTACCAGTGTGTTCTCTTGACAAAATTCTGTTAGCCTTTTTCCTGCTTCATTTTGTACTCTAAGGCCAAACTTGCCTGTTGCTCAAGGTGTCTCTTGACTTCCTACTTTTCCAGTCTCCTGTGATGAAAGGACATCTTTTTGGTGTGTGTTAGTTTTAGAAGGTCTTGTAGAGCTTCACAGAACTGGTCAACTTCAGCTTCTTTGGCATCAGTGTTTGAGGCATAGACTTGGATTACTGTGATGTTGAATGGTTTGCTTTGGAAATGAACCGAGATCATTCTATCATTTTTGAGGTTGCACCCAAGTACTGTATTTCAGACTCTTGTTGACTATGAGAGCTACTCTATTTCTTCTAAGGGATTCTTGCCCACAGTAGTAGATATAATGGTCTTAGAATTAAATTTGTCCATTCCTATCCATTTTATTTCACTGATTCCTAAGATGCTGATGTTCATTCTTGCCATCTCCTGCTTGACCACATCCAATTTATCTTGATTCATGGACCAAACACTCCAGGTTCCTATGCAATATTGTTATTTACAGCATCCGACTTTACTTTCACCACTAGATACATTCACAGCTGAGTGTCATTTCCACTTTGACTCCGCTGCTTCATTCTTTCTGGAGCTGTTTCTCTGGCCTTCCCCAGTAGCATATTGAACACCTTTGAATGTGGGGGGTCTCACCTTCTAGTGTCATATCTTTTTGCCTTTGCATACTGTTCATGGGCAAGAATACTCTCACGGCAAGAATACTGGAGTGGCTTGCCATTCCCACCTCTGGTGGACCACATTTTGTCAGAACTCTTCACTTTGACCTGTCTTGGGTGGTCTTGCATGGTATGACTCATAGCTTCACTGAGTTACGCAAGCCCTGTTGCCATGACAAGGTTGTGACCGTTAAGGGACATCCCTACTAGTTATTATAACTGGAAGTTTCTATAAGAGGGTTTAAACTTTGCATTTGATTTCCCTCGTAGTTATTGAACTATTCAGAGTTTCTCTTTTTCTCCATGTCAGTTTTGCCAAGTTTTTGTTTTTTAGAAAATTGTTCATTATATCCAAACTGTCACATTTACTGGTGTAAAGTTGTTCATAACATTAAAAAAAAAATCTTTCTGATGTTTGTAGCATCTGTGATGTGTCCCCTTTCATACCCAAGACTGACAATTTGTGTTTTTTTGGTCCCCTCTCTTTAAAAAAAAAATCTTGATTGGTCTTGCTAAGAGTAATGAATTTACTAATTTCTAGAACAGACTTTTAGTTTTATTATTTTCTCTTTTGGATACTTGATTTATTTCACTGATTTACACTGTTATCTTTATTACCTTCTTTCCTTATACTTTCTTTGGGTTTAATCTGCTGTGCTCTCTTCCCAGTTCTTGAAACAGAAGGTTAAATAATTGATTTTGCACACTCTCTCCTCTTCTTTATATGCATTTGGAGCTAGAAACTTTCTACTAAGCACTGCTTTTGGTGGTTCACAAGCCCTCCAACTTAACATGTCCACAGTCAAATCCTTAGATGTGTTCACGTGGTTCAGGTACTCCCATAGAGTTGGGGGTAAAAGCAGAAGCAAGATGTAGATCACTATGTGGAGTCTGACACCACCCATGTCACCAATGTGGGGGTGTCACACCCCACCACCCCTGACCACCTGCAGCTCCCCTGGCGTTAGTGCTGAAGTCCCACATTCTGGGAACCCCTCCTTCCTAGACAACCTGACCTGGCTAGTCACCTTGCGTTTACATAAATTTAGGTCTTCAGCATTGCAGGAAGATTCTTTACTGTCTGGGCCATCAGGGAAGCCCCAGGAATACAAACAAACAATAAATATGCCAATAGGAAGTGAAAATCAGACACCCAGAATTCGGAAGGACCCTGAGGATTCTGGCAGTGGGAGGCTCTGGGGAGGGAGGGGGTCTGCATGTTGCTTGCTGCAAGCAGATGGTCTATTTCTGTAACAAAGGGAAACCGGAGGCAAACATGATAAAAATGTAAGAGCTACTATTGTGGGTGGAGGGTACAGCAAGCTGGTTCTGGGATCCTCTGAAGGCAGAAGGGAGGGCTTAGAGGAGGTGGCCCTAAGGAAGTTGCTGACCCCCACATACAGAAGAGGGCACCCCAGAGCCACGAAGGAGCAAAGTGTGAACTGGGCTCTCAAAGCTGAGGAGAAGCTACCATTTGCAAAAATGAGCAGCAGGAAAGGACCCAGATCAAACCACAAATACAGCTGTTAAAAGAGAAAAAAGGAACAGAATAAATAAAATTCATATTGACAGTAAAACATGCCAGAGAGATGTGCCCACAAGAGAATCGAAAACTGCAATGTGATCATTCAAAGTGAGCTTAACAGACTTGAGAAAATAATACATATGAAAAAACAAACATCAGAATCATAAGAAGTCAGAAGCGAGGGATTAAAATTTAGGAAAGGGGACTTCCCTGGCAGTTCGGTGGCTAGGACTCTGTGCTTCCACTGCAGGAAGAGTTGGATCCCTCGTTGTGGGGCTAAGATCCCACAGACTGTGTGGTGTGGCCAAAACAAAAACTCACAAACGACTGAGAAAAGAATTATAAAAAAAAGAAATTTAGAAACAGAAACTCAGAAGGGAACCATGAATAAAGAAACACGGAAGATAATTCTTTAAGAGAAAGAAGAGATAAGAGTGGAAATATCTAAAAAAATGATGAGGGACTTTCTTGGTCGCCCAGTGGGTAAGACTGCAGGCTCCCAGTACAGGCAGCCCGGGTTCCACTCCTGGTCAGGGGGCTGGATCCCACATGCCGCAACTAAAGATCATGCGTGCCACAACGAAGATTGAAGATTCCACACACCACAACTAAGGATATTTGGGCCACAGTGAGGAAAGCAGGAGAGACTCCATCTTGAAGCTTGTCATCCATCTTAAAGACAGGATGTAAACTGGGCCTGAAGCCTGCCCAAGAGTAAGGAAACTTTTGCCAATGAAAACCAGGTTTCCTGGAGACTTCCCTCCCTACAGACAGCGAACAGAGATTGTAGTTGAGGTCAGGCTGACCCTGTTAGGTTAACCGTGTAGACATCCCCCCTTGATGTATAATCATTGTCTCCCCCAACTTTAACCTTAATTGTTTGTTCTCCTAGCACATACTTATTGTAAAACTCAATCATATACAACAAAGAGGTTGCTAACATGTAACCAGTCACGTGGGGTGGGGGGTGGTAATAAAATTGGGCCTCTCAGAAACATCAGGGTACTTGTTGGGAACTGATTCCCCTTGGACCCACTGGCGTAATAAACCATACTCCACTATCCTGAGTGTCCTCTGAGGTGTGTTTGAGACTCTGGATTCCACAACAATACCTGGTGCACCCAAATAAATAAAGAAATCATATTTTTAAAATGATGAAAAGGATCCAAGAAAAAGTGTCAAAAAAAAAAAAGCAAAGACAAGTCATTATATTTATTTCAGGAGGCTCCCAGGAGGAAAACCGAAGGACAAGAATAAAGCACATGTTTTAAGGACTAAAATTCAAGGAAGTGTTCCTGAAATTAAAAAAAAAAAAAGATTTGAAAAGCACCATGTACCTGGGAAAATCAATTGATAACAACCAACACGAAGTGTGTTTTTATAAAATTACTGGATTTTAGATAAGACGTTGTTACTCTTTACAACCCCAAGGACTGCAGCAGACCAGGCTTCCCTGTCCTTCGTCATTTCCCAGAGTTTGCTCAAACTCACATCCATTGGGTCGATGACGCCATCCAACCATCTAATCTGTTGCCCCTTCTACTCTTGCCCTCAATCTTTCCTAGCACCAGGGTCTTTTCCAATGAGTCGGTTCTTTGCATCGGGTGGCCAGAGGATTGGAGCTTCAGCTTCAGCATCAGTCCTTCCAATGAACATTCAGAATTGATTTCCTTTAGGGTTGACTGGTTTGACCTCCTTAATATCCAAAGGACTCTCTAGAGTCTTATCCAGCACCATAGTTTGAAAGCATCAATTCTTCAGTGCTCAGTCTTCTTTACGTTCCAACTCTCCTATCTGTACCTGACTACTGGAAAAACCAGAGCTTTGACGATAGGGATCTTTGTCAACAAAGTGATATCTCTGCTTTTTACTGGGCTGTCTAGGTTTGTCATAGCTTTTCTCCCAAGGAGCAAGCATCTTTTAATTTCATGGCTGCAATCACCGTCCACAATGATTCTGGAGCCCAAGAAAAATGAAATCTGTCACTGTTTCCATTTTTCTCCCCATCTGTTTGCCATGAAGTGATGGGACTGAATGCCATGATCTTAGTTTTTTGAATGTTGAATTTCAAGTCAGCTTTTTCAGGCTCCTCTTTAACTTTCATCAAGAGGCTCTTTAGTTTCTCTTTGTTTTCTGACATTAGGTATCATTTGCATATCTGAGGTTACTGATATTTCTCCTGGCAATCTTGATTCCAGCTTGAGCTTCACCCAGTCTGGCATTTTGAATGATGTACTTACTCTGCATGAGCAGGGTGACAATATACAGCCTTGACATACTCCTTTCCTAATTTTGAATCAGTCCGTTGTTCCATGTCTGGTTCTGTTACTTCTTGACGTGCATACAGGTTTCATAAAGTGGTCTGGTCTTCTCACCTCTTTAAGAATTTTCCACAGTTCGTTGTGATCCACACAGTCAAAGGCTTTAGTCAATGAAGCAGAGGTAGATATTCTTCTGGAATTCCCTTGCTTTCTCTATGAAGAAGTAGGTCCTTTAAGTACTGGGTTGCCATCAGACTTGTACAGACACATTTTATTCCAGAAGAGAGTGGATTCGCTAATGTGTTGGTATTTTAGGTACTCAGGAAAGAAAGGTTTTTTCACATAAATTGACTTTCAGGTGTAAAGGCTGTGCAGAGTGTCCCCAGTGTGAGGGGGTGGGCTCTGCCCTCTGCTACTGTCTCAGTGATGCTGCTGGAGTGACTGGAAACCCTTCAGCTTCATGCTGTATCTCACACCTGATGCAATGATTCATCAAAGTAAAACAAATGCACAAGTAAGATGTAAATTCGTAAATTTTTAGAAGAAATCTTTGTGACTTTAGGTTAGGGAAAAAAATTCTTAGATATGATACCAAACTCAAGATCCAAAACCAAAAAGTTGATAAAGAGGATTTGTTGTTCAGTCAGTCAGTCATGTCCAACTCTTTACAGCCCCATGGACTGCAGCATGCCAGGCTTCCCTGTCCTTTATCATTTCTTGGAGTTTGCTCAAACTCATTTCCATTGAGTCAGTGATTGCATCCAACCCTCTCATCCTTTGTCGCCCCCTTCTCCTCTTGCCCTCAATCTTTCCAGCATCAAGGTCTTTTCCAGTGAGTTGGCTCTTCACATTAGGTGGCTCAAGTATTGGAGCTTTAGCTTCAGCATCAGTCCTTCCAATGAATATTCAGGACTGATTTTCTTTGGGATTGACTGGTTTGATCTTCTTGCAGTGCAAGGGACTCTCAAGAGTCTTCTCCAACACCACAGCTCAAAAGCATCAATTCTTTGGTGTTCAGCCTTTTTTACGTCCAACTCTCACATGGCTACTGGAAAAGCCATCAGTTCAGTTCAGTTCAGTCGCTCAGTCATGTCTGACTCTTCGAAACCCCATGAATCACAGCACGCCATCACCAACTTCCGGAGTCCACCCAAACCCATGTCCATCGAGTTGGTGATGCCATCCAACCATCTCATCCTCTGTCATCCCCTTCTCCTCCTGCCCTCAATCTTTCCCAGCATCAGGGTCTTTTCAAATGAATCAGTTCTTTGCATCAGGTGGCCAAAGTTTTGGAGTTTCAGCTTCAACGTCAGTCCTTCCAATGAACACCCAGGACTGATTTCCTTTAGGATGGACTGGTTGGATCTTCTTGCAGTCCAAGGGACTCTCAAGAGTCTTCTCCAATACCACAGTTCAAAACCATCAATTCTTCAGTACTCAGCTTTCTCTATAGTCCAACTCTCACATCCACACATGACCACTTGAAAAACCATAGCCTTGACCAGACGGACCTTTGTTGGCAAAGTGATGTCTCTGCTTTTTAATATGCTGTCTAGGTTGGTCATAACTTTCCTTCCAAGGAGCAAGCGTCTTTTAATTTCATGGCTACAGTCACCATCTGCAGTGATTTTGGAGCCCAGAAAAATAGTCAGCCACTGTTTCCACTGTTTCCCCATCTATTTGCCAAGAATTGATGGAAACGGATGCCATGATCTTAGTTTTCTGAATGTTGAGCTTTAAGCCAACTTTTTCACTCTCCTCTTTCACTTTCATCAAGAGACTCTTTAGTTCTTCACTTTCTGTCATAAGGGTGGTGTCATCTGTATATCTGAGGTTATTGATATTTCTCCCAGCAATCTTGATTCCAGCTTGTGCTTCTTCCAGCCCAGCATTTCTCATGATGGACTCTGCATATAAGTTAAGTAAGCAGGGTGACAATATACAGCCTTGACATACTCCTTTTCCTATTTGGAACCAGTCTGTTGTTCCATGTCCAGTTCTAACTGTTGCTTCCTGACCTGCATACAGATTTCTCGCAAGGCAGGTCAGGTGGTCTGGTATTCCCATCTCTTTCAGAATTTTCCACAGTTTTTTTTTTTTTAAAAGAATTTTCCACAGTTTAATATGATCCACACAGTCAAAGGTTTTGGCGTAGTCAATAAAGCAGAAATAGGTGTTTTTCGGGAACTCTCTTGCTTTTTTCCATGATCCAGTGGATGTTGGCAATTTGATCTCTGGTTCCTCTGCCTTTTCTAAAACCAGCTTGAACATCTGGAAGTTCACAGTTCACGTATTGCTGAAGCCTAGCTTGGAGAATTTTAAGCATCACTTTACTAGCGTGTGAGATGAGTGCAATTGTGCAGTAGTTTGAGCTTTCTTTGGGATTGAAATGAAAACTGACCTTTTCCAGTCCTGTGGCCACTGCTGAGTTTTCCAAATTTGCTGGCATATTGAGTGAAGCACTTTCACAGCATCAGCTTTCAGCATTTGAGATAGCTCAACTGGAATTCCATCATATCCACTAGCTTTGTAGTGATGCTTCCTAAGGCCCACTTGACTTCACATTTCAGGATGTCTGGCTCTATGTGAGTGATCACACCATCATGATTATCTGGATCATGAAGATCTTTTTTGTACAGTTCTTCTGTGTATTCTTGCCACCTTTTCTTAATATCTTCTACTTCTGTTAGGTCCCTACCATTTCTGTCCTTTATTGAGCCCATCTTTGCATGAAATGTTACCTTGGTATCTCTAATTTTCTTGAAGAGATCTCTAGTCTTTCCCATTCTATTGTTTTCCTCTATTTCTTTGCATTGATCACTGAGGAAGGCTTTCTTATCTCTCCTTGCTATTCTTTGGAACTCTGCATTCAAATGGGTATATCTTTCCTTTTCTCCTTTGCTTTTTCCTTCCCTTTTTTCACAGCTATTTGTAAGGCCTCCTCAGACAGCCAGTTTGCTTTTTTGCATTTATTTCTCTTGGGGATGGTCTTGATTCCTGTCTCCTGTACAATGTCATGAACCTCCATCCATAGTTCACCAGGCACTCTGTCTATCAGATTTAGCCCCTTAAATTTATTTCTCACTTCCATTTATAGTCATAAGAGATTTGATTTAGGTCATACCTGAATGGTCTAGTGGTTTTCTCTGTTTTCTTCAATTTCAGTCTGAATTTGGCAATAAGGAGTTCATGATCTGAGCCACAGTCAGCTCCTGGTCTTGTTTTTGCTGACTGTATAGAGCTTCTCCATCTTTTGCTGCAAAGAATATAACCAATCTGATTTCAGTGTTGACCATCTGGTGATGTCCATGTGTAGAGTCTTCTCTTGTGTTGTTGGAAGAGGGTGTTTGCCATGACCAGTGCGTTCTCTTGGCAGAACTCTATTAGCCTTTGCCCTGCTTCATTCTGTACTCCAAGGCCAAATTTGCCTGTTACTCCAGGTGCTTCTTGACTTCCTACTTTTGCATTCCAGTCCTCTATAATGAAAAGGACATCTTTTGAGGGTGTTAGTTCTAGAAGGTCTTGTAGGTCTTCATAGAACTGTTCAACTTCAGCTTCTTCAGTGTTACTGTTTGGGACATAGACTTGGATTACAGTGATATTGAATGGTTTGCCTTGGAAATGAACAGAGATCATTCTGTCATTTTCGAGATCACGTCCAAGTATTGCATTTTGGACTCTTTTGTTGACTATGGTGGCTACTCCATTTCTTCTAAGGGATTCCTGCCCACAGTAGTAGATATAATGGTCATCTGAGTTAAATTCACCCCATTCCAGTACATTTTAGTTCACTGATTCCTAGAGTGTTGATGTTCACTCTTGTCATCTCCTGTTTGACCACTTCCAATTTGCCTTGATTCATGGACCTAACATTCCAGGTTCCTATGCAATATTGCTCTTTACAGCATTGGACCTTGCTTCTATCACCAGTCCCATCCACAACTGAGTGTTGTTTTTGCTTTGGCTCCATCCCTTCATTCTTTCTGGAGTTATTTCTCCACTGATCTCCAGTAGCATATTGGGTACCTACCAACCTAGGGAGTTCACCTTTCAGTGTCCTATCTTTTTCCCTTTTCATGAAAAGCCATAGCTTTGACTATATGGACTTTTGTCGGAAAAGTAATATCTCTACTTTTTAATGTGTTGTATAGGTTTGTCATAGCTTCTTTTCCAAGAAGCAAGAGTCTTTTAACTGTGTGGCTGCAGTCACCATCTGCAGTGATTTTGGAGCCCAAGAAAATAGTCTCTCACTGTTTCCATATCTATCTGCCATGCAGTGATGGGACCGGATGCCATGATTTTTGTGTTTTGAATGTTGAGTTTTAAGCCAGCTTTTTCACTCTCCTCTTTCATCTTCATCAAGGGGCTCTTTAGTTCCTCTTCGCTTTCGGCCATAAGGGCAGTGTCATTTGCATATCCAGGCAATCTTGACTCCAGCTTGTGCTTCATCCAGTCCAGCATTTCGCGTGATGTACGAGATCAAACCAGTCAATCCTAAAGGAAATCAGTCCTGAATATTCATTGGATGGACTGATGCTGAAGCTGAATTTCCAATATTTTGGCCACCTGATGCGGAGAACTGAATCACTGGAAAAGACCCTGATGCTGGGAAAGATTGAAGGCAGGAGGAGAAGGGGCAACAGACAAACTGAACTGAACGCTGCATATAAGTTTAATAAGCAGGGTGAAAATATACAGCCTTGATGTACTTCTTTCCCAATTACTCAAAGTTAAAAAATTTTGCTTTATGAGAAGACAGTGTGAAGAGATTGAGACAAGCCACAAACCAGGGAAATTTTTTGCAAATCTGACAAGAAACTGCTATCAGAGTATATAAATAACACTCAAAACTCCATAAAAACCTGATTTTTAAAAATAGACAGAAACCTGAAAATACTTTTCACTAAAAACATACATGGAGGGCAAATAAGCTCCAAGCTGTCAGTCGTTGGAAACACGAGTCAGTGAGACACTGTCACACACCTCTCAGGATGCCTCTCCATCCAGCAAACAAGGAAACCTGACATTACCCGCAGCTGGAAGGGGTGCAGCAGCCAGACACCCAGACGTCATGGGGGAGAACATAAAATTGAAAAGAAACTGATGCTGTGGCCTGGCAACTCCCCTCCTAGACACTAAGCCATGTGCGATGAGAACTCAGGCTCACCCAGAAACCTGCTGGGGACCTGTGCCAAATTCAGCATCCTTCACAGGTGGGCTGCACGAACACGTCCCCAGGGGGTGGGGGCCATGGGGGAGGGGAAGCGGAATGTGGGCTTTGGAGCCCTGGCATCCAGGTGGGGGGTGGGGTGATTCAGGTCAGTCTTCAAGGTAGAGCCAACAGGCCTTACTGATGACTTAGTTGTGCAACTGGAGGAAAGGAGTCAGGACGGGGCCACGCTTGTGGCTGGTGCTCAGGCGGTGATGCTGGGCATGGGCCCAGCTCTCAGGTCTGGGAGCCCATGGGCAGCCACACTCTGTGGGGGGGCAGTGGGGTAGGGGGCATGTGTGCCGCTGGGTCTCTCTGGGCTCCCGAACACTGCTTTATTCCCTGAGGCCTCACAGTTTTATCATTGCCAGCCTTTCCAAGGTGGCTCTTGGATAAGCTTTTGTGGAAATTTCAATTTATTTGTAGATACTTCTTGAAGAAAATTAAATGTGCATTCAATCAACAAACATCTAAGGAGCTTCTTCCATAGGCCGGAGCCCATTCTGGGCACTGAGATTATTTTGCAACCCCCCTTCTTACGGGGCTATTTCCCAGAGGCTGAAAGAGTTGTGAGCAAATCCCGGAGGGGCCCAGCCCAGGGTGGCTCAGTGGAGCCGAGGGGTAGGGCAGGTGGTGGGGGCCGCAGCTGGGCAGAGCCTGTGCCTGGGTTTCCTCTAGGGGTTCTTGCTCTGCGTTGGCTCCTTAAAATCACCACCTGTAGACCCCTTCCCACTTCCCCACAGCCACCCACCTGGCCGGAGGGTGCTAACCCTTCCTCCACCCCACACCCCAGGGCTGCCAGGTCCCCAGCCAGAAGCAAAGAGCAGACAGGAGAGAAAGGGAAGGAGGGGGCAGGTGGGCCAGCTCCACGAGGGGTTGGCCTGACACCAGGAGGATGTCCCAGCATGTTCCTCCCTGGAGGCTGATGATTGAGAATCAGCAAGAGCTGGCCCTCATGCCAGACCCTGTCGTCCAGTCCATTTCCCCCTGTACACTGCCTTCTCAGCCCAGTTCTCAGGGTGGACACGGAGGCCCAGGATCACACAGCGTGTGAGGGCAGGTGAGGCTTGTGCCCAGGGGATGCTCTGCATACTCATGCACGCTCACAGGTGCATGCACACGTGTACATCTCACACGCCTGCAAGGTGGCCTGGACCCAGGTGTGCGGAGCTTTCTGAGGTTGGCACTGCCACCCAGCCCTGCAGTCAGCCTGGCCAGCCTGGGGCTGCCACTCCCAGCTGGCTGCCCAGGCCCTGCATGCACCCCTCCTGTCAGGCTCACCGGTTAATCTCTGACTTGCAGATGAGCTCAAAGTTGTACTCCTTGGCCTTGGTGGGCTGAAAGATCACATCGAGCTGCAGCGTTTCCAGTGGCAGGATTGTCCCGAACCCATCGTTGGGCTGGATGTCCACAAACTGGCAAAAGGAAGACCATGGACGGCAAAGCGAAAATGTGGTGATCTGCTGGGGAGTGCCATGGGGAGCAACATGGACAGGCGTGTGGCAGAGCACAAATGAATGTGTGTCTGGTGACATGTATGTAAATGTGTTACACCGGTGCGAGTCTGTCTCTGTGTATGTGATCATGTGTGCAAGTGAGTACATGTGAGAGGGTGGTGTGTTTATGTGTCTGCATGCATGTGAGCACAGGTATGTATGTGTGTGTGTGTGTATGAGTGTGTGTGCATGCATGTGAGTACAGGTGTATGTGAGTATGTGTGTGTGCATGTGAGCACAGGTGTATGTGAGTATATGAATGTGTGTGCATGCATGTGTGCACAGGTGAGTATGTGAATGTGTCTGCATACATGGGGATAGACAATGGGTCTCTGGTGGGGCAGCCTGGAGGACTGAGGGAAACCAGGCCTGGGCCTCTCTTGGCTGCCCTGCAGGGCCAGTCAGGCCAGAGTCTCAGGAGGGAGGGAGGGGAGAGAACTCTGGGTGCTGTGTGTGCAGCAGGTGGAGAGAGCTCGAGAGGGGCAGGGTGAGGTGGGGACAGTCAGAGACCCTGGCTGAGGTGCCTGGGAGTGAGCATGGAATCTGCAGGTGGGTGAGGCCTGGCCAGGCACCAGGACTCAGGGTAGCAGCCCCTCGTCCCTCACTGCCCAGTACCTCCCACTCTGACCACATGAGCGAGGCACCTTGGGGAGTCCGACGAACCCAAACTCCTGGGGCAGGAGGGAATGATTGCAGAGGCTGATTTGGGTCCTGATGGCTTCGTAGATGGTACAGTAGCCAAAGTCCAGCCTGGTGGGGCTGAGCTCCAGGTCCGAGGTGGTGACTACAGCATGGACAGTAAACCCCACGGGTTTGATCTGAAGTGCAGAGGGCAGGGCCATTCGGTCATTGCGGTCAGTTAGGGAAGTGTCTCCAAAACTGAGAAGAGCACCAGTCCTGCTGTGAGCTGGCACTGACTCTGCACCTTTCATGGACATGCCTGCTTCCTGTTGGCCTCAGCATGGCACGGGCAGCACAGGTGGGCAGGGGGCAGGAGGGTACGTGTGCACACACATGTGCATCTGTGCATCTGCATGTCGGTGCATTGTGTGCACATACGATGACATGTGTACCCAAAACGTGCACACCCTGGACACCTGGGTCTGAATTGTATGAACGTGAGGGTCTGGGTGCCCCGGGGACAGCCCCGCCCATCCAAGAGAGCACTGGGGCCTCTCTGATCCACAAGCCCCTCCCTCTGTCTCCCCTGTGCAGGGGCTGCTCGGGCAAGACTGGGGGCCAATGAGGATAGGCTATAAGAGCCAGGGCAGAACAGCTTTGCTCCCCCAGGGTGCCCGGCATCCAGATGAGCCCCACACAGACCTGGTCAGCCACCCGGATAGTCATCGGGGCCTCCAGAACCCTGGTCTCCTTGTCAAAATATTTCCCTGCGTCTTCTGGGAGGGAGTGTCTGCAAGAGACAGGGGGCATTTGAATGTTCTTTTCTTCTTTATATTTGAGAAATGACAAAAGGCTCAACTGTGAGGGTGCTAGAGCCACAGGTGTACACACAAGGTCAGAAATACAGGAGCCTAGTCTACGGCCTTACCACCCTGAACGTGCCCAATCTCGTCTGATCTCGGAAGCTAAGCAGGGTTGGGCCTGGTTAGTACTTGGATGGGAGAAATACAGGAGCCTGGGGCTGGCTTCCTGCTGTGACTCAGGACCCCCCCACCACCAGGGAGGAGTGGACCCCAGCTGGGCACATCACCTGGGCAGGAACTTGAGCTGCACTGAGTAGGACGACAGCGCCTGGATGTAGCCAGTCTCAGGCAGGAGCTCCATGTGGCCCCGCAGCTCCTTGCACACCTCGAACTTTAGGCGCAACGCGGCCTTCGACCTGCAGCATCCAAGGGAGGGCCGGCCAGCGACTTGAGGTCAGTCCTTGCCCCACAGGGCCCAGCGCACCCCCTCCAGGCACAGCCCTGCTGGGCACAGCCCCCACTCTCCACCCCCACTGTCGGAGAGGCTTCAGAGCCCTGCTCACAGGGGCAGGTTTTCCTGAAATGACATTGGCTGAGGGATCCTTACAAATAAAAACATCACAACTAAAAGTCACCCCGGTCGGTTCTCAGAACCTGAGTGTTTTCTGGGAAGTGCCTCACAGGCCGGGGGTCAGGAGAGGGGGCCCTGTTCCTCCTAGAGTTCTGCCCTTCCACGCTCAGGCACAGGCTCTCTTGCAGGATGCTCGGGAGGCCCCAGGTGGCCAGGCCTTGGTCAGTGACGGCAGCTTCCCCAATTTTTGTCCTTGCTTTCAACTCAGGACCCGCTAGAGAAAGCCAGGTGTGCCCCCAGTCAACCATGTGGAGTGGCCCATCCTAGCCAGCCCCCAGGCCACAGCCCCATCAGGACAGCCCCTCCCCACCTGCTGTCCAGTCTCCAGAAAGAGAAGCAGTGTGTGAGCTGCCCCAGGCCTGTTGAGGAGACTGCCCCCCGGGGCCACCAGGGACCCCAGGCCATAGTCCAGAGCCTCTCAGGCCTCCCAGTGTCTCCTTAACTGCCTGGGATGATTCTCACAGCTCCTCTGCAGGGGGAACCCAGGGCCAATCGGGACCGTGAGTGACCCATGGGCTCCTAAGATCACAAAGGAAGGTCTCTCTTCTCTCAACTTTGACCTCTGGCCCCCGTGTCACCCAGCACTGGATGTCCCCTACCATGCAAGGTGTTCAGACTGGACCCTCCCATCCTGGTTTCTGCTGTGGCTGGGCTCCCCTCAGGCAACTACAACCAGGGTCTTTGTGAACTTACTCCCTTGCTACCCCTGTACCCATAAAACTGGTAATAACATTGAATTCTAAAATTATTCAACAAACCTAAGAGGTCGAGTGTGTGCCTCAGAGGACAGGCTGAGAAAGCACAGCTCCCGTGCTCCCTGTCCCCCCACCCACCCCAAGGTTGGACACACTTTGCACTGAGGTAAACTGACCAGACCCCGTTAAACCATGGTTTCCCAAACAATCCATCTGAACCCTGCTCCGAGACCCCAGCCCCCGGGGAAAGCACTTCCCCTGATGTTTGCAGCACTGACATCTGGGGACCCAGCAGCCGGCAGGTGCCAGCCCAATTGCACCCAGGCTGACATCGCCCCTACCTCTGGAGAGAAGTGGGACCCTGGGTGCAGCAGCCGGCTAAGTACACAGCTGTGTTTGGTTAGTGAAGATCCACTAAGCTCTAACTGTTGGGCTTCCTCTTTTTTCCACTTAATTGAACTTCAGTTAAAAAAAAAAGGGAGAGTAAAAAAGAAATGACAACCATGGTGTCTGGACACCCTTGCAAAGTTCTGTGAATGAAACATGCTTCTTTTCTTGGAATTCCACCTATGTTCCTTCAGAGGACCAGCCCCCTCTCCTGTCTGTGTCTGCGAGGGGCCTGACCTGGCATGCAGGGTGCTGACCTCCCACAGACAGGGGTGATGACACTGATTTATCCTCATGGTCCTGGAAGTCAGGCCCAGACACCATGTCCCAGGGCTGAAACCCAGCTGCAGGCAGGTCTGGTTCCCCTGGAGGCTCCACAGAGAATGCTCTCCTGGCTTTTCCTGTTTCTGGGGATGCCACGTCCCTTGGTTTGTGGCCCCTCTTCCGTTTTCAAGGCCAGCAGCCCGGCACCTGTCAGCCTCTGTCTGACACTGACCCTTGGGCTTCCATCCTATGACGGCCCTGGGGTTCCAGTGGGCTCTCAGGGCAACCCCTGGAGACCCTTACCTTGAGGTCTCGGATCTCACCCCGCCAGGGCTTACCGCGTGTGGACGAGGATCGAGTCCTGGTACAGCCGGTCGTACATGCATATCTTCAGGTCCACGTTGGGCTTCGGCACCCAGACAGGCACGTCGATAGCCACGCCGACGACTTTGAAATATAACTGAATTTGAACATGAAAATCCAACAACATGCATGTTCATCAGCAGAGCAGGTGGTGCTTATGAGAGCTAACACAGAACTCAGCAGCATGGTCTGTAATTCTTACAAGTACTACGTGCCCAGTCATGTACAACTCTGTGCAACCCCAAGGACTGTAGCTCGCCAGGCTCCTTTGTCTATGGGATCTTCTCCAGGCAAGAATACTGGAGTGGTTTGCCATGCCCTTCCCCAGGGGATCTTCTGAACCCAGAGACAGAACCTGTCTCTTGCATCTCCTGCATTGGCAGGCGGGTTCTTTGCCACTAGCGCTACCTGGGAAACCCCAGCTCTTACAAGTATTGGAAGGTTAATAATTAAACTGTCCACTGGGACTTCCCTGGTGGTTCAGTGGCAAGACTATGCACTCCCAATGTGGGGGATCTGAGTTGGATCCCTGGTCAGAGAACTAGATCTCATATGCCACAGTTAAGACCTGTTGCAGCCAAATAAATATTAAAAAAATTACACTGGCCATGTTTTTGAGATCTATGGCAGTTTTCACATTAGATAATTTTTTTTAATGGGCAGAGCTCTATTTATTTTTTGGTCATGCTTTGTGGCATGTGGGATCTTAGTTCCCTGATCAGGAACTGAACATTGGCAGTGAGAGCTCAGCATCCTAACCACTGAACATCCTAACCAGGGAAGTCCTTCACATCATATAATTTTTTTTAAAAGTCTTTATTGTATTTGTTACAATATTGCTTCTGTTTTACATTTTGTTTTGTTTTTTTTTTTGGCCACGAGGCATGTGAGATCTTAGTTCCCCGATAAAGAATCAAACCCCACATTCCCTGAATTGGAAGGTGGATTCTTAACCACTGGACCACTAGGGAGGTCCCCACATCATATAATTTAAATAATCCTGTTTATTTTCAAAGTTTTTAAACATGAGAAGGTAGACTGGTACAATGGGTTTTCACAAAAACATGTCACGCAGCTTCCTAAATATCCACATTTTTAGCAGTTTAGAAGAACCCTTTTGCTACAGAATCGTGTGTCACACAGGCTGTGCACACAGCCAACACAGATGGAAGGCCAGGTTTCTCAAGGGCCCAGACACAGAGGTGCTTCTCCCTGCAGTCAGACCCCAAGTCCTGGTCTCAGAGCTGGGCTTTGTGGGTATCCTGCCAGGTGAGTGTATGCACAGCAGCACCCCCAGGGTGGTGCCAGGGACCACCAACCCACAAGACTGGGTGGGGGGCGTTCCTTCCTACCACCTGTAGGACTGTGACCTCAGAACACAGCTGCACCAGATCCAAGGCCACTGGGTCACCAAAACACACAGCCCATTTCCAGGGCCAGAGACAGACTGGACAGAATAAACAGAAAGCAGGTCCAGGGAGAGGGACCTCCTGGGGCAGTCAGGAGAGGGTTTGAGGACAAAGGCAACCTCTTCTCTTAGAGGCAGTGGGGGTGGGCTGGGGCAGTGGCTGAGAGGCTCGGAGGCCCTGAGCAGCATCCTGGCTGCAGGGCCAGGCAGGTCACAGAGAGGCCGATCTTGCCAGTGCCTGAATCAGCTCCAGGTGAGCAGATGGACTCGGGGGTGACATGTGACAAATGAGGGTGAAGAAAGACCCAGGCCTCGGAGTTCAGATGTCCACGAAGGGGGGCAGGGAAGCCCCCATCTACAGCGGAGCCAGCAGGGTGGGAAAGAGAGGCTTGGACATGGAATGGGGGCTGTCCTCATGGGGAGATGGCAGCAGTGCCCCCAGAACCCTGGATGGTAAGGGGCTGCAGGCTGGCAGATTCCAGCCCTGTCATAAGGGGCCTGGTCTCAGGAAAATAGGCAGGCAGGACGGGGAGTCCAGACTCCTGCTCACCCAAGGAAGCCAGCAGCTGCACAGTGGCTGCATGTGTGATCCCGATTCTGGTTGGGAGAAGTCAGTGGGTGGGGAGTAGTCAAGGTGTTCACTGCCCTCCTCACTCAGCGGGGCCCCCATGGGCTGGCGCATCCTTGATTCAAAGTCACAGCCCCGGCCAGGCTGTCCTCTCTTGAGTGGTTGGTTACCCAGCACTGGCTCGTGTTCCTTCCTGTCACAGAGCAGGGTCTCTGTGGGGTCCTGTAGGGTACCAGGGGGCTCCGTGGGGGTCCTGTATGGTCCTCTGAGGCTCTAAGGGACTCCAACTGGTACTGCTGACAGTGGGCAGTGTGAGTATTGTGGAACACTATGGGGTACTGTAGGGCATGGCCCATTCCTTGGGGTTTCTGTTACAAACAAATGAGTGTCTTGTCTCAAGTCTCTGGCCACTGAATAGGAAACATGGCAGAGCAGAGACTCCTGAAGCAGTGAGCAGAGGACAGTGCAGTGAGCACAGATGCATCAAGTAGTCACAGCTGGAAAGAGACCACCTGCTCAGGAACATGGACCACGGTGTCAGGTCAGAACTTCTAAAGCAGTGGCAGCAGGTTCAGAGGAGATTCTAATAATTTCAGTGAAACTTAAGTGAAACTGAGACATTGAAGGCCAAGAAAGAAGGTCAGTAAGAGGGACACAATGTCACACTGTATTTCGGTCATAAGGAAGTGCTGGCCAAGTGTCCTGCTGGGCACCATCTGTCCTGGAGGGTTTTCCTCTTCCATTTAAGAAGTAGAAAGTCATGTGGGATTTGGGGGCTGAAAGTGGAGGGGACTGTTCATGGAATGGAAAGTCAAATTTCCAAATTACAGGAAGAAAAGGAATAAGTAGCAACTTGATTAAACCAACCAAAACAAGAAAATTGAAAGTGAGGAAATAATATCATAAAATAAATAGTCAATACAACTAATGGAAGAAGTAAAACGGTTTGTCAATATTTTGGAGATTAATTCTTTGTCAGTTGTAGTAACAGTGGTAAGAGTGGGCACTCATGTTCCTGATTTTAGAGGTAATGCTTTCAATTTTTTGAGAAATGTCCGTTTAGCTCTTTTGCCCACTTTTTGATTGGGTTGTTCATTTTTCTGGTATTGAGCTTCATGAACTGCTTGTATATTTTGGAGATTAAGTGTGTCAGTATTATGCTGTGAACACACTGGAGTCTCCCCATAAAGACAGATAGCATTAGTTGGATCCACAGACAAAACCTGGCTCCTTAAAAGACATAGAGTTATTAAAAAAGGATGACTACTGGGGGGGTGGGAACACAGGGAAATGAGGCTAAGGGGAAGCAGAGGAGAACAGGGTGGCTCCATCATTATTGTGGGAGCAGCTGTTGTTAGAGGTGTCTGAGCAGCAGGGGGGAAGAGGCCTGTTTGGTTCTGGCAGAAGGCATAGTTCACTATAAGAAAATAACCACAAACCCTCGTGCATCAAACCATTAGGCAGCTGTACAGAGCCCTCTGTGAGGCATGTAAGGAGAACCTGTCAAAGACTGTGTCACAGGGAAAGTGGACATGGAAGGAACATGGAGGGAAGACAAAGCACCTTGAAAGAGAGGAACGGAGCTGGAGGATTCACTCTTTCTGACTCCAGACTATACTGCAAAGCTACAGTCATCAAAACTGCATGGCACTGGTGCAAAAAACAGGCACACAGACCAATGGAACAGGATAGAGCGCCCAGAAATAAACCCACGTCCCTGTGGTTATCTAATTTATGACAAAGGGGAAAAGAACATACAATGTAGAAAAGACAGCCTCTTTAATAAATGGTGCTGGGAAAACTGGACAGCTACAAGTAAAAGAGTGAAATTAGAACATTCTCTAATACCACATACAAAAATAAACTCAAAATGGATTAAATTCCTAAATATAAGACCAGAAACCATTAAACTCCTAGAAGGAAACACAGGCAGGACACTCTTTGCAATAAATTGCAGCAATATTTTTTTGGATTTGTGTCCGAAGGCAAAGGAAACAAAAGCAAAAACAAACAAATGGGACTTAATGAAACATAAAAGCTTTTGCACAGCAAAGGAAACCATTGACAAAATTGAAAAGACAACCTACTGAATAGGAGAAAATGTTTGCAAATGATATGACTGAAGAGATTAATATCCAAAATATTGGGTTGGCCAAAAAGTTCTTTTTGGTTTTTCTATAATACAGGCCCCACGTGGTTGGGTGGATGGAAGGTGGAGGGCAGGACCCCATGCCTGGGGAGCAGCATGGTACTCACAGTTGGGCACTGCTGATTCTTAAACATGACCTTGAAACTGTTATAGACTGTTCCCGGGACAATCGGGGTGAAGATGATGGGCACCTTGATGGAGCTGAAGGGGCCTATGTCCCCCTCTGTTATCTGCAGGGAAGAGAGGCAGCATGCTGATCAGCCTTCACATTCTGGTCAAGGTACCTCCCATGGCCTCACCATGGCCAGTCACTGTGTGGGTGGGAGGTGGCAGCAGCCATGTGTGCACTTGCTCTCCTGATGACCTGGTCCTTGCACACACACGTGAACACACATGAACGCACACACAGTACACATGTGGACACACACACATAGACACACATGCACACATATGTGGACCCCACCCCCACCCCTGCTGCTCTGGCTAGTGAGGCCCCATGTGGAAGTCTCCTCTGTGCTCAACTAAACAGGGGCACCCAGGTATGCTTCTTTGGCTCTAGGTCTGACTTAGCCCAGTCAGGGATGGGGTGGCCAGATATGGGCTGAGATAGCTAATCGCCCAGAGGCTGCAAGTCTGGTGACCAGACTAGTCTCATCCAGCTCTGGTCAGATGGACAGGCCACCCCAGGGCTGGAGGAAGGCAGGTCTTGCTGACCTCTCCCAGCGAGAACTCCATCTGTTCCTCATTGGGAGGTATAGTCATGATGGTGGTCAAGTTCACGCCCTCTGATTCTGGAAGAGAAGGGGGTTCACAGGTGAGGCTGGCCAGGCCAGGAGAGCTGTGGCACCAGGGCCCCTCCCTCTCCCAGACCAGGTGCTGTCCTGGAGTTTTTGGAGGCCACCTCAGCCCTCCTGAACAGATGGCTCATCCTGACAATATCATGTGCTACCCCCAGCCACCTGCCCCAGGGCTGGCGAGGGCCCTCACAGGGGGCACCCTCATCCAGGCAGGGCCTCTACCCTTCCCCCTGACCCAGCTCTGCAAAGAAGGGCCACGTGGTGGCACAGGAGGACCAGAGTGGAGTGGGGTTGTGCCCCAGGCCTGGGCAGAGTGTCCTGACCTTTCTGTGCCAGGACAGGGGTCACAGGGCAGTAGGGTCAGTACAGGAGGACAGCCTGGCTCTTTGGCACAAAAGGCTGTCACTGTGGCCCCAGGTTCACACGGATGTGTTTCCACTCTCGCAGCTCCCATGGCCATCTCCTGCATGGGGTCCTTGGGAACTCAGGGACCCCCAACTTCAATGCCATGTGTGATCCCAAGCCTGGGGTTTCTTGGGTGGACTCAGACAGTGGGCATTGTGGCTTCTGGAGTGGGAGGCCTGGGTGGGAGAAGGTCCTGAGTTGCTCAAAATGGCCTAAGAGCAGCATGTCTGAGAGAGGACAGTGGAGAAGAGTGGGGAGGCTGAGAAGTGGACCATCTGAGGCTTTGCTTCAAGGCAGGAGGAGCTGAAAGTGGACTCGGGAAGTTTGTATCAAGAGGAGAAAATGGTAGAAAGCTGTGTGAGGGCTCAGTCATGTTGGGGTCGGGGGGAGGATGGGGAGCCAGGCTGGGATGGTAGGGGGAGGGGGACTGCCAAATCCTGGAAAGGTAACACAGTACCCCATCCAGCCTGTTTTCACAGTTGTTTGGCCTTGTCTGTGTGGATGTACTCTAAGTGGCTCCTGGAATCTGTCCTCTGGGGCCCTCTGACCCAACCTGCAGCCCTTCTGCCTGTCACACAGCTGGGACTCTGGGCTGCTGTGCTGAGGGGTCCAGGGATGCATGCTGAGTGCCGCCTCTCTGCCCATCACACAGCTAGGACTCAGGGCCCCTGTGCCAAGGAGCCCAGGGCTGCATGCGGAGTGCAGGCCATGGGCCCAGCTCACCAATGGGGTGCCCCTCCTCTTGCTCCTTCACGTCCAGCTTTCCAGACTCCTTCTGGCTTGGTACATCTGTAGGGGATGACTCATTGCCCTCTGTCTGATGCTCAGAAAAACTGGTGGTGATTTTATCATAAAAACTTTTGTCTTCATACATGAAGATACTACTCTGAAAAGAGAACATGATACCTTTAGTGCAGTCCATTTGCCTTTCCCATTAGCTGTCCAGATCCGCCATCCCTGAGGTGCCACATTGAGAGCCTGGTCATGATCTGGGCTGGGGACCACAGGATCCTGCATGACCCCCTTGGCAGCTCTCCATTAACCTGTGCTGAGCTTGCCTGGGGCTCAGGGCCTCCTCTAATGCAGGTGGTTTCCTCCTCAGCCCCCTCCTAGAGACTCTGCACACAGGCATGAGGTTGAATTCCTTCAGGACAACTGCTGCTCTCCACTGTGAGCTTGGGCCCCTCCAGGCTCCAGCCCAGAGCTCTCCTGACTTTGGCCCAGACCCCTGCAGACTGACTTCATTTCTGCTCCTTTCCCAGAGGGCACTGACCCGCAGGCCTCTCCCCTGGGCTCAG